>NC_065874.1:33767842-34079092 GCF_933775445.1 Argentina anserina
CTAAGCAAGGAAGCTGCTCTAAATATAGATAGATCGATGCACGACTACTTATATATCCCAATAGTCGACTACATAGCTTTCAAATCTGCATTTCCCAATCCCCAAAACAAATAACTCCGTTTTGTGTTAGGAGAATCGAAGAAAAGAAATCATACGGTTTAAATTGAGGCTTTTCAGTTTTTCTTGAATTGAAGTGTTTAGGCTCAGATTTAGACTTTGTGGTGAACTAGAAAGTTGTTAGGAATGTCATTTAGATTGTGATGATGAATTTTGGTGGTCATTGGTGGGGGACGGAAAAGGGCGGCACTAAGGGCGGTTGCCGCCGTGCCGGAGTTGTTTTCGACGGCTTTTTGAGTCGTTTGATGGATGTGGCAGTGTGTTGGGTCATGGTTTACTCCAATGTGATGTGCTCGTCGATACGAGCGTTGATACATGTTATTTG
This sequence comes from Argentina anserina, assembly GCF_933775445.1. Taxonomy (NCBI): domain Eukaryota; kingdom Viridiplantae; phylum Streptophyta; class Magnoliopsida; order Rosales; family Rosaceae; genus Argentina; species Argentina anserina. The sequence continues at coordinate 33,768,285 of NC_065874.1, forward strand.
CATCTATTAGGTTAATTCTTGAGTAAGTTAGTTGTTGTTAAAGGTTTGACGATTCTAGGTTGAATTGTTGTTGTCGTCTCTCAAGTGTTAATGACTTGCAACCTTGATGTGAATTAGGTATTTGTTGCTTGGTTATGGAGTGATTGTGGTAGCTAGTACCTTCCTTATTTTGACTAGAAGATGCAGCGGGAGCTGAGGTGAGTAAACCTCACAATGATCATCATGATCGAAGTAGTGTTATAATTATTGAATTTAGTTTGAGTTGTTAACATAGTCATTGCATTACTAGCTTATAAAATGTCTTAAAATATGTTTTGGTTTAAATTACGTGAACTTGATCATCTACGGTTCATGGGTAAGTGAAACGCTATTTTAATAAATGATTTTAAAAGGTTTTAGTGATTATGGACTATGGTGAATGTGAGTAAATCTCACTATGAAAAGTCTACCATTTACGGTGACTTATATTTTTGAATTATTAAAAAGAGTGAACTGTGACATTTATATAATATAGTGGGTTGTGTATGTGTACGAAAATGGTAAATACGATACATATATATGGGTTGTTGTATTATATAATATTACGGTTTCTATTTAAATTATGAGATGATAATGTTCTTGATTAATTGTGGCAGATGGGACCGGAAGCGAGATAACGTACCTTATGGTATAATGGATTATTGGAGTGACTATATATATTGTTGTGCAAGAGTCGCTTGGTTGTAGTACAATAACATGTGTGGATTGTTATATTGTACGTTGTTTTAACATTGAGTCTTGTTAAAACGTTTTTTGGTCTTCAGACGTTGTTGGCAGTAATCGGAACCAAGCCTTGGCTGGGTGTCGGTTACGATCAGTTAGAGGTCTAGTTTGACTGTCGGTGTAATGCATTAGGGATAAAAGTGGGTTGCCTGGGTATCGTGAGTACCCATGTTTTGAGTAATATTGGGTAATAGATGGGTTTCCCAGTGTCTACCGGTGTACTGCATAAGGGGGCAATAGATGGGTACCTGAGTCTCATGAGTACCCATGTTTTAAATAATTTTGGGTTACCCAGTGTCTGTCGGTGTACTGCATGAGAGGTAACAGATGGATTGCCTGGGTCTCATGAGTACTCATGTTTTTAATGATTTTGGGTAACAGATGGGTTGCCCAGTGGCACATGATTACACATATTTTTACATGATATTGGGTAACATATCGGTTGCCCAGTGTCACATGAGTACACATGTCTTAAGATGTTATCTGTTATATTTCCCTTGTATGTGATGTATTTATAATTTTGGTTTACTCATACGGGTTGCAAAGTTTACCGGGTTTGTGTTTACAATCCCGGTGCACTAATACGATGGTGTAAGGGGTAGTCATGCAGGTGGAGATTAACTAGCTCGGAGAGCTTGTTTAGATGATTATTAAGGGTCTCCTTCTTCTGTTTGTGGTGAGTATTGAGTGAATATCACATTTCTAATTGTTTTAATACTTGAGTGTATAAACTGGTAATGTATTATTCAAGTCAACTGAGTCGTACTGTGTACTCAGTTTCGATACACTGTTACTATAAGATGATTTCAATATATTTGAGATTGTTTTAGAGTTTTCATGGCTTCAAATTCGAATTTGAATTTTTATCATTTGAAATTTTGGGGTCGTGACAGTTGGTATCAGAGCATATGTGACATATTTGGTAATAATTAGTATCACCAAGAGTGATGGACCCGTCTGCAGCGGATCCCATCATATACTCTCCGGTATTGATATGTCATTAGGTATGCGGTAATGTTTGGTGTAGTTTAGAACATGGGTTGCTATTAAGTTAGCTTGGGTAGCGAGACTAGAATTGTGGCAACCTTTAAGGGGACGAGAATTGTTGTTTAAGATTAGTTTCGTTGAGTTTTGTTGTCTTGAGTATTTGTGATTTGGTTTTGGTGATTGATAGAGCGTTAATTAAAACGTGTATAATAAACCCTGTAAAATGTTATTGTTAGAATAAGCAGGGATCGTTCAGTCGGGGAATTGAATGGAACTCTAAACTTTTAGTGTTAACAAATAATGGATAGGGTTTGAGATTGATTATTAACTACTAAAATAAAACCTAAATTACTATTTACATGATCGACTTCTCTTTAACAAACTTCAATCAAATTCACCACTACACCATATAATTACAAGTTCGAACCTATCATGCATTCTAATTCGACTAATTACATACTTTATAGACATCAATACAATTAGAGCCTTAGTGGATCATCTAATCAGGCAAGATTTCATTTAACATTTAGATTGACTTAGGGCTTAATTTAAATTTGCATGCAATCGAATTCAATAACACTTAAAGTAGAAATCAAACAAGATTATATTTAAGCACAAAATCTTTGTTGGAGACATGTTTCATTTGTGGCGTCACCCACCATGATTTCACATGCAAAAATCCAGAATTTTTACTACTTTTTATTCCCTAAATCATGCCATGTTTTATTTCCTAAATCATGTCGTGTTTTATTCCTTTAATGATCATCTTCTAGCTTTTATGTTGCATATGCATGGCTCCATCTCTCTTCTTTTCACTTAATTAATCTTCACATTTATTTCTTCATTCTTCCCACGGCAAGGACTCTATCTCTTAATTCTTTCCACTTTTTTGTCTCTTCTATTTAATTGTTGCATGACTTGTTGATGATAAGACTTTACGTGCATGATTTCTCCTTGTTTTCCTCTAGTATTATCTTTAAATCCAATCTGAAAATAAGAAAATAAAATCATAAGTAAGAGGTAATTAGTTTCGAAACCTAACAAGGATTCCTAGTGCAAGAAAAACTCTTAAAATATCGCCAATGCGACCAAAACGTAGAAAGATGAAGACTCCTAATCCAACTAGGTTTCCTAGTCCTACAAGGATTCCTACTCAAATTAGGTCTCTAGACCAATTCTGCATTTTTAACTCATGTAAGCACAAAAATACATCCAATACCGTCCAATACTCTTATTACGACTCAATAGTATAACAATAAGGGCTAAGCAAAGTACAAATGGAGGTAAAAACATGTTAAGAACGTCGCACAAATTGCTCCTATCAGTGATTGACTGTCGTTATGTCATGGTGTTGACATATGTGGTTTTGCTTGCTTGGATGTTAGGTCACGGGAGGACTTATCTCCTGCGATTGTTTGATGGTAGGGTCACTGTGTTGAACTACTAGGTTGATTTGTATGATTCGGTGATGACTTTTGTTGTTGTTGTACTTGTTTGTAGGTCATTGTGCTGACCTAATGGTGTTGTTAATTTGGGCTAGTCCTTGACTAAAAGTAGTAGCGCCTAAGTTAATAGTTATGGTTTGGGGTGAGTCATGCATAATATGTTGCTAACATTCCTTTGCGTGAACTCTCAATCAACCCATTTATTCAAAGTTTTGTCACATGCTTTATGTGATTTGATTGCATAAAGGCTTTCTCGTGAGGGATTAGTTCTTGGTGCAATAGTAAGACGATATCTTAGCGACACCTTGTCTCGTGAGTGAAGAAGTTACATGAATGCTAACTAATTTGAGTATATAGATTTCCATCAGGGTAGAGACCTATCAAGAAGTCTTGATGGAGAGTGTTGATCCTGCATTAAGGGATATTGAGTGTTCCAATGTTGAGCATTGGATTTTAGTTATGCAACTAATCTAAGTTGAGGCCTAAAGAGGTTGAAGTATTGTTTTCAAGGTAAGGGATGTGAAGACTATAGGTTGGAGGTGGTTTAACGAAAATTTTTGTGACAAACATTTCTAACATTATTAGTAAGGGAGTGGTAGGGTGTGTGATACATTCTTAATGTGATGATGCAATTATTGAGCTGAGATTCACATTATATTGCCATTGCAAACTTTTCGGTCAAAATTTTTCACCATTAGTGATTCAATATTTAGGTATGATATTCAAGATCGTCTCTACAAAGTTTTATCTAATTCGATAATGGTTTGAGCTTTTAAAATTGAGATTTACATGAACGGTTCATGTTGAACAATTTTAATTTATTCGTTGATTTAATCTAATTTCAATACATTAACGATGTTCGAATTGGATGAAATTTTGTAGAGATGATCTTGAATAACATACATAAATATTGAATTGCTTATGCTGAAAAAATTGACTGAAAAGTGCCAAAATTGGAACTTCACTATTTAATATCAGAGTGAAGCCACCCTGAATAGAGACTGTATATATATATATAGTTTTTCAGGTGCGGAGGTCCGTACCTTAGCTTAAGGTACGGATTTTCATTTTTTGTTAACCTTCCGATCGAGTTTTCACATCTCCACCGTCCAGTCCTTAGGTAATAACGTATAGATCACCTCTGAAAATTTTCAGCCAATTTGGTAATCGTTAAATCACTCCAAACTGCGTTTTTCTATTATACACATGAACGGTTCAAATTCGGCAAATTTAATCCGTTCATTGGTTTAACTTAGTTAGATACCTTAACGATTACCAAATTGGCTGAAATTTTACAGAGGTCATCTATACGTTATTACCTAAGGATTGGACGGTGGAGATGTGAAAACTAGAGCGAAAAATGGATAAAAAATAAAAATCCGTACCTTAACTTAAGATACGGACCTCCGCACCTGAAAACCTCCGTATATATATATATTCTAACAAAGCTTGAACCTAATCATTGTGGCAGTCGAGCGTGATGGTGTTCCGATTGGTCCGAAGGTGTGTACCAATTAATTTGATCAACCTTGATCTTATTACCTTCTTAAAAGGACCTTGATCTTATACCTTAGCTAACTTTGATCATACGAGATTTCAACTCATTTTTAATTGAATGTTGCAGACTGCTCTGGATTGGCTCTATGTTTATCCAGCAGGATTTCGCGAGCTATTGCTCTACACAAAGAATAAGTATAACGATCCAGTTATCTACGTCACTGAAAACGGTAATATGTTAATTTGAAATGATTTTCAATCTTTCTTCCATTGAAATCGATCGCGAAAAGCAAACAACTATCTGAGGCACAACAGCTAATAATAATGTACATTTTGTTGCTGCTATTGAAGGCGTTAATGAGCTGAACGACCCCGGATTATCGCTGGAGGAAGCCCTAACCGATAATCATAGAATTGACTATTATGATGCCCATCTAGTTATTTTCTTTTAGCAATCAAGTAAGTGCTTAATGATAGAGCAATTATCAGTTGTTTGGTATTACTTAATCTTTAACTTGTATCTGTTTCAACAAGCGATTGGGTTAAGGTGAAAGGATATTTTGCGTGGTCATTGTTTGATAACTTTGAATGGAATACGGGTTACACTTGTAGATTCGGCCTCAACTTCATAGATTACAAAAATGGACTCAAACGATACCCCAAACTCTCAGCTGGCTGGTTCAAGAAGTTTCTTCAAAAGTCCGTTAAGTTAGATACAATTTCCTCTCGCAAGTCTCAATCAATATAAATCAGTACTAGAATGAGGGATCGATGCACACTCCATTTTATATGTTGGTTTGCCTTTCTTCATACAAAGGTTCACGTTATGGAGTTCTCTCATTGTCTTTCTTTACTCATCGGTGAATCTATACAATATGCCTGTACGTGTGTATATCTATATAATACTTATGACACTGTATATGTACAAAGCCAAAGTCCCCAAACCTTTCACCATACTCTCCGAGTAGTGATGAATGTGTATAGTTTGACAATATCATATCAGACATGAATTTTATTAAAGTATGACATGGGACAAAGCACACATGCATGCATGTAAACACATCTACAAATCTATAATAATAGATGCGCTAGAGCGATTATGCCTTGCATGCTCAAAATAGTAGTACTCGGACATGTTAGCACAGCATATTCACCGGTGACTATTATTTATAGTTAAAAATTAGCCGTTGAGATTGATATCAACGTGACTAAGTAACAAAACTCAGAGCAGGTAAGAATGACAAAATATAAATTGTTTTAATTGCGTTTATGTGTTGATTATCACTAAAACGTTGAAGGGTACACACGTTAGCCTCCATAAAAGAGATGAAGAATCAAATGATTGGAGAACAAGTCATTGCAACAAAGAGGGAGTAAAGACGCTCGCACAACCCTATAATTCGAATGATAAAAATTCGAATTCAAAATCATGAAAATTTTAAAACAATCTCAAATATATTGAAATCATCTTATAATAACAGTGTATCGAAACTGAGTCCACAATACGACTCAGTCGACTTGAATAATACATAACCAGTTTATACCTCAGTATTATAAACAATGAAAATGTAAAATTCACTCAATCCTCACTACAAACAGAAAAAATAAATTTTCAGAGTAAGCTCTCTGAATCTGTTAATCCCACCTGCAGAACTATCCCCTACACTATCGAATTGGTGCACCGGGATTGTAAACACAAATCCGGTAAGCTTTTCAGCTCGTATGAGTAAACTAACAGTATAATATACATCGCATACAAAAGAAATATGACAAATAACATTTAAAGACAACCGTACTAATATTACCATTTTCGTACACATACACAATCCACTATATTATATCAATGTCACAGTTCACTCTTTTTAAATAATTCAAACATATAAGTCACCGCCAATGGTAGACTTGTCACACTGAGATTTACTCACATTCACCATAGTCCATAATCACTAAAACTTTTTAAAATCATTTATTAAAAATAGCGTTTCACTTACCCATGAACCGTAAATGATCAAGTTCACGTAATTTAAACCAAAACATATTTTTAAAATAATTTTTATAAGATAGTGATGCAATAACTATGTTAAAAACTCAAATTAAATTCAATAATCATAACACTAATTCGATCATGATGATCATTGTGAGGTTTACTCACCTTATTTTCATGCGAGTAACTTCTACGACACCGAAAGCGATTCACTCACTCCTTTCGTCGGTCACCTAATAGCATGATAAAGTTCTTAGAAAACGATACGTAAAATCTCATGTGACAATTTCATTACATATAACATTGTTCATAAAACATTGTCCGTGAAGAACAATGTTCATGAACACTGTTCACAATCACTGTTCATGCGCCGCCACCGTTTTCCGACCACCACCAATGACGACCAAATTTCACCACCACAATCTAAATGACATTCCTAACAACTTTCTAGTTCACCACAAAGTCCAAATCCGAGCCTAAACACTTCAATTTAACAAAAACCAAAAAGTCCCAATTTAAAACCTATGATTTCTTTTCTTCGATTCTCCTAGCACAAAACAATTTGGGTCAATGGGACAAGAATCTCATAGATTGTTGGCCGGAGGAGGGAGATCCAGCGAGGTGAAGTTCGGCGAAATATGCACTTTCGGAGGAACTTCCAAGCTTCACCGCTCCCAAACGGCAGCGAGATGGCGGGTGACGCTGCCACCAATCGACAGGAGACGCAGCAACCTTTCAAAAGGATCGCTGCGCCGCTCTATGGTGGCTGGACGGCGGAGATCCGGCGCCCTAAAGTCGGCAGCTCGGGAGGGAAAAATTTTGGTTTTTCGGGGGTGAACAGTACTGATTAACAGTACCGATCTGAATTTCTGATTTTCTCCCCCTTTTTCTCTTTAATTCCCATAGTTATACTATTTTCCAAAAATGTCCAAATACTTTTTGATTCGTAACTTCTTCATACGAATTTCGATTTAGGCGTGTCGCGTGTCTATGAATTCGTATTAATGAACTCTACGACTTTCATGATGAAGTTTTCTGAAATTTCAAGCGGATAAAAAGTCAACTCTTGACCCGTCACGGTAACGTTTCTGTGTATAAATCGATCGAACACTTTCGTTTTATCTCTCGTACTATATAATCGAATCACCACCAATTTAAATATCTCCGAACAATAATTAGAAAATAATTATAAATTTTCGGGATATTACAAACGCATTAATGATGTTTCCTAGTTGGACTAAGAAACATTTACGACATGATTTAATTACCATGTAGTAGTTTATCAACTTGATTATTTAACGGTAGATTAGAATATATTTGAAAGGTTGTTTTCAAATATATATTCTGTTAAAGGGTGATATAAATTGATATAGAAACATGTTAGTTAAATGGATGTATGCCATATTTATTTGGGATTTACCTTTTCTATTTTGAGATAATTTTAGAAGGTTGTTAAGAGAAATTTCCTAGCCTTATCAAAAAGTTTAGGCTGAAGGGATTTGGGCGTATATATGTTCAGTTACATGATGCATGAAGAGGTGGTGAATATAGAGAGAAGAAAATTCACGAAATTGAAGACCTTAGTGGCATAAGAGATCTCAGTGACTCCATTGAAGACCTTTGTGGCATCGACGATCTGAGTGAAGTCGAACATCGAAGTGACTACAATGATCTGGATGAGGTTATATCACAACTTGATTGTGACTATTAAGTGAGAAGTATTTTACTTTTCATGACTATTTTATCATATATTAAGGTGTAATTTTTGTAATATGAATTATTCAATAAATAAAATAAAATTCTTCTAAATTATCCGTTGTTATTACTGTTATATCTTGTATTTTCAAATGGTAGAGATATATGGATATATATTCTTGTGTACAGCCAGCTAAAAGACACCTCAATAACTTTTGGAAGGGACCAGTTCACTTCAAATGGAGTATCTTATAATGGGATTGATATACTAACTTGTAGAAAAGAGTCATTCGGAACAGGGTGGCCCAATGCTGCCGGCCAGCAATCCGCACATGATTAATGTTAAGTAGCCGTCCACGAATCTCACCTAATGAATTTTGTTCGAGCAGTCCGACCTGGTCATTGTGTTGTAGCTGCCGGGAGAACTGAGTTAACCACAAAACCACGGTAACTACCGCCCAACAATGAAAGGAAATAAACGGCTGCGAGTGGTCTAGTGGTTAGGTGTCGGATTGAGAATCTCCCACAAGTTGGATTATGGAAACTATGAAAATGGTCAGACATTATGTTACAATGCGCAATTCACACACACACACACACAAAATGATATACAAAAGAATTCAAAAATTAATTTCATTTTATTATAATATCCCAAAACGAAAATGGTTAATTAATCATGTATCCGTCTCTTTCCTTTTGCCTTACTTATTTCTTTATAATCTTTTACTCAATCTCTTATCGTCCATCTATAAATGCGTGCTGACAAGTAGAGCCGAACATATGCATTGCCACCTACTCGATCCAGATCAACTATGGCGTCCATTACCAGAGGTTCTTCTTTCCTCAACATTATCACCAAAAGCCTTATAGCAATTGCTTTTGCCTCATTAGTGAGAAATACAACTAGATTTACTGCAGCTCAGGCTAGTACTGATCTCAGCAGTGATCGCTATGCAACTGCTTTTCTCAACCGGAGCAGTTTTCCGGTTGGTTTTGTTTTCGGCACAGCTTCAGCAGCTTACCAGGTAATCTAAAACTCCACTCATTTTTTACTCTATACGCGCCTAATTCTTTGTAGCATTTTGTAAGAGTATCATTTGTTGAATTTGTTCTGATTTGGCTATTCACCGGACTGTACTTTCTTCTTTTGGCTCTCACATTCCCTCCATGATTGAAAGGAAAAGAATAAGGGAAGATGGTTGAATTCTGATATGTTGCCTACTTAATTAAATCGATTTCAGTATGAAGGTGCTGCAAATGAAAGTGGTAGAGGACCAAGTATATGGGATACTTTCACCCACAAATATCCAGGTTTAATATTCTTTATCCTTTGAATTTCTTTTTATTTGATCATGGCAAGCCAGTGATCAGCCAGCTAGCTAGGCTATTCTAAATTAACGAGTTGTTCTTCTTATCGATCTCGTCAACTCAAATACCGGCCAGTGATTCTTGCTACCTAACATGACATTATTTTCATATATAAAAACAATAATCTCTTCAATCTAGCCGTTCGAAAGCTCAACAGTTTCATTTTTGATATATATCAATTGCACACGACTACGGAGTCGAAATCGACGAATATGTTGGCCGGACTTGCCTACTTAACACTACTAGAGTATTAAACATTCAACTAGTCGATCAACAATTTAACATCTAGCATACGTACGTTTGTCGCTAATTTGAATTCATTCTCCTCATTGTTTGATGTTTAGGTTGATATACCTTTTTTTTTGTCGTCAATATTCAACACCTACCTAACGTTCTGATATATATTAAGATCAATTCCTAACCTTTAGTGTGAATATATGACCACCCTCATCATTGCAAATGTATCTCTAATGATGTTTTTTGAAAACAAATGTGTTAGTTTAGGTTTTAATGTCCAAGTTATGTTGGTAGTCCAAGTCCAGAATGTCCTGAGTCAACGGGTATGATGTGCACAGGTCATCCAATTGCATAGGTCGTATCACTCGTATGTACCCCGATGGGGTACAACAAATGTATGTTTTTTTTATACAGGGGGGTCAAAAGACCTGTACAAAAAATATGTTAGTTTATCATCATGTAATCGTTTTTTTTTATGGAATCCACTAGAATTTTATATAATGAACGTCTGAATAGTCATTATATACTCATCCGTTATTGTCGTGCAGCATACAAGAAGTCTTAAGCCGAATCTCAAATTTAGTACATAACATAGGTCTATTATTTAATAAATATTCCTAAATTGAACATATAAAATAAAATAAAAATTATTATACGACTTATAAAAGCATATGAATAGGCTAAGAAAATATCTAAGTCTTATCATTGCCCTTAAAAGGGCCATCATCAGCCAAAAAAATCCAAACTTGGGCCTTCAACAGACAATTCACAAACCCCATTAAGGCCAAGTTTAGACCAGAGCCCGAAGGCCAGATCCAAACCCGGCCCAGTAAAGCTTGTCTTATTTGCATCGGCCACACCTGAGCTGGCTCCACCATCGAAGAACTCCGATCCTGAACTCCATACCCATCTTACCCTGCCAGATTTGGAGACCGAGCTCCGCACACGCCGTCTAGGCTAAAGTACAGACCATCAAGTCCCCCGCCATGATGCAAGAACAACCCGAGCCCCAAGATTGTCCGATCCCTGACACACCGAGCCTCTGTAGCACTCAACGAACCCATGATTGCAAAAGACCTGATTGACCTTCGACGCTGCTGCTCGAGAGCCGCATCGTTGTCCTCCCACCATCGCCTGATCTAGATATCACAATGCCCGCCGCCAGAACCAATAAGAGTGAAACCACAACTTCACAATCAACGCCGAGAGTCCTCTATGCTGCTGCTAGAATATCAAGACGATCACCACCCTTGAAAGGAGAGGGGAGCCGCCGTATAACCCTAGGATTCACATCTTGGTTGCTCCGTAAAACCTAGAGCCCCATCTCTTACCTGTTACGTGTTTCACCATGTAATGGTTTAATTGGTTATATTACTTATATATGAATTTTAGAATATGTGACAGAGAGAAACGATGGAGAAGAATACACTTAATGCACAAACAGCCTAGTCAAAACAAATTATAACCCAATATATTTTACCTATACTAAATGATCGATATACGTTCCTAGCTAGGTTATGACACTTGTAATTTTGATATAATGAAATTTTCTGAGGAAGAATCATGGTATAAAACATTCTAATAAACTGTAGTATTTATGTTTTCTGTATATGTTCTAATACATATATGCATGTTTGATTCTAGGTAAGATAAAAGATGGTAGCAGTGGAGATGTTGCAATAGATTCGTATCATCGCTACAAGGTACTTAATATAAAGTATTAATCTTTAACTATCATATATAGATTCCAGTTAATTATCATATTAATTAGTTAAGCACATATGCGTACTAATTTTCATATATGCATGTGTTACAAATTATAGGAAGATGTGGGGATCATGAAGGAAATGGGTTTGGATGTTTACAGATTTTCTATCTCATGGTCTAGAGTACTACCAAGTAAGATCATTTTGTTCAGTATATATAGTCCTTTCACTAAAATCTATTACGTACATGAGTAACATGACTACATGCACTGGCCAATTAACTGTTTAACTGTTCAATTTCAGAGGGAAAAATTAGCGGGGGTGTAAACAAAGAAGGGATAAATTACTACAACAACCTTATAAATGAACTCCTTGCCAATGGTATAATCTCTTGATTTATCTATTCGTCGTCGTCATCGAACTACACTAAAAATTAGATTTAGTATTTAAAATTAATTAAGAAGTGCAGGTATAAAGCCCTTTGTGACACTCTTCCACTGGGATCTTCCCCAACCCTTGCAAGATGAGCATGGCGGGTTCCTAAGTCCCCATATTGTGTAAGTGAATGAACCTTGCTATTGAATTGAGTCTACTCGTATTGTGCAAGTCTGTGTTAGAGTACGCTGACTGTGATCAATAGTCATCTATGCTTGTCACGACTTCGAAATTTTGAACGATAAAAGTTTAAATTCGAAGCCATGATATCTCTAAAACAATCTCAAACATAATGAAATTATCTTACAGCAACAGTGTATCAAAACTGAGTTCACAGCACAACTCAGTTGATCTGAATAATACATTACCAGTTAATACACTCAAGTATTAAAACAATTGGAAATGTAATATTCACTCAATCCTCACCGCAAACGAAGAAGGAAACCCTCAGTAATTCTCCGAGTAAGCTCTCTGAGCCTGTTAATCCCCAACTGCAGAACTATCACATAAACCATCAATTTGGTGCACCAGGATTGTAAACACAAACTCAGTAAGTTTTTCAATCCGTATGAGTAAACCAACATTATAACATACGTCACATAAAAAGGAAATGTAACAAATAACATATTATGACGTGTGAACTCATGAGACACTGGGCAGCTCATCTAGACACTTGGCAGTTCATCTGGTTACCCAATATCATTTAAAACATGTGTACTCATGAGACCTAAGCAACACATCTGTTACCCCTCATGCAGTACAACGACAGACAAACTAGAGCTTTAACTGATCATAACCGACACTCGGCCAAGGCTTGGTTCCGATTTAATGCCAACAACGTTCGAAGACCAGAAAACGTTTTAACAAGACTCAATGTTAAAACCACGTACAATATAACAATTCACGCATGTTTATCTACTACAACCAAGCGACTCTTATACAACAATATATATAATGTCACTTCAATACTCCATTATACCGGAAATTACATTATATCCATTCATGTTCCATCCGCCACAATTAATCGAAAACAATAAAATTTCATAAATTTAATAAAAACCGTAACATTATATAATACAACAACTCATATATATGTATCTTATTTACCATTTTGTACACATAAACAACCTATTATATCATATAGATGTCTCAGTTCACTCTTTTAAAAAAAAATCATAATTATGAGTCACCGCCAATGGTAGACTTGTCATAGTGAGATTTACTCACCTTATTTCGAGTGCTCAACTTATGCGACACTAAAAGCGATTCTCTCACTCATTTCGTCGGTCACCTAATAGCATAACAACCCGTAAAACCTCATGTGAATATTAATTACAGCTGAAACATTGTTCTGAAAACATTGTTCATGGAACACTGGCAGCCGCGAGTGGCGCGTGAGCGCCACCCAAAACAGCCGCGCGTGACCTCACTCGCAACCCCCAAAACCAGTGATTTCCTTCCTACACCGTCCTAGGCCTATTTTCTAGTCCCTGCCGGCCTCACTTGCTCCCACGCGCCGCTCTAGAAAGCAGCACGCGCGCCGCCACCAACTCCGCCCAAACTTCATTAAATCAATAAACTTCCAACAACAAAAACGTAGATCACAAGGTGGAGATCATAACCATACCTGCAGTTCGCTCCAAGTCGGCCGGAAACCGCCGGAATCGCCGCCGCAAGATCTCGGATCGAGGGTTGAAGATTGGAGATGAAATGGCTCGATTCATGCTTCACCACCGGTGGATTCGTGTCTAGGAGGAGGAGGGAGGACTTGCGACGTCGAGCTTGATGAAGCCATCGCTGTGCTTCATTGGGCGTGGCTAAAACGCTGCACGGGGTGGGTCGCCACCACCACCGGTCGATGTGGCCTGGCCGTGCGGTTCCAACGACACTGGCGGTGTTGAGCACGGCGGTCGGAGGAAAGAGATCGTCGGAGGAGAAGCTCGGCGCGAAAATGGGGGTCGGGGAGAAAAGTTGCGGAGGAATTTTCTGATTTTGGAAAGTTTCCAAAAATGTCATTTTATACCCTTCTAAAATCGGAAACCAAACTTCCGTTGCTAACAACTTTCACATACTACATCCGATTAAGGTGTGTCGCGTGTCCACGAACTCGTATTGACGAGCTCTAAAACTTCCTTGAGCGACGAAATAAAAGTGAACCCTCGAGCCACAGAAAACGTAACGTTTTTCAACTTTAAATTTCCGAAATCTGTTTCGTTTCGCAAAGACATCAACGAGAAGGCGTAAAAATACGATTTTATTCAAATACCAAATTTAATAATTTACAAGAAATGATACGAATTTAAACTCAAAAATTCGGGGTATTACAATGCTTAATTCACACGACTGGTATACTTTCACAAAAATGCAGGAAAGATTTTGAGGCCTATGCCGAACTTTGCTATAAGGAATTTGGTGATCGGGTAAAGCACTGGATCACATTCAATGAGCCAATTGCTCTTGCTGTGGCTGGTTATGGACTCGGGGCATTGGCACCGGGACGATGCTCCGCTTGGATAAACCCCAACTGCACGGGAGGAAATTCGACGACGGAGCCATATCTGGTCACACATTACCAACTCCTTGCTCATGCAGCTGCAGTTGACTTGTATAAGAAACATTATCAGGTTCACTTCACTACTGTGTATCATGTTCTTAATTTCTACATCAACAAGCATGCGTGCATCCAATAAAATTGAATCTATGCCATTATCCAGGCATCAACCTTGAGCTCGTCTTAGATTACAGCATGTTGTTTGAGACATTTCATCAAACATTTGCCTTATTCTTTCTCTCATTCCCGCAAACTCTCTTTTTTTTTTTTTTTTTGAGAAAGCACAATCATATCATATGCTCGATCAGTGATTAATAATTAAAATTATCGGGGCGTGTTTCAGGAGTCACAAAACGGACTGATAGGGATAACCCTGGTGGCACAATGGATGGTACCAAATTCTACGGCACCGGGTGACCAAGTTGCAGCTCTTAGAGCCCTGGATTTTATGCTTGGATGGTATATGGATCCTTTGACAAATGGCGACTACCCTAAGAGCATGAAATCCCTCGTCGGAGACAGATTGCCTAAGTTTAAGAAAGAGCAATCCAAATTGCTGAAAGGGTCGTTTGACTTCATCGGATTGAACTACTACACTTCTAACTACGTATCCGACGCACCCCAGCTAGCCAAAGTCGCCAATGCAAGCTACATGACAGACACTCTTGCTACTATGTCACGTAAAGTTTCTAAACTGATAACCATTTCTATAAATTAAAAGTTTCTCATCATGTTTATACAAATTTACAGTTCGTATATACACACACACACACACTACCTATAAAGTACCTTATATGAAGATTAGATTATTCATATATGAATATTCTTAATGGAGATTTATTAGTCACATCGACTATCATTATAAAATGATGATACACAAAAACGTAGTTAAATTAATATTTTTTGCATTATACTTATCTTTGTATAAGATAATAAGATCTTAAGAATAATAAATGTGATGCATGCTTATTACTACTAAATTGTGCTGCTTTCTCTTCTTGATTTCCAGCCCTTCGTAATGGTGTCCCCATTGGTCCAAAGGTCTGTATGAAATCCAGATATTCATTTCCAAACAATTATTTTCTTCTGGAGCAACATTTATGTATCAATTGAATTGATTACGATCAAATACGTACTCATTATATGATGGATGACATGATCGATCTCCTGCAGGCTGCCTCAGATGGTCTCTATATCTATCCGAGAGGCATCAGGGATGTATTGCTCTACACAAAGAAGAAATATAACAATCCGCTCATTTACATCACAGAGAATGGTAAGCATCAGGACTGGTATTGATACTACATGGCTGAATTTGTTTCTTTTGATTTTATATGGACTGTGTTGTACTTAAGGCTAGAGCTTTCAGTGATCTTATTGGGAGGGTTTAATTTGTCTTTCTATCTTGATAATTGGAAGTCCTTAAGCGTGCATTTTCCCCCTGTATTGCAGGCGTTGATGAGTTTAATGATCCCAAGTTAACACTTGAGGAAGCCCTTGCTGATAACCAAAGAATTGACTACCACTTTCGCCATCTCTATTACCTCCGAGAATCAATCAAGTCAGACTTCTTCTTATTTTCATTATATTGTATATTGTGATAATAAGTTGTGTAAATGTAGCAGATTCATCGACGACAATGCAGACTATTCCAATATTTAGAAAGCTTTCGATCGAGAAATTAGTACACCTGAATTGTTGGGATCATCTCTGACATCTTGTTTTTTTTTACCCAGGGATGGTGTCAATGTGAAGGGCTATTTCGCATGGTCATTGCTGGACAACTTTGAATGGACATTAGGTTACACCGTTCGGTTTGGCATCAACTATGTCGATTATAAAGATGGGCTGAAGAGATACCCTAAACACTCAGCATTATGGTTCAAGAATTTCCTCAAGAAGTACTAAGAGATGACTATATACTATGTAGCGACACTAATTTCAAACATTTCATGGACATGAATTAGTTTGGAAAAAGAACTAAAGATCATATTTTGTGGGAATAAATTTAAGATAATAGAAGAGTTTAGGCAGTACTTGATATAGATGTGAAGCTCATCACCTGAGGCTCATAATAAAGGGTTTCGGCTCTTCTGGGTCTTGATTTTATGCCATAGTGGTCCATCTTGACTGTTCAATTAATCTTGGTTAATTCAGCAAACTGTCAACTTTATTCTGTTACAATGACATTAGCAGGTGCATGGAGCTCAAGCTTGATTGAAAATGTTGCTAACAATCTTGCCTTGCTCCTTAATTAATAGCAAGGGCGGCAGGCCGGCAGCAAATCAAGTAGTGAATCCATCAGACATGGTGATGAAATGGAAGGGTGCTAAGCGCCAGAACGAGAAAACTTAGAGCTCTAGGGTTTAGCGGCTGTACTTCTATTTTTCAGTGTGATCGAATGGTAAAAGTTCCGCTTATTAAACCTTACCGTCATTCTTCAAGTTCTAATAAGGGCAGCAAGAACATAAGGGCCTAGAGATGACACTAATAAGAGAATTTAGGAATTTCTGAATGATATTAATCCTTTTTCTAAATACTGAGTATATATACAGGTTCCAATGATGTACACTTACACAGAATACACAATCTTTGATACTACACGCTTTCGAAGAAAATCTTGATACTACACGGCGTGACTCACGTAGGTACGCCAATAGAGACAAAATATATATAGGACCCCCAACACAGATTGCAATCGCTGCTGAACTTGCCTTTCTAATTCAGTGTTTCAGACGTACAATCTTGCGTGACTTGTATCCGAAGAATACAAAAATGAATGAATTATTGAAGACAATGATGAACAATTCGACCACATAGCCTTGCTCAGTTGCCTCTCTTCTTCCCCGGCCCCCACAGCGGTGCGCAGGTCGTACAAGGTAATCAACTCATAATTTTCTAGTATCAACTTTCATGATCTTTGGGCATCATATCACATATAAGTTGTCCTCTATATATTATTTCTGGTTTCTCTGTCAGATATCATTTCGTTATTTTGTTAATTGAATTTTCCAAACTAACCTATCATAACATGATATGTCAGACCGCTATAGCATACGTCCATATTTGCTTCACATGCAGTAATGGACCATATAAATATGTTACTAAATTTGTTTAGTTGCTTTCACATCTATGTTTCAATGTGTCCATGCAAATTCTTGTTGTCCAGTAATTTCTCCCTTAGTGATAACTTAGTGGTCACCAAAGCAATACGGTAACATCAACTCATTAAGGTGGATATATAACTCGATCGAACGACTATATATTTAGATTCCTGATTAATTGGGTCATGAGTATTGAAAATATATGGTATTTTTAGATAAATTGAACTTGAGAGATGGGTAGGAGCGACCAAGGTTTTTGAAACTTAGGTTTCCCTTAGGCAAGGCGTTCAAATAGAGATGCTATATGGAACACCCTTGCCAGTAACACCAGGTTCTGAAAAGGGCTTCAAAAGCTCATAAGGCACAACCCCAACACCATTTCTGTTCTTCAACTCAGGATTAGCATTTCTATCATCAATAGTTTCTTCAATCATCTTCAACCCCCCCTTAAACCGCTCATATGCTGCCGTTATAACTTCGTCTTCAGCCCACGCGTCCTCCATCTTCTCTCCAAGATACTCTGTAATGACCCGATTTTTCGGAGTCAAGTAATTTGAAATTTTAGAAATTATTAGAGTTTGTAAATTTTATTAAACGACATTTGGTTTCTTTGCGACATTGTAAATCGAAAACGGAAACGTTATCGGAACTTTTATTTAGAAAAACGTTACGTTTCCGCGACGTGAGAATTGACTTTTTCTTCGTCGCTCGTTTGTAAAAACTTCCTTCACAAAGGTTGTAGAGCTCGTCGATATGAGTTCGTGGACACGTCACACGTTTGAATCGGAAGTCGGATGTGAAAGTTATTAACGATGGAAGTAGTTTCCGATTTTGGAAACGGGTATAAAAAGGAAATTAATGGAGCTAGGTTTTCCATTTTCGGAAACCCTCACCCCCGCCTCCCTTTCTCCTTCTCTCTCTTCTCTCTCTCCCTCCCCGAGCTCTCTCTCCTTCTCTCGAAATCGCCACCGGCGATCTATCCCTCCGGCCGTCCGTGTCTCTCACCGCCGGTCCAGGAAGCATTGCACGGCCCACCGCTACAAACCTCGAGGTCGAGACGTCTTCCCTCGCCACCGTGAGTCCCCGCGCTGCAACCCGAGCCTGCGTTTTCTCCTCCGCCGTTCGAGCTCCACCTCCGGCTATCATCCAGTGGTTCTCGAGCTTTGTCAAGGTAAGGGTTGTGTTATTGGATGTATTGTGTGTGATTTGGTTGAATTTGAGAGTGAATCGGAGGTGAATCGGAGGAGGAGGAGGAGGATGAAGAGTACCGCCGCCTTAGGTGGCGCGTGAGGGGTGGCCAAGAGACGGCCTGAGGCCGTAGGAGGGTAGAGGGGGAAGAAAGGAAGAGTTTTTGGGCGACGGTGGCGTGCTACGCGCCGGTGTTAGAGTCAGCGTGTGGGCCTCACGCGTTGACACAGTGAGTGGCGCGTGAGTGCCACGCGCGGTCGCCAGAGGTGGCGCATGTACCCCACGCGCCGCCACGTGCGGCGGTGAGTGAATAGTGTTTCAAAACAGTAATTTTTTTGTAAAAAAGTATTTTTACGTACGGTGAATATAAAAAGTAATTTACGTACGGTAAATGTAAAAAGTAATTTACGTACGGTAAATGTAAATGTAAATATAAATTACATACAGTAATTATAAAAGTAATTTCTGAAGGGTAAATCGATAATTATTATTTACTAAGACAGTATTTACGATTGAATAGTACATGGATGTACATGAATACGTAAATAGTATGATTACGTACATAAATACGTAAACAATATGTACTCATACAGGAATACGTAATTCATATGTATTTATACAGTAATACGTGAATAGTGATTTTGTGAACAGTAATTTCATAAAAACTAGAAATTGCTGAACAATAAAACATTATTACTATTTCAGCATTTAAGGTTTTACGTAACGATTCTAAATTCACTTCTTATCTTTTCAAGGTGATCGATACTTCAAGTAAATGATTCACATTCGGAATCGTGGAAATTTCGCTCAAGATTATAAGGTGAGTAAAATCTCACAATGACGAATCTACCCTTATGGAGATTCAAGAATATGCTAAAGTTTAAAGAATAAACTATGATATGTATATGATATAGTGGATTGTGGATGTGTATAAATGGTAAATATGTATATATATATATATATACGGTTTGCTATATTATATACTGTTGAAATTTCCGTTGTGAATAAGTTCATTTTGTTGTTGAGATTTATTTATTGAGCATGTTGATTTGATTTGTACAATATCATGTGATGATTGTTAGTACGTGGTTTTAACATTGATTGTGTTAAAACGTTTTATGTCTTCGGACGTGTGTTAAGTCTTCGAACATGTTTTATGTCTTCGGACGTGTTTTCTGTCTTCGGACCAGTCTTCGGACGTGTTGGCATGTCGGAACCTAGCCTTGGCCGGACGAAAGTTACGATACAGTTAAAGCTCTAGTCTGTCTGCCGGGGTACTGCATAAGAGGTAACATATGGGTTATCGGCTTATGAGTACCCATATTTTTGATATTGGGTAGCAAGTGGTTTTCCAATGTCGGCGGCGTACTACATGAGGGGTAACAGAGGTGTACCAACGCTCATGAGTACCCGTATTATAAATGCATTTGGGTAAATAAAGGGGTTGCCTAATTTCTCATGAGCACATATATTTTCATTTTATTAGACAACTAGATGGGCCGTCTAATGACTCATGAGTACATTTATGATTGATTTTTTGTGGATTTTCGTATATATTTTTATGCGAGTTGTATTATTGTTTTACTCATACGAGCTGCAGAGCTTACCGGGTTTGTATTTACAATCCCGGTGCACCTATTCGATGGTGTAAGAGATAATTCCGCAGGTGTGGATTAGCGGAAATCGACGGAAAACTCTGAAGACTTGAAGTTGTTTATTTTATCTTGTGGTGAGGATTTGTGAAGATTTTTACATTGCCATTTGATATAATGTTGAATCATAAATTTGGTTTGTAATAATCATTTTGACTGAGTTGTACTATGAACTGAGTAATGATCCGCTGTAACTATAACGACCCTAAAATTTCGAGCTTGAAAACTCAAAATTTCAAAGTCGTTAAACACTAAACAATTTCAATGAAATCGAAATCATTTAAAATGCCACAGCGGATCATCTCTGAGTTCAAAATACAACTCAGTCAAACCAATTATTACAACACAAATTATAATTCAATATTATAACAAATAGAATTGCGTAATCCTCACAACAAACTCACAAGATAGTCACACAAAATCCTCACACCAGCTGGAGATAAATAACTTCAAGTCCACTGAGCGGTACGTCAATTCCCACTAATCCATACCTGCGAAGTTATCCACTACACCATCGAATTGGTGCACCGGGATTGTAAACACAAACCCGGTAAGCTTTACAGCTCGTATGAGTGAAATGAAAATATAACTCGCATAACAATATATTCGAAAATCCAGAAATCAAACAAATATAAATGCACTCATGAGTCAATGGACGGCCCATCTGGTCGTCCCAAAGAAATATGAAATAAAACGCTCATGAGAAATTAAGTAACCCTTCTGGTTACCCAAATGCATTTATATTACGGGTACCAAGAACGCTGGTACACATCTGTTACCCCTCTCGTAATACACCGCCGATATTGGATAGCCACCCGCTACCCAACATCCAAAACAATCTGAGTACCCATGAGCAGATAACCACCCGTTACCTCACATGCAGTACTACGGCAGACAGACTAGAGCTCTAACTGTATCGTAACTTTCGCTCGGCCAAAGGCTAGGTTCCGACTTGCCAAACACGTACAATAATCTCACATCATATTGTACCAAATCACGTCCGAAGACAAATCAACATTTTAACAATCTCAATGTTAAAATCACGTACAATAATCTCACATCATATTGTACCAAAAATCAAGTCCGAAGACAAATTAATATTTTAACAATCTCCATGTTAAAATCACGTACAATAATCTCACATCATATTGTACCAAAAATCAAGTCCGAAGACAAATCAACATTTTAACAATCTCCATGTTAAAATCACGTACAATAATCTCACATCATATTGTACAAATCAAAATCACATGCTCGATATATAAATCTCGTCATCAAAATGACATAAAACACGATAAAATCATAACAGTATATTATATAGCAAACTATATATATATGTACATATTTAGTATTTATACAATATATATATAATCCATTATATCATATACATGTCATATTTCATAAACACGTCCGAAGACAAAACTCGTCCGAAGACAAAACTCGTCCGAAGACAAAATATTTTAACAAACTCATGTTAAAACCACGTACAATAATCACACCTCATGTTGTACAAAAATCAAATCACATGCTCAATATTTAATTCTCGTCATTCGAAATGACCAATTTTAATGAATTCATAACAGTATATAATATAGCAAACTATATATATATATACTTATTACCATTTATACGATATATATGTAATCCACTATATTGTATACGTGTCGTAATTCAATATTAAAAACTCTTGCAAAATCTTGAATCACCGCAAGGGTAGATTCGTAAATAAGTGAGATTTTACTCACCTTCTTTCTTGCGTGCAACTTCCACGACCCTGAAAGTAATTTTCTCACTCGTTTCGTCAGTCACCTAATAGCACGATAAATGCTTAGAAAATGATACTTAAAATATCAGGTGACGAGTTCAGCACAGCTAAATGTTGTTCATAAAACATTGTGCACGGAACACTGTTCATGTTTACTAATCACTGTTTTTACTAAACCACTGTTCACAGTTACTGTTTTACCAAAACACTCTTCATAGTACTGTTTTACCACGCCACTGTTCACATTTACTTTACAGATCACTATTCACAGTACTGTTACAGATCACTATTCATGCGGAGTTACTATTCACAGTTACTATTCATTCGGCGCTACTGTTCACCGACCGCCACCAATCATCACCAAATTTCACCACCACAACCTAAACAACATTTCCAACAACTTCCTAGTTGACACCAAGGTCTAAATCCGAGTCTAAACAGTCCAAACAACGAAGAACATAAAATCGGCACTATTCACAAACCCTAGAAAATTGAAATTTTGATTCGGATACTTACACTTCGATTTGGCTCGATTCCTTTTGTGGGAATGGTGCTGGGACTGAGACAAGCAAAACCCCCCAAGAATCTCGAGCCATGGTGGCCGGAGGAGGCGGCGCCGCCACAACAGTAACTTCCGGCGGTTGCTACACCGTGTGTGGTTGTCGCCGGAGTGGAAGGCGTAGCCCAAAAGATGGAGCTCGTCGAGCCCGTCAGTTTGATAGGTGGCACGACATGAGGCGACGTCGGATGGTGGAGAAATCGGCCGGAGAAGGTTTTTGGGTCGGGCGAACAGTACCCGAGCTCAGGTGAACAGTACCCGAGCTGATTTTTAGAAAAATCTGATTTTCTGATTTTTAATCTCATCTCTTTCCTTTTATACTATTTCTAAAATCGGAAACGAACTTCCGACGTTAATAACTTTCGCGTCCGACGTCCAATTCGAACGCATGACGTGTCCACGAATTCGTATCGATGAGCTCTACGACTTTCGTGAAGGAAGTTTTCACAACCGAGCGACGGAATAAAAGTCGATCTATACGTTGCGGTAACGTTACGTTTTCTAATTAAACGATCCGAGAACGTTTCCGTTTTCGTTTCGAAATGTCGCAAACCTCCAATTGTCATCTTGAATTAATTTCACAAGTTTAATACTTTGAAAATACTCGACATTTAGTTTCTAAAAATTCGGGTTATTACAGTAACATTAAAATGATTTCGATTTATTGAGATTGTTTTATAATTTTCATGACTTCAGAATTTGAGTTTTCATACTCGAAATTTTAGAGTCGTGACATACTCCTCGTCCGGCGAATGAGTAGACAAAATGTCTAAAACCGCCATCGCCGTTGTGGCTTGTATTTGCGAAGGAAAGCACCGCAAAAGTGCCTCCTCGGGTTTTTCCTTGAACCTTTTCCAGACTGCATCGTCGGGATCCTCCGTGGGAACGTTAGTCCTTGCAATTGTTGGGCGATTAGGGAAGTAACCTGCATAGGTATACTGACCGAAGTTGACTGATGCATAGTGACCGGATGTAACCCAAAGCATTGTTGTGAGGATGTCGACGAGGTCTTGAGTGGTATTTAGCTCAGGCCACCAGGGTTCGTCCTTCTTATCTCCGTGACCTACTGTTCTGATCTCTGTCCACCATGCTTGGAGCTCTTGATCGGTTTGTACAAGGCTGGCGTCCGTGTAGTAGTGGTTTACATAATCAGAGACCCATTCTTTAATGGCATCCCATATGAGGAGTCCATCATTGGCGAAAGGGTAGTCTTGAATTGTTAGCCTCAAACCGTGAGCAGCTGTTGGGTCCTCAACAGCCATACCCCTATATATAGAGGAACATTACATGATCAAGATGTTAGTGATCATAGACTCATAATTACAGCATTTTAATTAGCAACTATGCACCATTCAATTAATGCTATGCAGACCGAAACTTTGTGGTTAACAACTGATTTTAATTCTCTAACCTCACTCATATGCAATGAAGGATGCATTATTTCGGGTTGCATAGCATGTACTGTCGTTGTACCATAGAATATTCCACAACAAACTCAATCATTTAACTTTTTCTTTTCAAGTACTTAACGAATTAGCTGTGCTTCTGAGTTTTTTCTATAATTAACATTCAATATTAAGTTATTAACCGTGCATTTTAATGAAATCTACGAACTATGTACCTGCGAATAAGGTCAGCTGGAAGAGCCTCTTGGTCGAATCGCCACTCCTTACCGTAGGCAATAGAGCAAAGCTCCATGGAGTATTTTCCAGGAGAGAATGAGGTTTCAATGATGCCACCGGAATTGATAAGTGATTCACGAGCAAGTGCATTGATCTCCATAGTGTATCTGAAATGGGGATGCAACAGTCTATAGATAGGGTGCAACACACTCAGTTGACGATTGGTTGCGATTATATATGGTTCTGTGACACAATGCGTTCGTAGCCTGATAAATCAGCACGGTAAGATACGTGGGTTAGATATGTAAAAAAAAAAACATGAACGTAGAACATAGGGTTTGCAATGGAATTAATCTTTACTAATTACCAGTGACTAACAAGTTGATGGTAACCAGAGTCATGAGCAAGGACATGAGCTCTTGCAATCCTCCAAAGCCAGACACCGGTAGCATTCCAGCTGGGTTGGAAGACTTGCTTCCACTGAGGCTTTCCATCTATGGGCGGTCGAGTCAACTCAATAGCCAGCGGCCTTAGAGTGCCTTCTGGGGTAAGAAAGAACAATGTCCTCGATCCGTCGTTCCTTCAATCTCTCGTACTTTGCTCACGTATGGTAAAAATAAATCATGCTAATCTAGTATGAACAACTTCTTTTCTCTTATGGCCTACATGTTCCCAGAAAATTATTCGAATTACATACATATACGTGCCACAATAATATACACGATATTTTACTGTAATATTAATAGAAACAATAATATTGTTTGCTGTACCTCTTCGATGGTCACAAACCCTTCAATTTCTTGCTCAATCATTTCCGAGGTGATTGCAGATTCTGGGGGACCATACAGGTCGGGATCCAATTCACTCTTCAATGGCCATTCCTGCATTTGTTTGCTTTGTAAGTGTAATGACCCGACTTTTCGAAGTCAAATAAAATAAATTTTTAGAAATTAATAGAATTTGTAAAATTAATAAACCGTATTTGTTTCGTTTCGCGACGTTGTTAATCGAAAACAGAACCGTTATCGGAAACTTAAATTGGAAAAACGTTACGTTTTCGCGACGCGGGAGTCGACTTTTACTCCGTCACTCATTTCCGAAAACTTCCTGCACGGAAGTTGTAGAGCTTGTTAATACGATTTCATGGACACGTCACCCATTCTAATCGGACGTCGTACGTGAAAGTTATTAACGATGGAAGTTAGTTTCCGATTTTAGAAAAGAGTATAAAAAGAAAACTTTGGGAATTAGAGTTTCCATTTTCGGAAACCCCTTTCTCTCTCTCACCCCGCAGGCTCTCCCCTCTCTCTCACCCAACTCTCTCTCCCTCACCAGCCGGACCTCCGTGACTCTCACCGCCTCGCCCAAAAGCTTCACATGGTCCACCGCAGCGACCCCCAAGCTCGACACGCCTCTGTTCGCCGCCGTGAAGCCCTCGCTACAACCCGAGCCCCTGCGAGTTCCGCCGCCGTTCAACCCCGCTTCCGCCGACGCAAGCTCTCGGCTCTAATCACTCTCCACCCTCCGACGCCGCATGCGAGTGATTGAGACTCGATTCAAGCCGCAACACACCCTCCCCGAGGAATCGAGCACCGTCAGCGATCCAAGCTTCTCCGGCACTATTTCTGAGTTCTTAGCTTCAATCTAGGTAAGGGTTCATTCGATTTGTTGGTTGTGGTGATAATAAATGAAATTTGGGTGGAATTGAGGAGATTCGGAGGAGGAGGAGGGGAGAATCATATCGCCACCTTAGGCGGCGCGTGAGGGAAGGTGAGGGGTGCAGGAGGTGGCCTTGGGCCGTGGAGGGGAAGAAGGGAAGGAAATGAGGGGATTTGGAAGGCGGTTGGTAAGCCACGTGCGCCGGTTTGAGCGGTATGTGAGCGTCACGCACTGCCACTGTGGGGAGGCGCGTGAGCGCCACACACTGTCGCCGGAAATGGCGCGTGAACAGTGATTTTTCAAAACAGTAATTTTTGTAAAAAGTGATTTCTGTACAGTAAATGTAAAAAGTAAATTACATACAGTAATTATAAAAGTAATTTTCTGAAAGGTAAATCAGTGATTTGTATTTACTGACAGTATTTACTATGAATAGTACATTAGTGTACATGAATACATATACTGTACGTTTTAGAAAGTAATACATATACAGTACGTATTTCAATAATGAAATGTGAATAGTAATTACGTGAACAGTAATTTCGTAAAACCAAAAATTGTTGAACAGTAAAACATTATTACTGTTTCGGAATTTAAGATTTTATGTAACGCTTCTAAATTCACTGCTTACCTATTCTAGGTGATTGACACAACAAGTAAAGGATTCGCTTGCGGAATTGTGGAAATTACGATCAGGATTTTAAGGTGAGTAAAATCTCACAGTGACGAATCTACCCTTAGCGGAGATTCATAATTACACTTATTTAAAATGATTGAACTATGATATGTATATGATATAGTGGGTTGTGTATGTGTATAATTGGTAAAATCGATACATATATATATATATATATGAATTGCTATATTATATACTGTCATATTTCCGTTTGCAAAATAAGTTCATTTATAGCATCGATATTTATTTATTTGAGCATGTCACTTGGTTTTGTACAATAACATGTGATGATTGTTTTGTACGTGGTTTTAACTTGAGTTATGTACTTATGTTAAAACGTTTTTGTTGTCTTCGGACCTGTCTTCGGACATGTTGGCATGTCAAAACCTAGCCTTGGCCGGACGACAATTACGATACAATTAGAGCTCTAGTCTGTCTGCCAGTATACTGGCATGAGAGGTAACAGATGGGTTACCGGCTTGTGAGTACCCATATTTTTGGGATTATTGGGTGACATATGGGTTGCCTAATGCCCGGCGATGTACTGCATGAGGGGTAACGGATAAGTACCTTGGTCTCATGAGTACCCGTATTATCAATGTAATTGGGTAAACATATGGGTTGCTTGATTTCTCATGAGCACTTATATTTCAAATATTATTGGACAACCAGATGGGCCGTTCTTTGACTCATGAGTACATTTATAATTGGACGTTTCAATATTTATTCTTGTATTACTATGCATTTTATCTTGTTGTTTTATTCATACGAGCTGCAAAGCTTACGGGGTTTGTGTTTTACAATCCCGGTGCACCTATTCGATGGTATATGACATAGTTCCGCATGTGTGGATTAGCGGAATCGATAGACAACTCTGAAGACTTCGAAGTTGTCTCATTTTATCTTGTGGTGAGGATTAAGAGGATTTTTACATTTCCAGTTGATATAATGCTCGAATTATAAATTTGGTTTGTAATAATCAATTCGACTGAGTTGTACCATGAACTCAGTAATGATCCACTGTGACAATAAGATGATTTCGATTTATTGAGATTGTTTTAGAGTTTTTCATGGCTTTGAATTCGATTTCATACCTGAAATTTCGGGGTCGTGACAGTTGGTATCA
The DNA here is from genome assembly GCF_933775445.1 of Argentina anserina. Lineage (NCBI taxonomy): Eukaryota > Viridiplantae > Streptophyta > Magnoliopsida > Rosales > Rosaceae > Argentina > Argentina anserina. The sequence continues at coordinate 33,796,303 of NC_065874.1, forward strand.
GAGCCAAGTTTGTGTATTTGGTGATCTATCAATATCATCCAGGAGCGATGGCCCGATCGCAACGGACCCCCATCACATGCTGTTCGGTATTGATATGTTGCTGGGTACTCAAGAGTGTTAGGAGCCACACCTTAAGGTTTGGTCCTCTAGTAAAGTATTGTGACAATACCTCGATGATTCACCTTCTTTCTGAATGTCTTAAGTTAATATATGTTGAATCTATTTTATTCGGATTCAAGATTTCACATGTATTGACTAAGTGTTTAAATGTTTCAAGGTGATGAATTTGGAGAAGGGCCGTGCACAAGGTCAAGGACGGGCAAGAGGCTGAGGCCGAGCTAGGGCTGGAGGCCGAGTCCGCAATGTAGAGAACCTCTATCAAGAGGCGGCACCACAAGAAGAACATGTTGACCCCGCGGCAGTCATCAGAGACGACGATGGTGGCATGCTTAAGCTGATCAAGGACATCAGTAGTCTGTCAGCGCCATCATTCCATGGGGGTCTGGATCATATGGTAGCGGATCATTGAATTGAGAGTATGGAAACCTACTTTGAGATGATGGTGTGCTCTGAGATAGAGAAGATGATGATAGCCACGTTCTTCTTAAAAGATGATGTTATGGATTGGTGGAAGAGCACGAGGCGGACTGTGGATGTGTCTACTATGACCTGGGATGGTTTTACGGCACTCTTTCGAGAAAATTACTTTCCAGCTATAGTGCAGGAGGATTTAGAACTTGAGTTCCTTGAGCTGGTACAGAGAGATATGACTGTCAGGGAGTATGAGGCCCGTTTTGCACAGTTGTAGCGGTTTGTCAGACCAATGGGTGCAACCTCCTTAGCCCAGAAATTTTTACGGGGATTTAAGCAAGAGTACAAGACCATCACATCTGCACTTTGTTTGTCTACCAAGGAGTTGATGTATGAGAGTGCTATGAATTTGGAACAGGCTAGAGGAAAAGGCAAGGCAATCAGTTCAGGCAACGGGTACTAGGACAAAAAGGTGGATCTTGAAAGTGGCCGAGACCGCATTACTAGATTCCGGCTAAGGCAGCATCGCCATCTACTAGGACTGCACCTGTTAGACAGTTAGCTTCTGTATGGTATTTCTTTTGCAATGAAATGGCGCACTACGCCACAACTTGTCCGAAATTGAAGAGAACATGCTGTTTTAAGTATGGGAAAGTGGGACATATGGCTAGAAACTGCACCCGACCTCCGCAGGGTAGACATGAACATCAGCAGAGATAGTTACCAGCAGGCCAAGCTAAAATGTTTGCAGTGGGTCAGCGTGACACAGGGGTGGAAGGTACTTTATCTATTTTTGACTACCTTGTTAGATTATTGTTTGATACACGAGCATCACATTCTTTTATTGCTAGTTCGGTAGTGGAGATGCTAGGACTGATTCATATACTTCTTGGAAACTCTTTATGTGTCACTTCACCCCTTGGAGTGTCCCTCGAATTGGAGACAATCTGCAAGGCTTGTCCTATTATGATTGGAAGTAGAGAGTTCTCTGCTTCTTTGATAGTGATTCTGGACCACACCTATGATGTGATCCTAGGAATTGATTGGTTGAGGCCACAATACTGATTGATTGATTGCTTTGACATGGTGGTGTTATTCCATAGGCCCGGAGAATCAGTGTTTCGTTATCGTTGCCTTAAGTCCGATAATGCTATGAGAACAAGAGTTTTGGCACATGTGGAATCTGTAGATCAGAAAGTAACTATTGCAGATATTGTGGTAGTATCTGAGTATAGTGAGGTGTTCCAAGAGATACCAGGGTTACCTGGTACGGCACCAGTGTCAAAAGACGCCTTATATAATGGGACAAAATGAGCTTAAAGAGTTGAAGGTACAGATAGATGAACTATTGGACCAAGGATTCATTAGACCTAGCGTCTCACCTTGGGGTGCACCGGTGCTGTTTGTGAAAAAGAAAGATGGTTCTCTGCGGTTATCTGTGGACTACAGAGAATTGAACAAGGTGACCATCAAGAATAGGTATCCCTTGCCTAGGATTGATGATTTGTTCGATCAGCTTAAAGGAGCTACGGTGTTCTCTAAGATTGATTTGAGATCCGGTTATCATCAACTCAGGGTGAAGGAAGAAGATATATCGAAGACAGCCTTCAGGACCAGGTATGGACACTATGAGTTTGTGGTCATGCCCTTTGGTCTGACAAATGCACCAGCTGTCTTTATGAGTTTGATGAACCAAATCTTTAGCCCGTACTTGGATGAGTTTGTTGTAGTGTTTGTGGATGACATTCTGATATACTCCAAGTCGCAAGAAGAGCATGTAGTGCATCTGAGAACTGTATTGCAAACCCTAAATGAAGCAAGATTGTACGCCAAACTTGAGAAGTGTGAGTTTTGGAAGGAAAAAGTCAAGTTCCTTGGTCATGTTGTCTCAAAGGATGGAGTATTAGTAGACCCGTCAAAAGTGGAGGCAGTAAAGAGTTGGAGTCGTCCAAAGAACCCTACTGAGATTCCTAGTTTCCTTGGTTTGGCAGGTTACTACCGGAGGTTTATCGAAGTATTGCATCGTCATTGACCAAGTTGACCAAGAAGGACGTTCAGTTTGTGTGGGCAGAAGCATGTGAGGAGGCCTTCAACAAACTAAAGACCAGCTTGACAACGGCTCCAGTGTTGACAATTCCCACTAGTGGGGGTGGTTATGTCATTTATAGTGATGCTTCGCTCCAAGGCTTAGGTTGTGTGTTGATGCAGCATGGAGGAGTGGTCGCGTATGGATCTAGACAGTTAAAGGTCCATGAGAAGAACTACCCCACTCATGATCTAGAGCTCGCGGCAGTTGTTTTTGCCCTAAAGGTTTGGAGACATTACTTGTATGGTGAGAAATTTCAACTCTTTTCTGATCATAAGAGTTTGTAGTATCTATTCTCTCAGAAAGAATTGAATATGAGGCAGAGGAGATGGATGGAACTCCTCAAGGATTATGACTTCACATTGGAGTATCACCCCGGGAAAGCAAATGTGGTGGCCGATGCCTTGAGCAGGAAACCGAGAAGTGTGATAGCTTCTCTTATGGTTCAAGAATGGATTATGCTCAAAATTGTATCAGAATTTGATTTGGTACCATCGGGAAGAGAACCAAAGGTCTTTCTTGGTAGTGTCTCGGTGCAACCTACATTAATCTCAAGAATCATTCAGGGTCAGGCACAAGGTAAATTCTCACAAGCTAAGTTGGCAGACCTCGTAGTAGATACGCTTGATGGATATCCATCCGAGTGGATAGTGGGACCCAATGGAGTGTTGAGGTTTGGGACAAGATTGTGCGTCCCAGATTGTACTACTCTCAAGGAGGAAGTCTTTCACACAGCACACCGATCTCGATATACAGTACATCCAGGGAATACCAAGATGTACAAGAACCTATGTAGGCAATTCTGCTGGAACGGGATGAAGAAAGACGTGGCTAAATTTTTATCAAAGTGTCTTACGTGTCAGCAAGTGAAGGCAGAACATCAACGACCTGCTGGCATGTTGAAGCCATTGACTATTCCTCTTTGGAAGTGGGAACATATATTTATGGATTTTGTGACTGGACTACCTAAGTCCAAGAAATGTCACGATGCGATATGGGTGATTGTCGACCGATTGACGAAGTCGGCACATTTTCTTCCAGTGTCAATAAAGTATTCAGTGGATGTGCTAGGGAAATTATATGTGGATGAGATAGTGAGACTCCACGGAGCTCCGGTTTCTATTGTTTTTGACCGAGATGCACGTTTCACATCGAAGTTCTGGGGTAGTTTGCAGAAAGCTATGGGTACTACCTTATATATGAGTACTGTTTTTCATCCTCAAAGTCTCAAACTGATGGACAGACAGAAAGAGTGAATCAGGTGATGGAAGATATGTTGAGAGCTTATATGCTTGATTTTAAAGGAAGTTGGGAGGATCACTTGAGACTGATTGAGTTTGCTTACAACAACAGTTACCATTCTAACATCGGCATGGCACCTTATTAGGCTCTTTATGGTAGACCATGTCGATCACCTATCTGTTGGGTCGAAGTTGGTGATGAAGCACTAATGGGCCCAGAGATGGTTCAGGAAACTACGGAGAAGATCTCGATCATTCGAGATAGGATCAGAACCGCACATAGTAGACAAAAGAGCTACGCAGACTTAAAGAGAAGACATGTTGAATTCGAGATCGGCGATCATGTGTTCTTAAAAGTCTCATCTATGAGGGGTGTAGTGAGATTTGGCAAGAAAGGAAAGTTGGCTCCGAGGTATGTTGGGCCCTTTGAGATTCTTGAAAAGGTATGAGAACTAGCATATCGACTAGCCTTGCCTACTAGCATGTCTGGCGTTCACAATGTCTTCCACATTTCTATGTTGAGGAGGTACGTACCAGATGAGTCGCATGTAACTGATCATAGCTCCATAGAGGTGAGGGAAAATGCCACATTTATTATTGAGCCGGTTTGTATTCTGGATAGATCCACAAAGAAGCTCCGGAGGAAAGAAGTAGAGCTAGTCAAGGTGTTGTGGAGCCATCATGATGAGGGCGATGCCTCTTGGGAACTAGAGTCGGATATGAAGACAAGATATCCGCAGTTGTTTGTTGAGTAGAGAACTTGAATTTCGGAACGAAATTCCTTTAAGGGGGGTAGATTTTAATGACCCGATTTTTCGAAATCAAATAAATTGAATTCTTAGGAATTAATAAAATTTGTAAATTAATAAATCGCATTTGTTTCGCTTCGCGACGTTGTCAAATCGAAAACGGAACTGTCGTCGGAGATGTAAATTTGAAAAACGTTACGTTTCCGCGACGCGAGAATCGGCTTTTACTCGGTCACTTGTTTTCGAAAACTTCCTTAACGAAAGTTGTAGAGCTCGTCGATACGAGTCCGTGTACGTGTCACGCGTTCTAATTAGACATCGTACGTGAAAATTATTAACGACGGAAGTTAGTTTCCGATTTAAGAAGTGGGTATAAAAAGGGAATTTTAGGAATTAGGGTTTCCATTTTCGGAAACCCCTCTTTTTCCCCCGCAACCTCCTTTCTCTCTCTTCCCTATCTCTCTCCATGATCTCTCACTCTCTCCCTCTCAAAAGACTCAGCGCCGGCGATCTCACCAACCGGACGTCTGTGTCCCTCACCTCCGGCCCCAGAAGCTTCACACGGCCCTCTGCTACAACCCTCGAGCTCGACACGCCGTCCCACGGCGCATCGGAGCTCAACCGGCAACCCGAAAATTCTGCAGAAATCGCCGCCGACCAAGCTGCTCCTCCGGCGACGTTCCGATGGTTCCAAGGCTTGAATGAGGTAAGGATTCGTTTGAATTGATTGTTGAGATGGTTTGTTGGTGAATTTGTGGAGATTTTGGGAGAATCGGAGGAGGAGGGGAAATTGAGAGTACTGCCGCCTTAGGCGGTGCGTGAGAGGGCGTGAAAGGGGTAGGAGACAGCCTGAGGCCGTAGAAGGGTAGAGGAGGAAGGTAGGCAAGGTTTTGGGCGGCGGTGGGCAAGCCACGCACTGCCACCGTGGGGAGGCGTTTGTGCATTACGCGCCGCCACATGCGGTGGTACGTGAATAGTGATTTTTTTTTCAAAACAGTAAATTTTGTAAAAATTAATTTATGTACGGTAAATGTCAAAAAAGTAATATTACATACAGTAAATGTAAAAATAATTTACGTACAGTAAATGTCAAATTATTTTAGGTACGGTGAATGTAAAATTATTTTACGTACAGTAATTGTAAAAGTAATTCCTGAAAGGTAAATCAGTGATTTGTATTTACTGACAGTATTTACTATGAATACTACATTGGTGTACATGAATACGTAAACAGTTCGTATATGAAAAGTAATATATAGATTGTACGTATTTGAACAGTGATACGTGAATAGTAATTACGTGAACACTAATTACATAAACAGTAATTTCGTAACAAACCAGAAATTACTTAACAGTAAAACATTATTATTGTTTCGGCATTTAAGGTTTTACGTAAGGTGATCGACACAACAGGTAAAGGATTTGCTTGTCGAATTTTAGAAATTACGCTCAGGAATATAAGGTGAGTAAAATTTCACAGTGACGAATCTACTCTTAGCGGAGATTCATAATTACACTTATTTAAAAAGATTGAACTATGATATGTATATGATATAGTGAGTTGTGTATGTGTATAATTGGTAAAATCGATACATATATATGGGTTGCTATATTATATACTGTCATATTTTCGTTTGCAAATAAGTTTATTTATAGCATTGATATTTATTTATTTGAGCATGTCACTTGGTTTTGTACAATAACATGTGATGATTGTTTTGTACGTGTTTTAACTTGAGTTATGTTAAAACGTTTTTGTTGTCTTCGGATGTGTTGGCATGTCGGAACCTAGCCTTGGCCAGGCGACAGTTACGATACAGTTAGAGCTCTAATCTGTCTGCCGGTGTACTGACATGAGAGGTAACAGATGGGTTACCGGCTTATGAGTACCCATATTTTTGGGATTATTGGGTGGTAGATGGGTTACCCAATGCCCGACGGTGTACTGCATGAGGGGTAACAGATGAGTTCCTGGGTCTCATGAGTACCCGTATTATAAATGTAATTGGGTAAACAAATGGGTTGCTTGATTTCTCATGAGCACTTATATTTTCATATATTATTGGACAACCAGATGGGCTGTCATTTGACTCATGAGTACATTTATAATTGGATGTTTCAATATTTATTCTCGTATTACTATGCATGTTATCTCGTTGTTTTACTCATACGAGCTACAAAAGCTTACGGGGTTTGTGTTTTGCAATCCCGATGCACCTATTCGATGGTATAGAAGATAGTTCCACATGTGTGGATTAGCAGAATTGACGGACTACTCTGAAGATTTCGAAGTTGCCTTATTTTATTTTGTGGTGAGGATTGAGAGGATTTTACATTTCATTTGATATAATGCTTGAATTATAAATTTGGTTTGTAATAATCAATTCGACTGAGTTGTACCATAAATTCAGTAATGATTCGCTGTGACAATAAGATGATTTCGATTTATTGAGATTGTTTTAGAGTTTTTTTCATGGCTTCGATGTTTGGGTTTCATACTCGAAATTTCGGGGTTGTGACATTATCTGCCGGTGTACTGCATGAGGGGTAACAGATGGGTTACTTGCTTATGAGTACCCATATTTTTTGATATTGGGTAACAGATGGGTTGCCCAATGTCTGGCGGCGTACTGCATGAGGGGTAACAGATGAGTACCTGGGTCTCATGAGTACCCGTATTATAAATGTATTTGGGTAAATAGATGGGTTGCCCGATTTCTCATGAGCACTTATATTTTCAGATATTATTTGACAAACAGATGGCCGTCCTCTGACTCATGAGTACATTTATAATTAAATATTTTCAGTATTATTTGTGTTATATTGTTGGTTTAGTCATACGAGCTGTAAAGCTTACCGGGTTTGTGTTTACAATCCCGGTGCACCTATTCGATGGTGTAGGAGATAGTTCTGTAGGTGTGGATTAGCAGAATTAGAGTGTTTTCTCTGAAGATTGTCGAAGATTTCAATCTGCTGTTTGTGGTGAGGATTGAGTGAATTTTACATTTCCATTGGTTGTGTGTTATTTAAGTCGCTGAGTCATGATGTGGACTCAATTTCGATACACTGTTATGATAAGTTGATTTCAATATATTTGAGATTATTTTAGAGTTTTCATGACTTCGAATTCAAATTTTTATCATTCGAAAATTCGAGGTTGTGACAGTGAGGTTATTTTGGCTCTCTCCTTTGTTAGTTTGATTTAAATAAATTAGGGGTAGTTTGCACTATTAAAAAAAAGAGTGAGACCTTTGTTTTTTTTTCTGTAATGAAATATTCTTTTATTAGGGTATAATCGATTTAAGCGGATATGTAAGATAACAAATATTATTTTTCCAAAAGTATATATATATATATATTAATTTATACCATATTTTATACAATTATGTGGTAATCCTTATTGTGAAAAATATGTCAAGATTCATGATTTTCTTATTTAATTAATTTACATTTACAATTAATTAATGGCTATATTAATTAATATAATTACCATATATGCACCTCCACACACACACTATATATATATATATATATACAGTCTCTATCCAGAGTGAAGCTTCACTCTGAAATTACATAGTGAAGTTCTAATTTTAACACACATTTCGGCCAAATTTTTTACCATAAGCGATTCAATATTTAGGTAAGCTATTTAAAATCATCACTACAAAATTTCATTTAATTCGGACATTGTTAAGGTATTGAAATTAGATTAAATCAATGAATGAATTAAAATTATTCAACGTGAACCGTTTGTGTAAATCTCAATTTTGAAAGCTCAAACCATTGTCAAATTAGATGAAACTTTGTAGAGATGATCTTGAATAACATACCTAAATATTGAATCACTTATGGTGAAAATATTTGACCGAAAAGTGTGCCAAAATTGGAACTTCACTATGTAATTTCAAAGTGAACTTTCACTCTGAATAGGGACTGTATATGTATATATATATTAAGCATACTTTATATATTTCATATTTTTTATTACATTTTAAAGAATTTTGAAAAAAATAAATGATATAAAAAAAACTATAATTTTTTATAATAATTTAGAACTATTTAATTAATAAGGATATGATTGTATTTTGATTCAAAAATGACATTATGTGATTATTGTAATTGCTGACATAATAAAGTGACGTGGCATGCCACGTAAGATTGTGGCGCCGAATCTGGCATCATATTATGGCTCTAAAACATTTTCCTTAGTTTTATTAGTTAAGACCAATACTGTGCATACACGAACTGGTTTTAACCATCCTATTGAAGTTCTCATATTCAAAATGCAAATACATATCGTCTTTAATGTAACGACCCTAAAATTTCGAGCTTCAAAACTCAAAATCTTAAAATCGTTAAACACAAAAATAATCTCAATGAAATCGAAATCATTTTAATGTCGCAGCGGATCACATCTGAGTTTAAAATATAACTCAGTCAAGCCGATTATTACAAACCCAAATGATAATTCAACATATAACAAATGGAATTGTATAATCCTCACAACAACCTCACAAATAAAATCACACCAAATCTCACACACAATCCACGCTGGAACCTCACCATGACTGGATGCGATCGACTTCGAGTCTTCGGAGTCGTCACTCAATCACCACTACTCAGCACCTGCGGAATTATCCCCTACACCATTGAAATTGGTGCACCGGGATTGCAACACAAACCCGGTAAGCTTTACAGCTCGTATGAGTAAAATATTAAAATAACTCTCGTCTCATAAAAACACAACTCCACATCAACACAGTATAATGAAAATCATGAGAAAACGAGCAACCCATCTGGTTACTCTAATACTTTCACAAAATGGTAACTAATGAGCGCTGGTACACATCTGTTACCCCTCACTTAGTATACCGCAGATGTTGGGTAACCACCCGCCACCCAACATCCAAAACAAGCTGAGTACCCATGAGCAGATAACCACCCGTTACCTCCATGCAGTACTATGGCAGACAGACTAGAGCTCTAACTGTATCGTAACTTTCGCCCGGCCAAAGGCTAGGTTCCGACTTGCCTCACATGTACAATAATCTCACATCATATTGTACCACACATCACGTCCGAAGACAAATCACAATATTTCACATTTTCCGTGATAAAATCACATGTACAATAATCTCACATCATATTGTACCACACATCACGTCCGAAGACAAATCACAATATTTCACATTTTCCGTGATAAAATCATGTACAATAATCACTCATCATATTGTACGTTTTAAACTTTCACAATATATCATAATAAAAATCATAACAGTATATTATATAGCAAACTATATATAATCGTATTTATTTACCATTTATACAATATATACATAGCCCACTATATCATATACATGTCATATTTCATAAACACCTGAAAAATTACGTACGATAATCTCACATCATATCGTACCATTAAAATCACACATGCACAATTTTTTTCTGTCACCGAAATGACTATTTTTAATGAATTAATAACAGTATGTAATTTAATGAACTATATATATATATATATGTATTTATTACCATTATACTATATATATACGTAGTCCACTAAGTTATATACATGTTGTAATTCATTTCATAAACACACTTGCAAAAATGTTGAATCACCGCGAGGGTAGATTCGTAATTCAGTGAGATTTTACTCACCTTATCGACTCAAGCGTAAATCCTCAATTCCCGTTGATAATTCATTTCCTCGATTTAACGATCACCTTAAAAGAATAAGAAAAGAATTTAGAATCGTTTCGTAAACCTTTAAATGCCAAAACAGTAATAAACAGTTACTGTTCAGCAATTTTGATTTATACGAAGTTACTGTTCACGGTTCACTATTCACGGTTACTGTGCAATACTCAATTAATACGTATTTCTGTACGTATAAATACTATATACGTATTTCTGTACGTATAAATACTATATACGTATTTCTGTACGTATAAATATTAAATACGTATTTCTGTACGTATAAATATTAAATACGTATTTCTGTACGTATAAATATTAATACGTATTTCTGTACGTATACGTACGATTTAAATGTAAATACAACTCAGTAAATAAAATTTACTAAATTACCCTTTTACAAATTACTTTTTACATTTACTGAAAGTAATTTATAATTACATTTACCGTAGGTAAAACTTAATTACATTTACCATACGTAAATAAAATTTACATTTACCGTTACACAGTAAATTACCAAAATACCCTTTCAGTCAAAACTAATTACACCACCTCACACGGCGGCGCGTGTGGCACACGCGCCACCTCCGGCCGGCCGCGCGTGGGGCCCACGCGCCGAGGCTAACCACGGAGCGTGTGACGCCACCGCCGTGCCTAAACTCTCCCCCTCCTCCCCCTCTTCCTTCCTACGGCCTTCAACCACCCCTAGGCTACCCCTAACACCCTCACGCGCCGCCTAGAGGCGGCGGTATCTCCCACCCTCCTTCACTGCCGATCCTTCCCAAATTCGAATCCAAATTCTCCCAATCACCCCCAAATCACCATACAAGCACACACAACTTCAAATCAACAATCATACCTAGCTCAAATGGAGATTTCGATTCGTCAGTGGTGACGTGAGGGAGGCCGACGCAGTCGATGCGAGTGGAGGTGAGGCCGTGTGGAGGCGAGGCCGTGTGGAGGTGAATCGGGGTTCAACCCTTATCGCGGAGGCTCCGGAGGCGAGTGGAGGATGGTGTCGGCGAAGGAGCTCGGGGAATGAGTGATGCTCTCGGCGGTGAGGTTGAGCGCTGCAAGCTCAGGGGTTGGAGAGGGGAGCGGCGTGGTGCTTCCCGGCTAGGCGGTGACAAGCACGTCTCCCTGTTGAAGGGAGATCGGAGGTGAGGCCGAGAGTGAGAGGGAGAGGGATCGGGGAGAAGGGGAGAGGAAGAGAGAGAGAGAGAGAGAGAGAGAGAGAGAATGCGGCGGAAAAGAAAAGGGTTTCCTGTTATGGAAACCCTAGTTACAAAAATTCCCTTTTTATACTAGTTTCCAAATCGGAAACTAACTTCCGACGCGAATAACTTTTACGTACGATGTCCGTTGCGAACGCGTCACATGTCCACGCACTCGTATCGACGAGCTCTACAACTTTCGTGAAGAAAGTTTTCATCAACGATCGACGGAATAAAAGTCGATATATTTGTTACGGAAACGTAACGTTTTTTTTTTAAATTAAGCGTTCCGATAACGTTTTCGTTTTCGATTTCCCGATGTTACAAAATGGAACGAACACGATTTCATATTTTCGAAAACTTATAACTTTAGAAATAGTCGATTAACTCGACCCGAAAAATCGGGTTATTACATAGATCCATATAGAGTTGTGCCTTCGATCTCTCTTACTTTGCCCACGTACGGTAAGAACAAATCATGGTAATCTAGTATATACAACTTCTTTTCTCTTATGGCCTGCGTTAAATCACCAAACTATTCATATTCAGATATGCCCTAAAGTTAGCTCGATTGATAAGTTATCTGTAGTATCATATAGAAACTTTCATATACGAATGTGAAATATAGATAATTAAACATCAGAATTAAAGTGAAAATTATAAGAATGTAACACACAGAACTTAAATATACAAAAGTAAGAATGCCAAAGAAGGGTATTTCTAAACTTCTAGTTAAACAATGTTATGATACCTCTTTGATGGTCGCAAAGCCTCTAATCTCTCGCTCAATCATTTCCGTGGTAATTGCAGATTCAGGAGGTCCATATACCTCGGGGTCCAATTCACTCCTCAATGGCCATTCCTACACTTTTATTTTTGTTATAGACTTTTTTATTGATATAATGAAATGTGTAAAACTAGTTTTGTCAACTACAATTAATCCATACCGTCACCAACTTGATGCTATACGGGTTAAGACCCGCTAGAGTCTGCCTAGCAAATTCCTCATCCCTAAACCAAAAGAATTTGTCTCCTGACAATAACCCGAGGAATCCAGCTTTTACAAATTCATGTATATATGCAATAATAAAATTATCATTTCTTGCTATATTTCTAACTAAATTTCACATTAATCGATATTTGCCTGCTTGCTTACTATTCATTGTTTCTGGGGGCACAAACCGCAGAACTTCATCTCCGGAAGGTAGAGCATTCACTAGCCTAGGAATTATGGTTCTGATGACCCCTTGATCTTTAAGAGGAGGCAAGCTAATGCCTTCATTGTAGAGTTCGTCTATAGCTGTGAATAATGGGAATCCAAGATCAGAATCGACTATGGCAGTCTCCAGAGCAGGCACCACTGCGTGCAAGACAGAATATACTGTCTTTGCTGAAAAAGTTAATTGTTTTATCTCTGAGAATGCTTCATCTCTAGGAACATACCAAGTACCAGTTCTTTTCTCTGATTGCGGATCTGTAATTTAGCATCAAAGAAAATATTAATCTACTAATTAATTGGCAAGAGAACATTAATTGTGTGTTTCTGTGTATAGTACCTGTTTCGCACATTGGTCGCCCTGTTCTACATCGCCTGGGATAAGGGAACTCTTTGCTCCCCCCAATTACAGTTCTTTGTAGGCTGAATTTTGAATCAGGTTCCCCGAGATCATTGTACACATCATAGTCGTAAACTCTCTCAAAGCTCTTGCGCTCTCCTTGGCCATTTCCACGCAAAGTAACGAGCTCCTCTTCTCTTAGCCTCACCAAAGCACTTGGAGTTTTAGATGGCAAATATGACTGTAACAAACAGACAGAAATCAAACATGTTTTACGTTATAATTTTTGTATTACATGATTAACATCATCTCTTGCTATATATGTTGTGTATTCAGATTAAGACACGTACTATGACTAACTTAGGCAGTCAATTAGCTCTGTAACACAGGAATTATAATTGACTTAATTGGTAGTCCCTAATGATGCAACCAACAACAGGGTAAACTTGGTCGATTATCAAATGTATGACCTTGTTTGTGAAGAAGACTCTCTTCGCTGAATTGTCATACTTAGAATGAAGCCATGAATTACAGGTAAATAGTACAGGACCCTCAGGCAAGCCATCCAGGACAATATCCTTGAGGTACATCTCCTTGTGGTGCTCATTTTCTATCAAAACGGCACCAACTTCTCCAAAATTCAATGGAACTTTAAAATCTGTCTCGTATACAATCTCACTGTCCTTTCGGCGACTCCTGTGTGCGAACCCAGTTACATGCTTTTTCTCCAATCCAGTTTCTTCACAAAACAAATTCAATAGATCAGTATATAAGTATTAAACCATTTATCACACTATAATTACTTGAGCTTTTTATGCATACTAGAAACTGGCCACTATACGGTGTAGAAAAATATGCGATTATTATTATGAAGATGTGATTTTCTGAAAATATTTATGTTTTGACTATAAAACTCTTATTTATTTGTATGCCAATGTGAAATGTAAAAGAGTATTTTTGAAAGTTCGTAGTTTGATAAGGCTTAAAGTGCTGATTTTATAGTAATAGAGATATAAACTAGCTCCACTTTAGAAGACAATAGGTGTGTGCGTGGTGGTACATTTCACACTCCCCCGTTTTGTTGTCTTGTTTTACTTTTAATAATTTTTGGTTTCAAGATACCTAGATGATAGCTAGAATATAAACGCATTTTGGTTCCATGCCCTAGATTTCGTCGAACTGGGACCATTGGACCAGGTTTTCTTTTAAACGTAACGAAAATTTGTGATGTATAAACAACGTTGTATAAAGATTGGACCATGAATATTGTATCGATTGTATTGTCTGTGAGAGAGAGAGAGAGAGAGAGAGAGAGAGAGAGCTACCTTCTGAATAATGATTTAGCAACTGATATTAATAAACACTTGGAAATCCAACTCTTTGGAACTGAATTATTGAACAAGATTGAAAGAACAAAAACGTTTGAATGATCAGAAAAAGATTAGAACAATAATTAACAGTGGTTAATTACCTAGCTGCTTGTTAATTGCAATTTACTAATTAGTTGAACCACTTGAACGTACGTACAATACTAATTACTGGGATCTACTTACTGGGATCAAGGTGAGCACTAATGAGATCCATGAAGAGAGTTTGACCAAGCATATCTCTGACATCATCGAGTCCTCGGGTTAAACCCATGTTCGTCAGAAACCCTCCAACTGTAAGCGTCACAGTTATGGTGGCTTTAACACTGGTGAAATTCTCCGTCACCACTTCTTTTGTGGTCACTACTTCTACTTCTTTCTCGACCATTGCATCTTCATTCTCGATCACCACTTCCGTCACCTCAGTGGTTGTTGTTGTTGTTGTGGTGGTCGTCGGTCCTGGAGTGATACCACTACTCGTGCTGCTGTTGCTACTAGTAGTAGTAGAACTGCTAATGCTACTAGTACCAGTACTGTCACTACTGCTTTCGGCTTTTATTTTGTTTCTATGATTACTGGAGCCATATCGAAGGGTTTGCTGCTTGTTGGGGTACGAAGGCATTGTTGACCAGACGGGAAGTGAAGCAGTACTGCTCCGCCCACTGCTTCCATGCAGGAACGGCTTGTGCTGGAGAACTAAAGACTGTGATGGGTGAAGTAGTTTTGGTTTCAACATCTTTTGCAATGTACTAGCTATTTGCATAGGTTGGACGATAACTGTACTACTATAGCTAGCTAGAGAGTCTGCTGGCAGTTGCGTTTATTAGGTTACGTTCATGTAGAAATCTTTATATAGAGATGGAGAGAGCTAGCTAGCTAGCGAGAGGAACCGCTGAGACCTGATAACGATTAATATCTTTTACAGATTTTTACATCTCTATTTTTCGTGAATCTTGTGCTTATAGCCAGAAAAGCTTGGTAACATCGCTTAGGTTGAACACCCTTTTCTTCTTCCAATAAAATGCCGAGCCCTAGCTAGGTCAAGTCACAGTACTGTAATTTGATTGGATTGATGGACTTGCATTATTGTTGCATGTACTAATAGTGATATTGTAATAATTGTAGTCGACATAATATCACAGATATTGATACGTGTAATTTTGTATTTTCATTTTAGACATTGCGTACGTGTATTTTATTGTCCCTTTTTTTTTCGTTAGAAATGAAATTTTTTTGTCTTAGATATACATTAGTTTTGATGAACAGCTAGTCAGCTACTAGTGTGGGCTGTAACTGGTAAGGTGAATCAATCATTCAATGACAACAAGCACATCCAAACAAACCCGGAATGGGATGTTAATTCGTCTACCCAAAAAAAAAAAGGTTGGATATTAATTCACACCGTTCGCAACGGATCATACTGATAGCAAAAGTTAACAGACATAAACCCGGTGGTCCTGTATTATAGCCAGAATGAATAGTTGTAAGAGGAGCTGAGGAGAGGTCATAATTTATTTTGGGAAGAAAACTAAGTAGTTAAGTTAATGAAGCATGTGACCAGATCGATCGGATCAATTATAGTACTGCATGTATATCTCAAATTACAGATAGCTAAAAGAAAGAGCAAACAAGAAAAGTACGTACATATATATAGGAATTAAAATTAACACAGTGTGCATAAGTGCATAAGTAATTATTAAGGAAGATCACTAGCCGGTGACAAAATAGTGAAAGTTTGAGTTTTAACCCAAGAAGAACTACTTGTTATGAATTCAATTTAATTTGTCAGAAAAAGATTCTTTGATTTTGCGTCCATTAAAGATGCAAATATCATTGCTCATTGGAAACAGGACCATTCATTTCAATCAATTTTCCATCACTTTTAGTCCATATCAGCAGACGATATCAACACAGATATATTGAGCATGTGATTGATATGGAAACCTGCAATATCAAGCATTGCAAGTTGTTTATACTGTTCGTGACTGATCATTGCGACGGCCAGCTAGAGTTAACCGACGTAAACGCCGTGGTCCAGCCGTTCAGCCTTGATACAACAACGTGCACGATTTGACTACAAAGTACGTACAAATATTTGGTTTAATTGTTATGCAGCAGTGTATATTATACATACATACATATATTGATGTGTGGTATAAAATTAGTGTAATAATATGCTGGTATAATAACATGCACGCATGTGTGTGTGATAGCGTGTGAAGAAAAAAGCTGTTGCGGTCAGTGACAAATCCAGAAATACATGACAAGACAAAAAAAATTAGGATTGTGCTAACACACACCAAATTGCTATTTATACACCTCCTCTATGATAAGAGCTAATCATAAAGGGTGATAAAGCTAATTTAATGGGTGAATTTGTAGATTCAATTAAATTATAGTGATAGAATAATGGTGTGTTAATAATACAACTCAAATTTTAATATGAACATAATGCACTAATTGAAAATGCAACTCAATAATAAAAAGATAACTTGTCATTGATCGACGAAACGATAGTTAGACTCGATTTCATATTTTGAGAGAATTCTTTCGACTTAGAATTTACATTTTTCGATTTTGGAGAAGTACTAAAGAGATGTTCTATGTTGATAGGTCATGAACTTAAAGATATAACCAGGTTTAATAATAGTATTAATCAACAATGAGGTTTAATTGTTGTCTTGTGTCTTCTTTTTTTTATTTTTTTATTTTAGTTTCCTATAAAGGCATAAATGACAATTTTGGGCTTTGATTAACTAATAAAGAGATGCTAAAACAATGCCCTTTTGGCTTTAAAGAAAGAAAAGAAAAAAAAGGACGACCGTGCATTTTCTTCTACCCAAAATTTTGCCAAAGATTTGGCTTTAAAAATCAATGCCTTTGTTCAAGCTGGGAAAAAGATCTCCTCAGAGAACAATCAGCAAGTCCCGGTGTTGAACCCTAGACGGTTCTAACATTCGTTCTCTGTTGTTGCTTGGCGTGCCAGTACCCTTGAGTTAGGTACAACTCTTGCTTTGTTGACGATGATTGCGCTCACGTACTCGTCTTCTTCTCAAACGATTGCTCCGCAGTTGCTGATAAACCGCTGAAGTTCGAATGACCTATACACAACCGGAGTTGCTAGGTACCTTTCACTTCACCTCAAGTAGATTGCCGATCTTACTTTAGACCGCTTGGGGAAAAGCAGAGCTTATAATGTGTCGTTGATAGCGGGACTCTCTCGCTATAGGAAATTGCTGACTAATGCAGACTTTTGTATTTGCTAGAAGCTATGCTAGCGACTCGATGAACTTGACTTTGGTTGCCGAGGTTAATCGAACTTGTTGCTACATGCAGCGCAAGGCGTACATCTGGGTAGCTCCGCTCTGATGGGAGACTTAGTTGCCGAAGCTAATCGGACTTTTACTCCGTGTGGAGATTTGACTATGCGGTTGCGCGATAGTTTGTTTGACGTTGTGTGTCTTACTCCGCACATTCGACCCCTTTATATAGAGAACACAAATTGTTCTTTTTTGCGGATCAAGTTTTGAGAACCTCCTAGTTGATTTGGATTCACATTCCTTATTCAACTCAAATTCTATACAGCATTAGTCCCCTAAATCAATTTCAATACGGCAGGTAATTTTGCTCTATGATAGATTTTCCCCAAATAACCGGTCCACGAGCCTAAAGAGTCTAGCTAATACCGGAGTATTATTTTAGACCCAAACAGCCTTATTCTAGGAAACCTCCACTTTCCAGATAAGCAATAAATTCTCAGTCTAGGCAAGTGCCTAAGCTTGGCTGTACATGAATCCGCCACTGGCTGCGGCGTAGGCTTTCCACAAACATTACGTAATTGCTAAAATCTTAGATTATTCTCTATATCTTCATCTGTCTCAGAAGTCTATAACTCGATCAGTCTTTAATTGGTACGAGAGTACGTGGTCACAGACTACACTTTGTGGACTAAGACAATTGCTGTTAACAACATATACTGTCCTCAATAGAATTAGTTTCTTTCACTATGACTTAGCTTAAAGACTGAGCAAGCGCCAGCCCGCCACTTGGTTTTTAGTCTTCGATCAAGCGGGCAGAGTAACAATAATTTTACTCTAAATTGATTGCATATTGGCTGGAGCATTCCAAGAGATCGATATGCATTTAAGTCAGTAACAATCAAATTTCTTATTGAGTTAGGCCAGGGGCGTTTGTCGATCTGTTCTTGGATGATCTAGTTAGAGCTATAACTTATAAGTCTACTTTTGATCGGTAAAACATATTAATGATACTACTTTCATTACTGCCGCCCTTCGACCCAAGAAGAATTAATATATACAACTCTTTCCTGGTTTCTGGAAGTAAATTAAGGCACGTAGAATATAGATGACGGAGGAACAACCATTATATAAGTATCACAACTCTTTACAAACTCAAAATAGTTCATGCAAGTGATGTAACAAGCAGCGTAATACAAAATAACATGGCTTTATCTTCTAAAACTAATTACGACGACATCTAAATATCACATGTGTGTATTGTGGCAGACGTGACATGTAGATTGATTATCTCATAAAACAGAGTAATCAACAATTGCATGTATTAGCTTTAAAAAGAAGAAGATTTGGCGGGAAATAAATGGAATAAACCAAGGTGCTGATCAGGTACAGTGCACATACACCAATCATCTTACTCCTCCCTCAATCCCAACCGTACATTTCATCATATTCACATCACAACGGTTATTATCCCACCTTGAACCCCTGAACAGAACCCTAACTTCTTTCTCTCATCTACTTCTTCAATTTCTGATTCTTGAGCTCCAAAGTTTGGGGCTTTCTGGATTTAAAGTGAAATTGGGAAAGTACCCAGTTGGAATTTGGGGATGGAGGGCAGTAAAAAACCCAAATCAAAGGCTCCGGCAAAGAAGTCCAAAGATAGTGTTCTTGAGCAGAGTTAGTCTCTATGCTTTTCTCCATATAAAGATTGTGCCTTTTTGTATTGGGTTTCATATTCAGATTGTTTTTTTTTTGTCTTCAATTTGTTACTGCAGAATCTCCAGCTGAGTTTTTCGCTGAGAACAAGAACATTGCTGGGTTTGATAATGTATGCTTTCTTTGTTTTTTATTTTATTTTTAACATCAAGTTTGAAGCTTTATGTGAAATGTAAAGGATGGAGGTTTGAAATTTGGAGTGTCTGACTTTGGATGTTTTAGCCAGGGAAATGTCTGTATACTACTGTGAGAGAGCTTGTGGAGAACTCACTTGATTCCACAGAGTCGATATCGAAGCTTCCACTGATAGAAATCACAATGTGAGTGTTACTTGTGTTGCAATGTTTGCAAATTGTTGGAAATGGTAAAGTATTTAATGTGGGGGTAAATGTATATGTGATGTGTTCTTAGTTGAAATTGGTTTTTGTACAGTGAAGATATTGAGAAAAGCAAGTTCAATTCTATGATTGGTCTTGTTGATCGAGATCGTGTTGATGAGGAACTGTATGATGATCATGAGACGGCTAAGGCTCGAGAGGTCTGCATACTTATGCTTTGACATTTGTCTTTTGTAATTGAAAGTATGATACGGAGGATAGATCAGGCAAAGAAATCAAGAACCTTGATAATTCTTCCCTTCTCAGAAATTTACACTGCTTGATTTGGATGTTTTGAGTTTCAATTACAATACTTCCAGATTTTCTGTTTGGTTGAACACCTTGTTATGGGGCTTCAATATGTGTGAACCTTAACTGGCAGTCTAGGTGCTTTACATGTAGATGAACTTCTTCTAATATGAAAACCAAGACAAAAGGATGAATTCATAGCTTTCATTGTTATCTCTACTGGTTCTTTTCGTATTCTCTTTATAGTTATTTAGCACTCATAAAACTTGTTGTTCATTTTATTGTGTACAGAAACGTTTGGCAAAGGAAGCTCAAGCCCAAGAATTACAAGAAAAGAACGCTTCCCTTGGAAAGAAAATCAAAGAGCCTGCAGCTCCAAAGGCCATGAAGGGTCGAGGTGGGGCTGCATTCTACAGGGTTACTTGCAGGGTATAACCTCTAAGCATACAATTGCACCTTATTTTCATGGTTTATACTGATCTGATTCTTTGCAACTCTGCTTAATGACTGACATTGGTTCTAAATACAGGATAATGGAAGAGGAATGCCTCATGATGACATTCCAAACATGTTTGGACGAGGTTGTGGACTTACTTTGACCTAGTGGCTTTATTTTAAGCAGCGAAAAATGTTTTGCACAGATGATTTCATATTATTAGTAATCATAGATGACAGTATGAGTTATGTTGGACATCATTTAATATATCCGTGTATCTATGATATCATACAGTACTGTCTGGGACAAAATATGGGTTGAAGCAGACACGCGGAAAGTTCGGTCTAGGTGCAAAGATGGTACGCATTGTGAAATTTTATTCAAGAAACATCTTCCTGTTATAACTATTATAGTTATTACACGTACACACACACACACACACCCGCCATTGTATAATCTGGTCATTGTGCTTGCATTACTTGATCCTGTAGGTGTTGAACCAAAATTGACGACATATGTTCTCCTATGCAGGCCTTAATTTGGTCCAAGATGAGTACAGGGCTTCCAATAGACATATCTTCATCAATGAAGGGCCAAAGTTATAGTTCTTTCTGCAGGCTGGATATTGATATTCATAGGTATGACTTAAATATGTATCACATAGGTCCATATATGCTGTACTACGTATTTGCATCAGAAAATATAATAGTTTAAGTTTTTGTTTAGTGTCATATGGTGTATCATTCAACTTTCAGGAACATTCCTCATGTTCATATACATGAGAAGCGGGATAACAAGGATAGGTGGCATGGTGCTGAAATCCAAGTTGTTATTGAGGGAAATTGGACAACTTACCGTGTATGTACTTCATCAGACACTCATTTCATGTTGATCCCTTATAGCTTCTCTATTGCATTTCTGGTAAAACTTGTTCAATAAAGTTAACCGGGCCTATCCTGTTTCATTAGCTAAAGATTCCATTCTTGGCATGTGCAGTCCAAGATATTGCATTACATGCGACAAATGGCTGTTATCACTCCTTACGCTGAGTTCATTTTCAAATTTGTATCAGATGTTCCTGAGTATGAATCTCTCTCTCTCTCTCTCTCTCTCTCTGTCTCTCTCTCTCTCTCTGTATATATATATAATTATTTTCCTAAACAAATCTAAACCACGATTTTACTTTTTGTGCAGTAAAAATGTGACCATAAGGTTTGCACGGAGAACTGATGTAATGCCTCCTGTTCCACTTGAGACAAAGCACCATCCCTCATCTGTTGACTTATTGCTAATCAAACGCCTAATTGAAGAAACTTCAAAGCAGAACCTTATACAGTTTCTTCAGCATGAATTTGTTAATATAGGAAAATCCTATGCTCAACGATTAATTGGTAAGTCTTATGGCATTGTTTTTTACAATTGCTTATGCGACTTAAAGTACAACTTTATACTTTACAAAGGTTATCCTGGTAGATAATTGAGGACAGTGCTTAAATCAAATCTGTCTGCATGATTGTGTCAATTAAAGGGGAGGTTTATATCATATGGAGATTCCGAGTGGCGTTTGTATTCTGATAAATGGATGAATTTTTTTTTTGTTAAGAGCGTTTGTGTGCTGTTAAAGGGTTGGGAATTGATTCATTTTTTTCGCATACTGATTACGGAGTCATTCATGTGTTCCAGCTCCTCAGATGCTTAAGTTTATGTTGTTTCTTTTTTAGGGGAATTGGGTCCAGAGTTCAGTTTAAAGATGCCTGTGAAGTCTCTAACTTCTCAGCAAATTGTACGGATCCATCAGTTATTTCGTCAAGCCAAATTCAATGATCCTAGTGGTGATGTAAGAATCCTTTGAATCTTTTCATTAATTTTTCCTGTGAGCATGTAATTCCTATGTTAGCGTAGTAGTGTTTTTCGGCCTCCTTTTCCAATATAGTTTAAGTGTTGTTTGGCCTATTACTTAGTAATTCTTTCCAGTGCCTGAGTCCTGCAGGGGAATACAATCTCCGCCTAGGAATTATAAAAGAGCTGCATCCGGAGCTGGTTGCTACTTATTCTGGAAGGTTGTCTTTATTCTCATTTCTCTGGTTCTTGTAATTTTTGTTTCAATTTTGTTTTTTGTCTTATGGTTTTCTGAAAGTTCTTGCATAGGATTTTGACTGATTATCTAGCTGATGCCAGTTCTTATTCTACATCATCTGCATGTACTATACAGTGCTCAAATTTTTGAAGGTCACCCATTCATTGTGGAAGCTGGGGTCAGCGTTGGTGGAAAAGATGTCAAACAAGTAGGTGCTTCTCTGTTAATATCAACATGCGGTGGTAGATAGGTCTGAAGTTGTTAGCTAGTAAAGAAGGTATTTAGGGATATGCACCCTTAATACAATTATTTTCTTTTCTAAATGAGCTTGTTCATGTCGTTGGGTACACACATAACGAGGAGGGAGGGAGTGGGGAAACGTGGGCATAGTGAAAAACCAAAAGTTAAAAGAGAAAGTATAGTGCTCCTTGTTGTCATTATCACATAAACTAGACCAGCAATTATTGGACGAATAGATGAGTATGTACAAAGCCAGTGGAGTTTAAATACAATAAGGATTAACAAACCAAGAAATGGAGTTTTGTTCTTATTCTTCTTTTTATTTTTTCATTGTAAGTTTACCGGACTAGCTAATTTTTGCCAAGTAAGGTTTGATAACATTGATATTTCTGGTTTCTATTGTAGGGTTTGAATATTTTCCGATTTGCAAACCGGATTCCCCTCCTTTTTGAGCAAGGTGCTGATGTTGTCACAAGGACCGCCCTTAAGAGAATCAAGTAAGATACAAAGAATTTCCTGATTTACTTATGTGAGCTGTGAATTCTATTTTCGCTCGGAGTACTATTCATCTGCTATGGAGTCAAACTTGCAATATTCTAACAATCATACTGTATATGTTCACTCAGTTGGAGTAGTTACAAGATCAATCAGACTCAGGATAAAGTTGGTGTTTTTGTGAGCATTGTAAGCACAAAGATTCCCTTTAAAGGAACTGGGAAGGAGTATATTGGAGATGATATAACCGAAGTAGCTTCTGCCGTCAAGGTATATGATTTTCATTTTATGATTTGTATCTTCATGTGTAAACGTAGCTATCTAATTCACAATTTATCTCCAGTCTGCCATTCAACACTGTTGCATTCAGCTGAAAGCCAAGATAGTGAAGAACATTCAAGCTCGTGAGCAAAAGGAAAGAAAACGGAATTTAAGCAAGTAAAATTGTTTACTCATTTTGGTCTACATGCTTGATTTTTCCTGAATGATAATTTTAACCCTCCCTTGCTGCACAAACTGAAAATAAGTAACCAATTGCAGGTATGCTGAAAATGTTGCTGGTGCTGTGTGTGGTGTACTGAAGCAAATGCAACATATACAAGCATCAAAGAAGAGACGTTATGATGACAAGGAAGCAGAAGTACTTAAAAAACTGTCTACCGGGATGATCACAAAAGAAATGATCAAGGAGAAGCTTGTACAACATGTTGAACAGGTGAGATGATGCTTGACTTGTCATTGGTCTTTGAGCGTACTCTTTTCCCTGGCTTTATATTATTAGTTTCAGGGGGTGGGGGTATTAGTATGCATATAAGCATGTATTCTGAGTTGCAGTGATTAGTGAGCGCAATCATCCAATAAAATGTTCATAAGTTACTTCACAATATAATAGGCATTTATGTCCTGAAGTGAATTATATGCCAAAGGCACATACTGATCTCTTTGGCTCTGGAATTCACCGAGAAATCTAATGCTACAATCATGGTAGTAACTTGTAAATGATGTTCCGAACAGGCAAGGGTGGGAAAGTGCAAGAAAATTTTAAAACCAGACATATCACTATAGTGGTAGACTGTAGAATCTGTAAGTAGAAGTCCCGGCATCAAAATGAAATGCGTTAAGTAATATTTGCTTAAATCTTGCAGGTGGACTCAGAGATGGCAATGGAGTTTGCTGCAAACAGCGGAGTGAGTGAGGAACCAAGAGAATGTATATATCTACAATCTTTAGAACCTGCTGAAGATAACTTTATCAACTTGCATAGTCCCCTCTTTGTCTTTCGGCTGTTCTGCTAGGAATTTGTTGGATACTATTATACTGAACATGCAACTCATTTTTATCTAATTACACGAAATAGAAGTGCCACTGTAATTTATTCAGTCAATGTTCTTTGAATCTAATTCCGAAAACTCTAAAGGTTGAGGGTTGCAATCAATGCTCTCATTGGTCTTTTTTGCCAACGCAGCCCCATTTAAATCCTCAAGGTTTCTCATAAGTCATAATTAATCATCATTGCTATATTAGTCTGTTGCTTTTACAAACTTCTAGTGAGTAAAATTGGCAATGCCGCAATGGTATGTAACATTTATAAACCAATGATTGTCAACCATGCCCAAACAGTTCTAACTTCTATATTTGGACATGAAAGTGAGGAAACAAAATTGTTTGAACCAGAGGAAGATGGCTCTCAATTTTCGTTTTGTAAAGACCAAAAACGTGTACATTAAAAAGGAAAGCCATCAACTTTGGAGTTAAATAAGATACCCACAGACTATGAGTCACCATCCTCACTCCAAATCCCAGATTGTAACTGTGTATATAACTGAAAACTGAAACAGCAAGATTCAATACCCAGTTGCCACATCTGCACAAAGTGACAAAACCAAGAACTGCAAATTGGGTTTTGACAAAAATGGCAGAAGCACCCCAGATTGCCATTTGTGGAGCTGGTACGTTTGTCAAGTCCCAATACATTCCAAGGCTGGCTGAGATCTCTAACCTTGTCAATCTTAAAGCCATTTGGAGCCGTTCAGAGGTACTTCAAATAACTTGTATATTTTAATTGGATTCGGATCGTTTAGTCATTGATTTCATCTCTTTTTTGGTGTAGGAATCTGCTAGAGGTGCAGTTGAGATTGCTAAGAAACATTTCCCAGGAGTTGAATGCAAATGGGGTGATCAGGGACTTGAGGAAATTATTGCAGATAGTTCAATCCTTGGTGTTGCTGTGGTTTTAGCTGGCCAAGCTCAGGTATAGTTATAGCCGAAGCTTGCTTCTTTATTCATTTAAATCATAGAATCAAAAGCTTGGTCGTAGAAATTTCTAGGCTTTTTAGTGATTTTCGTGTAAGAGGATCTTATTTGGATGAGTGGATTACAGGAATACTCTAATGCCTGTGAAGTTATGGTCTCGTTGATGTTAATTGTTTGGTTATACCTAATTAAGTAGATTGTGGAACTTATTTTGATGCGGTTTGTGGTTCAAACTTTAAAATTATCGCTTGTTCTTATTATCATCCAAATTGTGTTTATGATGAAACAAAAAACATGGAGCACATAATGAACTGACCATATAGATATGAGGATGCAATCAAGTTCGTGAGATATACCCTTTTGGAAATGAGATCAAGTGTTTAATATGAACCAACTCATGCAGGTTGACTTCTCACTGAAGCTTCTCAAGGCAGGGAAGAATGTCCTTCAAGGTTAGTTCTAGCTTCTGAACAATTATATAGTTGGATTGTCAGAAGGATCCAATTCATATATGAGACAAAACTTTTGTCAAGGATTTTGTAAAGCCATCTTTACCTACAGTCAACCGCACTGGCTGTTGCTTTTTTTCATTTGACAGAAAGCATACAGTGCTATAATACATCATTTATCTGTTTCTACAATGGACTAAATTTTTTTTTTCTGTTTGTCATTGCTGTACCTATCCTCTATTGCTTGGCCAATTTGATGGACTTGAAGAGAAATCAGCAGCAGCTAGTAAGTAGGATGCGGTTTACTTCTGTGTTGTAATTGTCTTTCGATTTATTTTATGACATCTGAATTTGAAAACTGTTGGTTATTTGTTTATGATATTAGTTTTCCATGTTATTCTGTTTAATCTAAGTGACTTATTCTGGTATGCAGCTACAAGTGAATTGGATACTGCACTGTCAAGTTATAATTCAATTGTTGCTAATACCCCCAGTAAACCAATTTGGTCTGTAGCAGAAAATTATCGATTTGAACCTGCTTTTGTTGAGGTACTCTTTCTCCGTTATTAATATGGCTTAATAAATTAATATGTATAACTTTTGACAACATGACTCTCAACATCGTTCCCATAGGGAAAAACATTAATGACTGAAATTGGAGATGTGATGAGCATCCAAGTTATTGTCGAAGGATCAATGAACAGTTCAAACCCTTACTTCTCAAGCTCTTGGAGGCGAGACTTCAATGTAAGCACAACTACATAGCTG
Source organism: Argentina anserina (assembly GCF_933775445.1). Taxonomy (NCBI): domain Eukaryota; kingdom Viridiplantae; phylum Streptophyta; class Magnoliopsida; order Rosales; family Rosaceae; genus Argentina; species Argentina anserina. The sequence continues at coordinate 33,823,055 of NC_065874.1, forward strand.
ATAACTATGAAGTTCTCCCTTGTTCATAAGAAACCACTACCAAAATTGACCTTGGTGAAATGTAGTGTTCAGTTCATTCCACTCCTAGTCAAAGACTTGTGACTAATGAGATACACCTACTGCTCAATTTATGCAATTAGTAAGCAACAAGTAGTTAAGATATAGTTAATTTCTTTTTCATGCTTGTGATAACATATGTTAAATGCCTCATTTTATTCCTGAGAGCCAGTGTGTAAAGAATTTACTATTTATGTGAATACAAGATTTCTGAGATGCCTTGTTTGATAAAGCAAATACATGTATTCCCGTACTACCTCTTTTGTTTTTCTTCTCAGCAATTTTATCATCTCTTTATGGCAGGGTGGTTTCATTCTGGACATGGGAGTACATTTCATGGCAGGACTGAGGATGGTAAGATTTTTATGTTCCTACTGATTAGTGACGGCTTGCTTCTATTCTGATACTAATATCAGACTAGGAAGTAGAAAGCTTACTCTTCTGAATCTCATTTGAGTTGTATTTATACTTCTCTATTACTACCAGTCTTTCTGCCGCTGTTCTCCTCTTATTTGTTGCATATCTGAAAACTAATAGCAGTAGTCTTATAAATCGAGTGCACAGTGTTTTTCCTGTATGTGCAAGTATGCATCTATTGAAGAACATTTCTGCATGAAGTTATGTGAGTCTTCTTTTTACAATATATGAATTCAGTTCTTTCCCGTTAATTTGAACAGCTTGTTGGGTATGGTGTAGTCTGTCTGTCACATTTAATCTCTCATGATACCATTTGATCTTCACCAATTTACTTGTCATCTTTGTAACGTTTCATTCAGGACATAAATCTCATTTTCTCCTGTTTATTTGAACAGCTTGCTGGATCTGAGATAGTCTCAGTGTCGGCTACAACTTCTCATGTTGACAAAACTTTACCTCCCCCAGATAACATATCCTCTCTCTTGTAAGTTACCACTGCTTATTCTTAGCCTTTAGAATCTGTTCTCTGCTCCTAATAATTTTATTTTTTGAGAACAAAATTTCTAAACGCTATTTCCTTGCCTCAGTCAACTGGAGAATGGATGTTCAGGGATTTTTGTGATGGTAGTCTCCTCAAGGTCTCCCAAGGCATGTCCTACGAGTTAATTTCATTTACACTCTACATTTACATAAAATTGTAGTTTATCATAATTGTTTATACCATCAGATAGTTTGGCGATTTGTTGGCTTGAAGGGAACACTAGAAGTTGAGCGTGGAAACCAAGATGGACGACATGGCTATGTGGTATGTCCACAATCATCCTACCAGTTAATTTAATTCTGTGGCGCTGGAGAAAGAATGTAATTTATATTTTGGATTCTTGAGGACATTTTATCCCTTCAAAACTAAAATATCTTGTAAATCAACTTCTAATAAGTTGACCATTCTCAATTACTTATGATCTACTACGACAGGTCATATTTTACAGTGCTGATGGACAAAGGAAAAGCTCCTTCTACCCATTTAGTGGAGTGACTGAAGAATTCATAGCTTTTATTAATGACATAAAGCAAGCCAGTTTAAAGGTAACTGACTAAGTGCAGATGCTAATCATCATAGTATACGATTGATGTTTACTTTTTCATGTTTCTTTGTCTCTTGAGTTAAAAATTTTGGTGGACAAGTGTGTTGATAAAACAAGCTTAGAGACTCAGATTCCCCAGCTCTTTCTGATTGTCTACTTGTCATGGTTGCAGAAGGGAGCTATCTATGAAGCTGAGCCACGCATGTCATTTCTGGAAGGTGCTAGAGATGTTGGTGTTCTAGAGGCAATGCTTGAGTCTGGAGGAAAGCAAGGGGCACCAGTCCGTGTGAAGAAATTTTGACATAATGATAAGATCTCTTACATCATATCTCACTCTCACTCACTCTCACTCACTCACTCTCTCTCTCTCTCTCTCTCCATTACTGATTTCCGTGGAAAAGATTCTGATTGAGATGCTTTATCAGTTCAGTTTTCTATAGTGAAATTTATGTTGATATGACGAGAGAACATAGTTTATGAAATGAAATTTGAATCTTCTAAAGGTTATTTTTTCCTCTGTAAGGGTACCTGGATTAATGGAGGAGAGTTGAGCTTATGTAACTGGCAACTACGTATTCATAAATATTTTATAGTTAGCTGTGTGTGTCTTTATTAATCTGTAGGTTCATCTTTACTGTAACTTTTACTGAGGTAGGAAAGACAAATTGTTTCACTTCCATATTCCGACTGCATTTCACCTTACAAAAGATAATAACTCTGTGTCTAGCTAATCTATCTAATGCTAGGATTTAATTCCTTTAAGCATTTTCAATCCATAATCCGTTGGCAATTGGCATGATTGGGAGTTGGACGTCTGTGAAGTTAAATAGCTGAAAATAATTGTTGGTATTGTTGCAATTTGACTCATATATTCACTAATAGCAAGTTAGCAACTCAGTTTTTCTTTTGTTGGTAATAGCATCTCAATTCTAACTGTGAATAAATGGTTGAACTGTTTCCTGTCTAACCATGAAATTTGATTTTGCTGGCATGGGTACATAGCCAGTTTTTCATTGTATTTGAACAATTGTTAGATGGACCATTTCAAGTTCAGTCTCCTTCTTCAACTTCAAAACAGTCTCACATGATGCAGTTAGTTATTGCAGTACAGTTAATGTGCCATTTTGATGAGCATCACCACATGTAGCACTCAATTGATAAAGACATTATACCAGGCTTACACAGATAGAAGCACCATTACAAGGAAACTCCGGGAGCTGTTAGATTAGTTTGTAGTGTGTCAATATAGTGGATTAATCGAACTGCTCCCTGTTCTAGGGTTTCCATACTTGGAAAACAAGTCACTGAATCGAAGTCTTACTAGGGTTAATGCGTCACTGTCCTTTATTCTGTTTCTCCACAGGCATTTTAATGACCCTGTTTCTGGAGAGTAGAACTTCAGAGTTTAGAGTAGAACTCTGGTTCGCCAAAAGGGGTAGCTCACTAATTGCTTTCATTGATTACACATTCTTACTGCATGGTCATGTGAATATCAACCAGCTCCATAAGAAAAAGTCTGATCATGTCCTGCAACTGCTACATTTTTCCTGCATGCCAACTGTTGATGTCACATCAAGTTCAGAACGAGTGACGCAGAAATGGAAGCCTTGATTATTTTGCCCCAAAATTTTCTGTACCTAACAAAACCTACAAGACTACTCAAACTTCAATTTCGCAACTCATGTCTTATCCGATCAATTATTTCTTCCGTATCTTTGAATCACTAGACCATGCACCCAGCTGGAAAACAGATATACCACAAGGTTTTTCTTTTTCCTTCTTGTTTCATTCTGGTAGTTCCAAATTTTAGTTACGGGTTCGACATGATATCCGTCTGGCATTCACAAATTGCGTTTTACCAGACATGAATTGTATTTTATCAAAATACGACAGTATATCCGTTCTGCATTCACAAAATGTGTTCCATCATTTAGAGAATGTGTTCTCCTATACATGGAATGACCAATTGATGAATCAGTCATGTCCTAACACATACCTTTCTCATTATTTTCTCAACTGCAATAGCCAGCACTGTAGGGCTGATTGGCTGAAGCAAGTTTTCCTTCACAAACTATGAGTGATATTGATGATATTAATACAGGAGGTTACCTTTTGCTTTGAGTATTGGACCATTGGAATTAACCCCTCACCCCCAAAATGATCAGCATTGAGATTCTGGTATGGGTATGGATTATGGAACTATGGATGGCCAAGTAAAATACTTGTTTAGCATTTGATGATCGATTTTGATCAAACATATATCAAAGGCTTAAGACTTCATGTATGATTGGTGTCCATGCATTTCCATGGTCATTAGTGTTCTTGTGATCAAGGCTTGATTAATTAATAAATAGCTTGAGCTACATCCCTTCTTTAGCTAAGGCAATTTTAATATGTGAAAATGACTACATAGAAACATACATATAGTTATGATGGAGATAGAGGATGGATGCAATAATGCTGAAAGAACTCTTATGCAACAATTGGGGTTATAATTTTCTATATCATTTTTCCAGGGTGTATGTGCAATTTTCTCAAGTAAATGAAGTTATGCTCTTTTGTGTATAAAACTACAAATGATGGAGATCATGGAATGATGAGGAAGAGGTTAACAATTTCTGTCTGTTTATTTTGTTGAACCCAAAGTGTTCATTAGAATGCCAAACACATGATTCAGAAAACCAAGAAGATTAAAGAAAACACAAATGATTTTACTTTCATGACCAAGAAACCACAATTCCAAAGACCAACACTCCCTGAAGGAATCAGCCAAAACCGACCACAATCCCCTCGCACGTGTGCCACGGGTTCTACTGTTCTAGTCCCCAAGTGTATAAACCCCCGTCCCCAGAAAAAACAGAGAAAAATTCAAAAACTATATTAAAATAGTATAGAAGTTGGTACAGTGTAGGTTGAAGTGATCTCTGTAGACTTGTACTCTTTTTTTTATAGAAAGATTTACCCTTTCTTCACAGATCTCAGCCACACTTGACTCTTTACCTTCTTCTTTCCTCACAAACACAACACAGTTCATAAGCTTGGAGATTTTCCATTGCTGCAGTTTCTGGAGAAATAGCACTGTAGCTTAGCTAACAGTACCTACCTGAGGTCAGTTTGAACTCTGTCTTTGAAGCTCATGTTTTTGTGAACTGAGAGAAGTTGGCATTACTTGTTGAGTTGAACAATGCTTGCTTTTAAGAAAGTTTCTTTCTTTGAGTTAGATATGAGTAGGTTTGAAAAATGTGTTCTTTTTTGTTTAAGTAGTTGTTGTTGGTGAAGTTAATGTGTGAGTTTAGTGGAACTCTGAGCTTACTTCTTGTCTTGAAACTTAAATGGGTTTTCTGGGCTGGATCTGTGAGTTGTAAATAATATGCTATTTCTTCTATTTTCCGAAGGTAATTACTTGAAGAGATTTTATGCACTGTTTCTTCTTTTAGTATACTTTGGTTTCTTGTAATGTTCAGTGTAGTTGGTCAGAAAATTTATTTAGTTTAAAATAAACTCTGAACACATGTTATTGATGTTAATGAACATTTATGTGGGAAGGTAATGTTTGTAAAAAAAAATTCATGCTTATCTCTCAGTTGAGTTGTGTCTTCATTTTCTTTGTGATCCCAAAAAATGTGAAGGGAATTTCAGTTTCTTTGTTCTTGTTCTTCCCATTATAAGGTACTTTTAATAAGGCTATCAGATTGATCTTGATTTCCTTTGAAATTTTGCAGTTAATAAATTGCGTTTGGGTTGAAGATCTTTGATTAGGTTCTTTCATTAGAAACCCTTGACAAAGCTTTTACCTTTTCTTCCAGCTTCAGCCATTAGGCCTGTAATATCATTGATATGTGAAATGGTGAGTTTGTTTTTGTAGTGATAACATCTCCTTAGAACCATATATTGTCTTCCCCTTTAGCTTAGTTCACCCTTAAGCTAGAAAAATGCAGAAGCCTCCACAGTCTCAAGATTTTGCTCTGAAGGAGACCTCACCCAACATTGGGGCGGGGTCAATCACAGGTGACAAGCTCTCATGCACCTATGACCTTGTTGAGCAGATGCAATACCTCTATGTTAGAGTGGTAAAAGCAAAGGATTTACCTGGAAAAGATGTTAGTGGTAGTTGTGATCCCTATGTTGAAGTGAAACTTGGTAATTACAAGGGAGTCACTAGGCATTTCGAGAAGAAGTCTAATCCTGAATGGAATCAAGTGTTTGCGTTCTCCAAAGATCGAATTCAAGCTTCAATTTTGGAAGCTGTTGTGAAAGACAAGGATTTTGTGGTTGATGATTTCATGGGCAGGGTTATATTTGAACTGAATGACATACCGAAACGCATTCCACCTGACAGCCCTTTGGCACCACAATGGTATAGGCTGGATGATCGAAAAGGTGTTAGGGTGAAGGGAGAGTTGATGTTGGCAGTTTGGATGGGAACTCAAGCAGATGAAGCATTTCCTGATGCTTGGCATTCAGATGCTGCAACAGTTGGGCCTGAAGGTGTGAATAACATTCGATCAAAGGTGTATCTCTCCCCTAAGCTTTGGTATGTGAGGGTCAATGTTATTGAAGCACAGGATTTGTTGCCTACTGACAAGAGCAGGTATCCTGAAGTTTTTGTGAGGGTTATCTATGGGAATCAGGCATTGAGGACTAGAATATCACAGAGTAAAAGTATCAATCCAATGTGGAATGAGGATTTGATGTTTGTTGCTGCTGAACCATTTGAAGAGCCTTTGTTTTTGACTGTGGAAGATAGAGTGGGATCAGGCAAAGATGAAGTCTTGGGGAAATGTGTCATTGCCTTACAGAATGTGCAGAGGAGGTTAGACCATAAACCTGTGAACACAAGGTGGTTTAATCTAGAGAAGCATACAATAATAGATGGGGAACAGAAGAAGGAGATTAAGTTTGCAAGCAGGATTCATTTGAGGGTTTGTTTGGATGGAGGGTATCATGTTCTGGATGAGTCGACACACTACAGTAGTGACCTTAGGCCAACAGCAAAGCAGTTGTGGAAACCAAGCATTGGGATTTTGGAGCTCGGGGTTATTAGTGCAGTAGGACTGATGCCAATGAAGGCGAAAGATAGCCGAGGAACCACAGATGCTTATTGTGTGGCTAAATATGGGCAGAAATGGGTTCGTACAAGGACCATTGTGGATAGCTTTACCCCCAAGTGGAATGAGCAGTATACCTGGGAGGTTTTCGACCCGTGCACTGTCATATCAATTGGGGTTTTTGACAATGGTCATATACATGGGGGTGATAAAGGTGGAAAGGATTCAAGAATTGGAAAAGTAAGGATTCGGCTATCTACACTTGAAGCTGATCGGGTTTACACACATTCCTATCCTCTTCTTATCCTGCATCCTTCCGGGGTGAAGAAAATGGGTGAAATTCAACTGGCAGTGAGGTTTACATGCTCATCATTGGTTAATATGTTGCACATGTATTCACATCCTTTGTTGCCGAAAATGCACTACATTCATCCATTGTCTGTAATTCAGCTAGATAGCTTGAGGCATCAAGCTATGCAGATCGTCTCAATGAGGCTCAATCGGGCTGAACCCCCACTGAGGAAAGAGGTGGTGGAGTATATGCTAGATGTTGATTCGCATATGTGGAGCATGAGAAGAAGCAAGGCCAACTTTTTCAGAATAATGGGAGTTTTAAGCGGGGTAATTGCAGTAGGAAAATGGCTTGATCAAATCTGCAACTGGAAGAATCCTCTGACTACCATTCTGATTCATGTCCTTTTCGTCATATTGGTTCTTTATCCGGAACTAATTCTCCCCACTATTTTTCTTTACCTGTTCCTAATTGGTATTTGGAACTTCAGATGGAGGCCTAGACACCCTCCTCACATGGACACCAGGCTATCTCAGGCTGATGCTGCTCATCCTGATGAACGTGATGAAGAGTTTGACACATTCCCAACTTCACGGCCATCAGACATTGTTCGAATGAGGTATGATCGCCTGAGAAGTATTGCAGGGAGAGTTCAGACTGTTGTTGGTGATATGGCAACGCAAGGGGAAAGATTTCAGTCTCTTCTGAGTTGGAGAGACCCAAGAGCAACCACATTGTTTGTTACTTTCTGTCTGATTGCTGCCATTGTTCTCTATGTGACTCCATTCCAAGTTGTGGGACTTCTAGCAGGAATTTACGTGTTGAGGCATCCCAGGTTCCGCCACAAGCTTCCTTCGGCGCCACTCAACTTCTTTAGAAGGTTGCCTGCAAGATCAGACAGTATGCTCTAAGAACTTCAGCATAAGTAGCTTTCATCCCCGGTCTCCACAAGTGATTATTTCACATGTGTGCCTAAACTTATTTATGTTCTTTGTATTATTTCAAGTTCAGTTTATTGCAATCATTGTGTATTATCATGTATTAGTAGGATCCAGTTTGAACATATCCAATGCAGAGCCAGAACTAGAGTTTGGGGTGTCACCACTCACTAAATTCATGTGCATTATAAGCCTGTAACTGTAGAGTCAAAATGCACCTTGGTGCTTCTGATAACCTTTTCTAGAACATAGCCTTGCATATCAGAATGGCACAAGACTTGTCCCTCAACAATGTCACCATGCTGAGCCCAAACAATTTTCCAGAACTTAGCCCATTAGCAATGTCCTTCTCCAGGTCACCAAAGCAAATAGGGTGCTACTCTGTATTATCTTCAAGCTGATATCATTCTTTCCCGTTTCATTTTTACCTGTAGCTATCTTTGGTTTTCTGACTCTCCAAGCTTCGTATTTCTGATGGTTTTTTTTTTGCAATTGTTGCTACGACTGTGAAGTTTTTCATCTTCATCTTGAATCATAGCAGTGATCAGTGTAAAAATTATGTATCTAGCATCTCAACATATCTATATATGGAACATTTGTAGGATAAAGGTTCAAGTAAGCTTCTTGATTATATAATCCTACTTTTTTGCTGTTAATTAAGAATTGAGAACTAATTTTTTTTGCCAAAAAATGAGAACTAATTAAGGGCTCCTGAACAATTAAATCTATAAATAAAATTCCAGAATGAGTCTGAATGACGCCCTACATAATTATGGCATACATCAGAGCAAATTCATTTGAATCTTGAAGGGCTGCTTGATGATCATGACACTGTAACCTCCGCTGAGCACACAACACTATATATCATATATATATATATATATATATATATATATAACCTCCGCTGAGCACACTACACTATATATCATATAACCTCCGCTGAGCACACTACACTATATATCATATATATATATATATATATATTATATGCATGTCAACCGCGATCAGCTTCTTTAATTTTTGATAGAATATGGTTTTGTATGCTTAGCATATCCGTAGCAAATACAGAGTTAAATACTTGTATACAGTATGGCTTTACATATATGTACCTGTGCATGTATTGTGTCACTACAATGTACTAAGTACGTAACCCAAGTGTATTAGACGCACATATGAATATAAGGTGGCGCTTACTTTCAGTGAAGTCTACTTATTAGCGTAGTCCTTATTTTCTAAGCTAAACCAAAACTAGTCATTATTTTGCATACCTAAGCATTTCAGATCAGCTTTGTCAACTTGTATTATAATGAAAATGCCTTAGGTCTCATTACCACGTACTTAAGTCTGACCTAACTATATGATTGAATGAATAAACCATCTAACTAATCACAGTTAGAACTTAGAAGTGTTTATTTTTTTTTCTTCCATCATAATAATCGTCAATTCTTAGGATCGATCGCGATATGTTGATTTGGTTATCATTGTATGCCTTCCAACGCATGTTGTATCACTTTGTATGCCACGCAGTAAGTTGTAAAAAACACATTCGATCTCTTAATATTATCGACGGGGAATCAGGGTAAAACCTGCAGACAGTATATGCATGGATGTATATATAGAATTATATATGCAGTGATGAATTAACCTAAGGTTGACAGTCGAACTGGTACCCAGAATTATTACATGCATATATAATGCTGGCTACCCAGAATTATTAACATGCATATATAATGCTAGCTGCACAAAATTAACTTTGATCAAATCCTTAAGTTGCGAGTATGTAATAGCTAGGTGATCGATAGACATGTTTGGGATATATAAATCATAAAATGTCATTCTGCCGTCCTAGCTATCTATGAATCTATCCCTTTCCAAAGGTTAATTTATCGTCAGTACTCCATACCAACTCAATATATATATACTGCAGATTACTGAAAATTGCAACAGTGGCTTTAAATTGTTTGAGGCACCCGAATACACCGAGCATAATTCAATATTTCAATATATACTTACGATTTCACTCTCTTAAAAACCGTCGTAAAGTAAATGTTTTGAATCCGATACTTCAATCTTACCAATCTACCCAATATATTATATATACTAGCCTCGTACCCGTGCAATGTACGTGATTTTATAACACAGGTTTGTCGTTTGCAGCGTTTAATTTTAAGTTTAAAATGCAATGTTGTTATGTAATTTTGTTCACCACGAATGATAGTTTTGAAAAAAAAAACACAATCAGTGTTTTTACGTAATTGTCTTTATGACTATGTGTGAGAGTAAAATTACAGAAGGACAGATTTGGAAGTTTGTAATTTGGTGGTAATTGGGTGGTGACTTTATAGTAGTAGAGATAAAGAGTGCATGATAACATGTCAAAAATTACATTGTTTTGTGTTCATATGCATATTAAGTAATGTTGCATCATTGAACTAGCCATATGCCCCATATTGTAGATCGGACACATTGATAAGGTCAGCTGTGTCTTAATTTATATACAAAATTGCAACACCAAATACAAATATATATGACGTGAGATCTTTCTCTCACGATATGTTTTAAGAGATTTGACCATTGTAAATATACTGGTAGCTAGAGTCATTTTCAATGGAAAGGTACTTGATCTCTTCTTTAATTTCTTAGAACTGTGTCACAGAACTTGCAGTGTTAGACAATTTCTAAAACGTATTGAATCTATGATGACGAAGATAACTCACCAAAATAAGGAGGCTTTGATTGAAAGTAGTTGATAAATTTGCATAATACACGGACCCAATTACCACAAATAACTTTTTCAATATTTTTCTATAATTGTGAACTCTTGATCCATGTATGCGACTTGTTACACAGATTCATCATCATTACTTAAAACTAAGAGTCACATTTTTTTTTCAACTGTATGACAATAATTTTTTGGCCGGACATTTTAAAGTCAATTGTATATACTAAAGAAAAATTATTTTGTGTTTGTCATCATTGATGATTATTTCCTTAAGAGGGACAGATGCATGGCAAACCAAAAATTTTCTAGCTATAAGAAAAGAGAATCTTAATTGAAAAACACGCAGAAAAGATGTAGCACATATATACGAATTGTCTCCCAAAACCTTGTTCAGACATGAACAAGTCATTGTTATCATCATTGTACTAAGTTTGTGCAATACGTTTTTGCTACAAAGTACAAACTTGTTTTAGTTAATCCCAAACATATGAATGTCACTATCCCACTCAAAGCACTCTCACTCTATTTAATGCCGCTTTTGTTGTAATTGATTCCCTTATTCTATAACATTCCAATTGAGAACTTGCTTAGTTGAAGAATCAAATAGTCTTTGCCGTGTGTATATGTTGGAGGACAAAGAGTTTTGCTTAATTGATGTTTCACATAAAACTCATAAAGTTATCAAAACTATGGATGCAATAGGATGATTCAAAAGCAAAAGAACGTGAAGCCTATCTCGCGTACCCCTCTTATAGAAGCATGAATATAAAATTAATGCGTAACAATATGGCATCATCGTATATTTGACTTGCTAATATCTCTTATTATTTTGTGGAGTCATTTTCACTAAAAAGGTCTCAAACTTTCTATTATTTAATATCTTTAAACAGAAATATAAAAAGTATTTCAAAAAAGAGTATTTTAAGTGATCGTGTGATTTGTGTCTGGTACCATTTAGTTTAGCGACATAAATTTTTTATCTGTGAGAGCAAATACACTAATGGACTAAAAAGTGGGGGTGAAGTGAGGGGTGGACTGAAAAACGCATCCACCCATGTAGAATTAGTCGGGCTAATGATGGGTTCCACCTGAGATTGGTCCAATCCGACCAAGAAGTGGACTAATTCTTAGTCCATGGATTGAGCTGGGTTAATTTCTCTACGGGCCCACATTTGCACCTTATGTGCAACACCACACGTTTCTAAGTAAAAATAATAATTTGTTTAAATAATGAGCATCTAATTAAGATCTAACAATCTAAATTTAAAAACAACTTTAGATATATTTTATAAACTGTTTTTTATATATGTATATTATGGTATTTAGCATATAAATAAATAATTTTAAAATAAATAATAAAAATATAAAATAATTATTACTTTCTTAAAGAAAAAATAATTTTTTGATACTATGGAAATAGTAATTAATTCTTATATTAGTTTCATTAATGTATTGTTAATCATATGTTAAAGACTGATTTAGGTGAATAGTAGATTGAGCCAGAGGCCCGAGAATTAGACTAACCAATCCAAAATGGGTGCATTTGCTCTTAGAGGCGGCGAGTTCAACTAACATAACAAACGGACTCTTTCCGGTATAATAATTAATTGGTATAGTGTTACAGCATAACATAACTACCAATACACGGTCTTCCGCTATATTGTCCAAGCAGCAGTTCTATCAGTTCATTCCCTTGACGCTTCTTCATCGGCTCATAGGTCATAGCCATCAAAAATGCTAGTCGACTGAAAACCCTAGAAACCCCAACTGCCCTGTTCCCTCCAGTTCAATTCAAGAGTCAATGTACAACAAAGATTCACAAGGAAATAGCTCATTGGTTTGCTATCTCCGCCATCATTGGACAGACGGATAATTGCTTCTCCAAGATCCAAGTTCCTATTGCATAGGACCTTTCTTACCTGTATATCCTGTCTAGAATATCCTCCCCATTCTCTTATTTGTAATCCATATCGGGAGATTTTAATATAGTATTTTGATCCACACCCTGGCCGACGTTTTCAATAAACGAAAAGAAAGGATACATCATAAGAACTTAAGAAGGGCATATAAGAGAATATCTGATCACAGGGTTTGGAAATTCTCGGAGTCACCAAGGAAGTTGGGATTTTGGAAGCAAGGCAACAGTTGGGAGTTTTTGTCTGCTTGCTATTGGAGGGAAAGGAAGCATCTTGGTATTTAAATACCAGTCCAAGTTCAAAGAGATGATGAGATCATCAGCCGTAATAAGATCACCTTTTGCTTCTTTTGGGTTTGGAGGACCGGCTTATCTGACGCATTTTCGACATTGTTATATGCCATATGGCATTCGTTGGCAACAATTACTATTGCCCATTTCAGCTCTGAGGTGAGTCACTGTCGTTGTGATGATCTTTGTTATATAAATGTGTAGGTGGATGTGGGGGAGTTAAACTGTTAAAGTTCTTGCCTTTGATTTTGGTGAAGAGAGATTAGAATGTGTAATATGTAGGGTGTGATGAATGAGAGTGAAGAAAATGTTTATGGTGTTAGATGGATGGGTAAAGATCTTTGCTTTCTTTCGGTATGGTTTCCATAGCTCTGTTCTGGTTTTTTGAAGCAAGGTGATAATGGCATTGCAGGGACTATGTCATAGATCAAGCATATTCAGTTGGTCAAGCTGCTGCCTTTAGAAGGCATAAAGTAGTTAAAAGTTTCTGCACTTCCCACAAGGTATGTTTTTGTTCTTAACATAGTACTTGTCTTGTCTACCACATAAATGGAATATATGAGTTCTCATCAGCATATAGATAAATGGAGTTCTTATCAGCATATAGAGACTTTCTGCACACATTGTTCTGCAGATCAAGAGTAAAATCAGATTTATGACATGTTACATACATGGTATTTTCAGTCTTTTACTGTTAGCTGTTTGAAATTTATGCTTTTGACATGTGCCTAGTCCAGTTTTACTTCTTTTTAGTTCAAAAATAGTGGCAAATAGAACAATGTTTACAAAAACCACTCTTGATAACATATTGCAATAGTTGGGACTTCGGACATCAATCATAAATTCATATCGAGAAACATTATTGTTGTTCTTTCCAACTGTTTTGCTTCTTTTGATCCAACAACAACACTAGAATCCAGTTGAATTCATGAGTTTGTAATTTATCTCAATATGAACCGCCAGAAGGCCTAATCAGCATACAATATGGACCCTGGAAAATCAATAGAAGATCAGTTCTCCAAGCTTCATCCATGCCTGCCTCTCAAGACAAGAATTGGGATAGTAGGCGCTGGTCCAAGTGGTCTGTCAGCTGCCTATGCTCTAGTAAAGCTTGGATACAGCAATGTGACCGTGTTAGAGAAGTATCATTCTGTTGGTGGCATGTGTGAATCAGTAGATATTGAAGGTGAGAACTAAAAAATAGTGAAATACTGTCTTCTGTGTGTTTTGTTTGCTAATATTTTGACTAATTATTTATTATCTGTACAGGGAATATTTATGATCTTGGCGGCCAGGTTCTTGCTGCAAACAGTGCCCCTGTCATCTTTCACTTGGCAAAGGAGACTGCATCAGAACTAGAAGAAATGGACTCCCACAAGCTTGCTCTCATTGACAATGCCACAGGAGAATACGAAGATATAAAAGTTGCAGATGATTATGTATCTGTGATCTCGCTGACCTTAGAACTTCAGGTTAGTTCATAGTCTTATATAGACCGTGTTCTTTCTCCTGATTTCTCATGTTTGGCAATATTCATACCTTCACTTCACTATCTCTAGGATAAAGTAAAGAACTCAGGCCGAATTGGGATCCATGCTCTGAGTGAATTTGCCTCACACTCAACTCCATCATATCTTGAACGTCAAGGATTTAGTTCTATTCCCAAATCTGTGGCTTATGGATATACTGCTTCTGGCTATGGGTATGTTGAAGACATGCCTTATGCCTATATCCATGAGTTCACCAGAACCTCTATGGCTGGAAAAATTCGCCGTTTTAAAGGTGGATATACAAGTCTTTGGAAGAAGATCAGTAAATCACTTCCAATGGTTCGCTGCAATACCGAAGTGTTGGCAGTCAGACGTTATTCTGATTATGTCAGTATCGATGTGAAAAAAAGTGATGGTGAAATCCAAAATATGGTGTTTGATAAGATCATTATCTCTGGTTCATTTCCTTTGAACTATGGAAGGACTTACAGATCTCCTTCACATTCGACAGGTTTGTTCGTTACTCAATCCCTATGGTTTCTTCTATTACAAATTTCGTGATTACTTGGCTTTAGTGAGATTTCTAACTACAAATCCCTAATAGCAGAACATAAGATTGAAGTGATGGATATGAGTGATGGAGAAAAGGAGCTGTTCAGTAAAGTACAGACCATTGATTACTACACAACTGTTTTGAAGGTTAAAGGGCTGGAGCATATGCCTATAGGTTTCTATTACTTTAGTGAATACATAAGCAATCCTGCAACAATTGGGCATCCAGTTGCAATGCAGAGATTCTTTGCTGACACAGATATTTTCTTATTCTGGTCTTATGGAAATTCTGTCGACATTATGGGACCAACTGTGACAGAACTTGCAATTGAAGCTGTTAAACGTATAGGGGGAGAAATAAAGGAGGTGGTTCTCCAGCGCCGGTTTAAATATTTTCCTCATGTTGATAGCCAAGGTATGCCATTGGTCTGCTTTTAGAGATTTACACCATATACCCTGCCAATCAGTGATACTTAAATTCAAATGTTTAATGCAGCCATGATGAATGGATTTTATGACAAAGTGGAGTCTGAACTTCAAGGCATGAGGAACACTTATTATGTAGGTGGGCTTATGGCTTTTGAACTTACAGAGAGGAATTCATCTTATGCCATGGCTTTAGTCTGCAAGCACTTTGCAAATGACAATCCTTTGCCAAAGTTCCCATATGTTAAGGTGAACCCAATACTCAAATCCCATTTTATAAACCAGATTATATTTACTGAACTTTTCTTAAAGTTTGGTCTTGACATGGTATACATGTCTATTTTCAGAGTTTGTTTCCTTTACAACACGAGTTGGATAGAAGCCCTGCAATCATGACTGAATTACCAGGAGTTGAGTACCCTAGTTTGTCTTCCCTCGATGGCTATCTGAAGCACTGGGGTACTCATAGAGTCACTCAAAACAAGACACTTTATACTTGGATCAATGAAGAAGGCGCAGTTGCTAGCCAGAGAACTTATGCGGAACTTCATGCAAATGCTTCTTGCATTGCTCATAAGATCTTGACATGCCAAAAACCAGTAATCAAGCCTGGCGACAGGGTTCTTCTGGTACATGTCCCAGGCCTGGACTTCATAGATGCTTTCTTTGGATGCTTAAGAGCTAAAGTTTTGCCAGTCCCAGTTCTACCTCCTGATCCTTTGCAAAGAGGTGGTCAAGCACTTTTGAAGATTGAAAATATTGCTAAATCATGTGATGCAAAGGCAATTCTATCCACCATTAGTTATCACTGGGCAGTACAAGTAGGTTCTGTTAAAAATATGATCTCATTGGCTGGTAAAAATCAAAAGTCCTCAGCTCGATGGCCAAGTCTTCCTTGGTTGCATACAGATTCTTGGGTTAAGAACTCAAAGAGTGGGTTTATTGAAGCTCTCAAGGATGAATCTGAGTCGCAACCAGGTGATGTATGCTTTCTGCAATTCACATCAGGTTCGACTGGTGATGCAAAAGGAGTCATGATAACTCATGGAGGTCTCATTCATAACGTGAAGTTGATGAGAAAGAGATACAAGAGCACCTCAAAAACAGTTCTAGTAAGCTGGCTTCCTCAGTATCATGACATGGGGCTGATCGGAGGTCTTTTCACAGCTCTTGTTAGTGGTGGGACTGCAGTTTTATTTTCACCATTGACATTCATCAGGAATCCACTATTATGGCTCCAAGTCATGAGCAAATATCAGGCTACTCACAGTGCTGGCCCCAACTTTGCCTTCGAGCTAGTAGTGAGAAGGCTAGAGTCTGACAAGACTAAAAAGTTTGACCTTTCTTCCATGAGGTTCCTCATGATTGCTGCTGAACCTGTTAGGCAGAAAACTCTGAAAAGGTTTGTTGATCTGACTCGTCCTTTTGGCTTAACTCAAGAGGTGATGGCACCTGGCTATGGCTTGGCAGAAAACTGTGTCTTTGTCAGTTGTGCATATGGTGAAGGGAAGCCTATCATGGTAGATTGGCAAGGAAGAGTATGTTGTGGATATGTGAATCCAAATGATGAAGATGTCGACATCAGAATAGTTGATCCAGAGAGCTATGAGGAGCTCAAAGACGGTGGAAAAGAAGGAGAGATATGGATTAGTAGTCCTAGTGCTGGAATTGGATACTGGGAAAGGGAGGGGCTAAGCAAGAAAACTTTCAAAAATGAGCTTGCTAACAATCCAGGACGTATCTACACTAGAACTGGGGATTTGGGACGCATAATTGACGGCAAACTCTTCATCACTGGAAGAATCAAGGATCTTATCATTGTGGCAGGAAGGAACATTTACTCAGCAGATGTAGAGAAGACAGTGGAGAATGCATCAGAAGTTGTACGTCCAGGTTGTTGTGCAGTCATTTCTGTTCCAGTAGAAATCCTGTCAACAAAAGGAATCTCAGTTCCAGACATCTCTGACCAGGTTGGTTTAGTTGTCATTGCGGAGGTTAGGGATGGGAAACCTGTTGGAAAGGATGTGGTTGAACAGATTTATGCTCGTGTTGCAGAAGAACATGGGGTCACTGTTGCTACTGTCAAGTTGATCAGGCCGAAAACCATTAGTAAAACAACGTCAGGGAAAATCAAAAGATTTGAATGCCTGCAGCAGTTTACTGATGGAACATTGAATATTGTACCAGAGCCACTTCTAACAAAGAGAAGGCTTCTTCGGTCCTTCACTACAGGAACATGCAAAGAGGGAAAAACCCCTCGGCCACACCTTGTGAAAACCTCTCCTCCACCAAGTTCCAAGATAGGCAATAAACAAATTGTGGACTTCTTGAAACGGTTAGTATCCGAGCAGACTGGTATTTCAATCAACAAAATCTCTGACACTGAAAGTCTAGTGTCTTATGGTATTGATTCCATTGGGGTAGTAAGAGCAGCTCAGAAACTCTCAGATTTTCTTGGTGTGCCAGTAGGAGCTGTGGACATTTTCACTGCAACCTGCATTGCAGACTTGGCAAGCTTCTCGGAGAATCTCTTAATAAATGCTCAACCTCAATTGTCCACTGATCAATCCCATGTTGCACAACCTGAAGCTGAAACTGATTCTGCTGAGCTCGTGATGGAAATTCCGGAGTCCAATCACTCGGTTATCTGGTTATGCCAACTTCTAGCTATCATTTATGTTGCGTTCATGCTCTCCCTTCCTGCATATATATCAGTTTCTGCTTTCACTAGTTGTGTCTCAGCCACTCATGCATTGGTAGAAGGAGTTCCTTATCTAGATTATATGGCCCTGCTGACTTTTGCTCCCCTTGCTTGGATGTTCTGTATACTTTCTACCTGTGTTTTAATTGCTTTCTTGGGGAACTCGTTCTTAAAACCGAATTATGCCCTGAACCCTGACATCTCTGTCTGGTCAACGGATTTTGTCAAGTGGTGGGCTCTTTACAAGGTTCATGAAGTTGCATCCAAAGTTTTGGCCGAGCATTTGCGTGGTACGGTGTACCTTAACTATTGGTTTGAGATGCTTGGTGCCAGGATTGGATCCTCAGTTTTGCTGGATACAGTTGACATAACAGACCCCTCTCTAGTTTCAATTGGAGATGGAGCTGTGATTGCAGAAGGTGCTTTGATTCAAGGCCATGAAGTGAAGAATGGAGTGTTGAGCTTCCTCCCCATAAGAATTGGCCAACATTCTTCAGTTGGCCCTTATGCTGTTGTCCAGAAAGGAACTATATTGGCAGAAGACAGTGAGCTAATGACCTTACAAAAAAGTGGAGGCAAGTCTGTTATGAAGGCTAAAATTTCTCAGAATGTAAGTGCGTTTTATTCTGCAAATGCGACCTAACAGTTTAATAACTTAACCTTTAATTTTCTTGCTTTTATTTTCACTGCATATATCTTATTTATAGAAGGTCCAAACTTCATAAACTGTATGCATGTTGAATTACTATGCATATGGCTCTCAACAACTTTAAGCTCTCAATTTCCATATACATCCATTTTTTAATACTTATTTTAACTAATCTTGTACAATTCAGGGGCTAGCAAAGGTCACAAGTACTGAAACAGAGCCCATCTACCAGTTCTTGGGCATCTATTTGGTTGGCTTCATGGGAACCCTCTCAGCTTCTATTGTGTATTTAGCCTACATTTGGATGTCACAAAAGCCTCCTTCGGTTCAAGAGTATGCATTCTTTTGCTTGTTCGGCGCCTTTCACTGGATACCTTACACCATCATAGCATATGCTACCATGTTTGCTAGTGTCCCATCAGACATAATTTACTTCTCCAGTTCAGCAGCCATTGGCTACCTAGCATATGGCTTAGTACTCAGCTTCCTCTCAAGTTCTTTGACTCGTCTTATTTCAAGTAAACAGGCAAAGTCAGCACATCTCAGAACTTGGTTTTGCCACCGAATGAGCATTGCTTGCCACCTTAGATTTGCTAAGCTTCTGTCAGGAACAGAAGCCTTCTGCATCTACTTGCGCCTTCTTGGTGCAAAGGTAGGAAAACATTGTTCTATCAGGGCCATCAATCCAGTTTCAGACCCGAAATTGATATCACTTGGTTCTGGTGTCCATCTTGGTGATTTCAGCCGGATTATTGCTGGATATTATTCCTCCAATGGGTTTGTTAGCGGGAAACTTGAGGTGCAAGATAACTCAGTAATTGGGAGTGAAAGTGTAGTCCTTCCTGGTTCAGTTATTCAGAATGATGTGATTCTTGGTGCACTTTCAGTTGCACCAGTGAATTCAATGCTCCAGGCTGGTGGTGTTTACATTGGTTCTCAAACTCCAATCATGATCAAGAACACCATGCATTCTTTGGATGACCGGATAGAAGAGATGGACATGAAATATAAGAAAATAGTTGGTAATCTTGCTGCAAATTTGGCTGCCACAACTCTGAAGGTCAAGTCAAGATACTTCCACCGAATTGGTGTAAGTGGGAAGGGATACTTGAAGTTCTATGATGATATTAAAGGCTTGCCACACCATAAGATATTCTCCCCTGGAAAAAGCTATCCTGTTATTGTCCGGCACAGCAACAGCCTCAGTGCTGATGATGATGCAAGAATTGATGCACGTGGTGCGGCCATCCGAATACTTCAAGATGAGACTAGTGATTCCTCACTTCTTGACTTGACACTGAAGACAGGGAAGGCATTTTACGCACGCACAATTGCAGACTTTGCAACCTGGCTAGTTTGTGGACTTCCTGCAAGGGAAGAGTATGTCAAGCGAGCCCCTCATGTTCGTGATGCAGTGTGGAGTTCCCTTCGACATGCAAACTCATACACCGAGCTGCATTACTACTCAAATATCTGCAGGCTGTTCCGGTTCACAGATGGACAGGAAATGTATGTCAAGTTCAAGTTGAGGCCTTCCAATGATAACATTAGTGAAGAATCTGGTAAGGTAGAACCTGTTGGTATTCTTCCACCTGACACAGGTGCAATTCCTAGAGATGAAAAGGATACTCGCCCTCTACTTTTCCTTGCCAGAGATTTCCAAAGTCGGGTCAATGCTGAAACTGGAGTTCGTTATATATTCCAGTTACAAGTCAGGCCAGTTCCACAGGATGAAGCTACCCGAGACATTGCACTTGACTGCACGAAACCATGGGATGAGGTCGAGTTCCCATACATTGATGTTGGAGAGATTAACATCAACCACAATTTGCCTGCAGAAGAATCAGAACAGCTGAATTTCAATCCTTTTGTCAAATGCCAAGAAGTCGATGTCATCAGGGCTTCATCATGCTCCCAGAGTGCTTCGATAGACCATGGCCGTTCATTGATCTATGAGATTTGTCAGCACTTGCGCAATGGTGAACCCTTGCCAGAGGCTTGGAAAATCTTCGTAGAGCAGTCTGATGTCAAAGTAGACCTTTCTGGTTGTCCAATGGCAGCAGTATTGCAGAAAAAGGATTCCCATACCGTGACACTGGAAAGAACCGCCTTTCAGACTCTATGGGCAACTTTTGCGCAGCCTTTTCTACAAACAGTTCTCCCTCATTTCCTGCTTGCATTAGTGATCTTCTATCCTTTGAGCTTGATTCTTCACTTGAAGAATGTGCAGAAACTCCCTTTGCATTGGTTGTTCCCCTTGTTTTGGGTTTCTTCAGGCTGTTTGGCTGGATTAGCTTGTGTTGTTGCAAAATGGGTACTAGTAGGAAAAAAGAAAGAAGGTGAAGCCATACACATGTGGAGCCTAGGGGTATTTTTGGACACTACATGGCAAGCCTTTAGAACCCTAGTTGGGAGCTACTTCATGGAAATGACAAGCGGGTCAGTTCTCTTTGTGTTGTGGATGAAGCTGATGGGATCAGAGATAGAGTTGGATCAAGGTGTTTATGTGGACAGCATGGGAGCTTTGCTCAACCCTGAAATGGTGGAGATTGAAAGAGGTGGTTGTGTGGGAAGAGAAGCACTCTTGTTTGGTCACATTTATGAAGGTGATGGGGGGAAAGTTAAGTTTGCGAAGATTACAATTGGAGAAGGTGGATTTGTAGGGAGTAGAGCAATAGCAATGCCGGGAGTGATAGTGGAGAGTGGAGGCAGTCTTAGTGCACTCTCTCTTGCCATGAAAGAAGAAATTATCAAGTCAAGGTAGATAATTGACAGGATCATGCTTACTCTTTTACTTTGATAAAAGAAAGGTTGCAACCCTTTGTTGCCTAGCTACATGTAATACTAGTCTAGCTGGTCGTTTTGAATAAGGGACTCCTATATACAAAAATAAAATGATGAATTATCAATTTCTCTTTTTCTACATCAAAGAACAATTAATGCTTCCAGTTCATGCTTAAACCGCAGTTGCCAATTTGCAGGCGCTCAATTCGATCCAGATTGCCAGATATTAGGATCAGGGCTTCTTCATGTTATGTAAAAGGGTTTTATCTTAACAGTTGTACGTAGGACAGGCCCATTCGGCCCAGCACTAAGAAGTTTTAGCGTGTTCCGATACATCTGTTCCTATTTTGTAGCAGTTGTAAACTCTCCACATAGAATTATCTTAACAAAAGCACCAATCTTTATTAGGGTTTTGCATCTCTACATGCAAGTGGGTGACCTTGGAGACGTCGGACCTGAGACTAGGTAAGTTTTATGGGTTTTCTTAGTTATGAGACTTTAGACCCAAGAACCGTTTAGGACAGTCAGAACTGCACCGAAATGGTCGATTCGATTTGATTCCAAATAGGAACTACACCGAAAACAACTGATTCAATTCTATTCATGTTCCTATTTTTGAAAATGATTTTGGAACCGTTAGAACCAAGTATTCACCTATATAAGAAAAACTCCTAAAAATATATATATTTCGTCGCCGCATCCCTCATCACCTTTTTTTCTTTACTTCTTAGACTCCTACTAATCACTATATAAACTAAAAAAAACCTATTTTTGCTTTGCCTTATGCCCTGACTTCCTCTATCATTTTGTTACTCTCTAAAATCCAAATTATCCTAGGTTTGCAGTCTATCTCTCTCACAATTTTTTTTTTGAAATAATTGAGTATGTTAATTGTTGATCATTGAGTAATTGTACTAAAAAGGTTGTTGACGTTCTGTATTTGCATTTTGAAGTTGGTATATTATATGGTTATTGTTTAAGGCTTGGAGATTAATATATATTACAGTAAACTTTTAGAACCGTAAAAATCCAGAAACTAACCCCACATTTGCAATTCGATTCGATTCTGGTTCTGGAAGCAAATGGTGTTAAATCTGGACCATTTTTTCTTTTTCAATAATGGTTCTGGTTCTGAAAAAAAAAATCAATATTTTGGAATCCGTCTCAGACCTAGTTTTTTTTTTTTTTTTGTCAGTAGTTTGAATTCGAATATTGTTGTTGAGCAATTCTGTTCATGGTCGATTGGGGATTGATTGGATGTTGGGGTTGTTTGTAAAGTTTCAATCTTTATGTATGGCTTCTGGTTTTTGGATTATATGATTTTTGTGTTTATCAACTCCCATTTTTGTTTGGCTGCTGAGGAAGTAGGGTTGAAAGGTTATTGGTTGTTTTTGTGCTGTTTGCTTGAGCCAAACGGCAGAACGATATTATTAATAGGAGCATTCTCTGATTGTTATTCTTCCCATTCGGCGACAGTACGAATATGGAAGAGGAAAATGCTTTGCTTGATATGAACCACACTGATGCACAGATGATAGGATTTCCAATTCATGAAAATCAACAGGAGAATGTTTCAGTGATCACAACTTTCCGGCCACAAGAGCAAGGTCTTGGTGTCCAGGTGTTACCAGCTTCTGAGTTTTACAATGCTGATGTACCTTCTGATGGTCTAGTTTCGACGACACAGATCATGTATGTGGGTGGAACACCAATGCTTTGTCATGGGGTGCAAGGTGCTCATGAGATGCATCATAAAAATATGCATATGTTCGACCTTAATAATCCACCAGCAGAATATCTGCCCCTTTATGAAAGGCAGCAGTCTCAGATTATGATGAATGAACTCACTGAACTGCGAATTGGACCAGCAGATGGAGTCCCTATACAAAGAGTTAGAAATGGAAATGAGATTGATTATGAGAAGCTATTTAACAGCCTATTCCAAATTATAAGTGGCATTCCATTGGATGACTGGGACTTGGGTGAAATGATGCCATACTTTGCAACATAACTTACCTTCAATTTGTAGAAGTCATCATTTTGATAACCAATTGAAGGGAATGATGGGAATTCGTGTTACATACTGTGTATAGTTTCCTATCAATCTTTAATAAGAATGATGATAGTTAAGCCGGGGGCCGGTTTCATGCAAATAGTCAACTTTTTAGGTTGGATAAATGTCGTATTGGATATGATTAATTGCTCATCTTATGATTTTCATTGGTGAAGAAGCTAGTCTTACAGATATCTTCAGTGTTCTTTCCTGTATGTTATTATTTTGCTCTTGAATATATGACATATTTTCTACAAAATGTAACTGCTGTAGTTGTGGACTATTTCTGCTATCTGATCTGCTTATACTGCAGCCATAGGCCCATAGTTGTATTGATTTTGAACGAATTGTGTTAGGATTAGATGGTTTAGATGAGTTGCAGGAGTAGGATTTGCAGGTTCTGCATTTTTACCATGCAAAGTGCTAACGCTTCGTTATGAACTTAAATAGAACTATTCTCAGCTCAGATACACTGCATGAAATGTCTAGATTCAATGTATCTACTCATTTTATTCTTGATGATTCTTGTTTTTTTTTGTACGGTTCAATCTATATTTTCCATTTGTTTCCAAAAATAGATCAAACCAAATCATGATACGATTGCGTCCAAAACAAAAAGAGGACAAAATGAATTTCTCTTTAGAAATCCGAACTATGGTCAAAAATCCTTTATTAATCATCTAAGACGTCATCGCTTTTAAATAGTGCATTATCTCGCAACTAATGAAACTCATACATTACAAAAATAATAACGCACAACAAAAAACAATTGACCACTTACTTCACTTCTTGAGTATAAGTTACGGTCAAAGATCATGAATATGAATATGTAAAAAATAAATTAGAGGCCATATTTTCTAATGAAATCATTTTTGGGATTTGGGAAGTCCATGAAGGGAAAGACAAGGTCGTCCACACAAAGTGAAAAGTCTCGCACATATAAAATAGGCCGCGGCGTAGGAGAACGCGCCTCCGTATTGGCAGCTCTCTCTGAGGTGTTCATATCCATTTGTGACACCCCCTCCTTTTGATTATGGCCGCCTCAGCATCATAGCATACCATCTTTCCTTTCTCTCTCTAAAAAGTTTCAACCTTTCTCTCACTCCTATGAATTAATTTGGCATTGAAATTTACAGCTCAATTCTTTTTTCTTTCCAAAGTAGAACCCTTTACGTAGATTCACCCAATCTCTTATATTGTCACATTCTTCTTCTTATTCTTCTTCAATTCAGTGACAGAGGACCAGAAAAAAGCCCCAACCTTTATTAGGGTTTGGTACCTCTGCATGCAGATTGAGCTTAAATGGGTGACCTTGGAGAGGTTGGACCTGAAATTAGGTGAGAATTTTGGGTTCCCACTACTTCAATTGTATTGGGTTTGCTCTGTTTTGATCAATAGTTTGAGTTATTTGATTCATGGTCTTTTGGGAATTGATTGGATGTTTTGTGTGATTTGTAAAGTTTCAATCTTTATGAACCTGTTGATTAGAATATGGTGTGCTGGATTTTTGTTATGTTATCAAGTTATGGGATTCTGATTTTGTTTGACATTTTAGTTTCACTTCGTGTAATACTGATCAATTTGGAATCATAGATATGGCTTTTTGTTTGAGAATTATTGGATTTTTGTTTTAATCAATGCCCAATGTTTAGTTGGCTGCTGAGAAAGTAGTGAAAGGTTTGTAAAGTTGGTTTACGTTGGTAGTTTGAGCCGAATGGAACAAAAGTGTCTGCTTTATTGAGTGTGTGTCTGTGTGTCAGCTCAGCTGCTGAGAATTCGTCCCAACAATGTGCTCAGCAGCTGAAGCAGTATTGATTGGCATTCTCTGATTGTTGGTCTTCACATTTGGTGACAGTTCGGATATAGAAGAGGACTTGAGGTGTGATAATATAGCGGAGAAAGATGTCAGTGATGAGGAGATTGACCCGGAGGAGTTGGAGAGACGAATGTGGAAGGATCGAATCAAGCTCAAAAGGATCAAAGAGAAACAAAAACTTGAGGCTCAACAGGCTGCGGAGAAGCAGAAGCCAAAGCAGTCATCTGATCAGGCTCGAAGGAAGAAGATGTCAAGAGCACAGGATGGGATTCTAAAGTATATGTTGAAGCTGATAGAAGTGTGCAAAGCTCGTGGATTTGTGTATGGTATCATTCCTGAGAAAGGCAAACCAGTAAGCGGTGCATCTGATAACATCAGGGCTTGGTGGAAAGAGAAAGTGAAGTTTGATAAGAATGGCCCTGCAGCCATAGCTAAGTATGAAGAAGAGATTCTGGCCATGACTGACGCAGACAGTAACCGAAATGGTAATTCACAGAGCATTCTCCAAGATCTACAAGATGCAACTCTTGGTTCTCTACTTTCGTCCTTGATGCAACATTGTGACCCCCCTCAAAGGAAGTATCCATTAGAAAAGGGAGTTCCTCCCCCTTGGTGGCCTACAGGAAATGAAGATTGGTGGGTGAAATTAGGGATACCCAATGGTCAGAGTCCCCCTTATAAGAAGCCGCATGACTTAAAGAAGATGTGGAAAGTTGGAGTGTTAACAGCTGTGATAAAGCACATGTCCCCTGATATTCCAAAGATAAGACGGCATGTCCGCCAGTCAAAATGCTTGCAGGATAAGATGACAGCAAAGGAGAGTGCAATTTGGTTGGGTGTTCTAAGCCGGGAAGAAGCCCACATCCGGCAGCCCAGTAGTGATAATGGGGCATCTGGCATAACTGAGATGCCACATCTTGGGCGTGGTGAAAAGCATGCTGCTGCTAGTAGTAACAGTGACTATGATGTTGATGGTACTGATAAGGAGCTAATTGATGCAGGATCTGTTTCATCCAAAGATGACAGGAGGACTGAGCTGATGGATGTAGAGCCATCTAGCAAGCTACGTAATAGTACTCCGACTAGTCATGTCGAAGATAAAAAGAAAGGTGAAAAGAGAAAAAAGAGAAAAAGGGCTCCTGTAAGATCAAGCTCCGATGATCAACTTCATGCACCAAGTCACAATGAGCATTTGCTTGTTGAACCAATAAATGCTTTGCCTGATATGAACCACTCTGATGCTCAGATGATTGAATTTTCAATTCATGAAAATCATCAGGAAAATGTTCCAGTCACAACTTTACTGCCAGCAGAACAAGATCTTGGTGTCCAAGCATTACAGGCATCAGGGTTTAACTACTATGCTGATGTACCTTCTGGTGGTGTACTTGAAACGACCCAGGGAATGCATGTGGGTGGAACACCCATGCTATATCATGAGTTGCATCATGGGAATATGTTTAACCTTTATAATCCTTCAGCAGATTATTTACCTGGTCATGACAGGGATCAGTCTCAGATTGTGATGAATGGACTGCAAATCGGACCAGCAGATGGAGTTCCTATACAAACAGTTATAAATGGAGATGAGATTACTGGAGGAGATTTACCATTGATGCCAAAAGACTCATTTCAGAGTGAGCAAGACAGAATGGTCGATGCTAACTTTGGGCCTCCAATTGACAGCCTGCCATTAGATTATGGGGAGCTATTCAACAGCCCATTCCGAAATGACCTTGCATTGGATGACTGGAACTTGGATGAAATGATGCCATATTTTGCTGCATAACTTGTAAGATTAGATGATAAGTCATGTTGCTCTCTTATATGCTGCCTTGTTTACAGATTGTGTCCGAATTGATCGAGATACTTTCTTTCTTTAGAAAAAGAACGAGAAAAGTCGAGGGACTGCACACCCCCTCCCCTAGGGGGTTAGAGTCTGTAGCTGGAAGTTATGTTTTTAGTGTTTTCTAGAACTCATCATTTTGCTGACTTAAGTGAAGGGAATGATGGGAGATTTCGTTTTATAGTTTCCTTTCACTCATCTTAAATAAGAATGAGAATCCTGTGGTTCATGTAAATAGTCAATTTATTTGAGGCTGGATGAACGCCATAGTTATGATTATTTTGTCAAAAGTCCTGAAGGACCTGTTATTTCTCAGTTATTCTATACTCTATTTTCTAGTTTTTTCATGTAATTTCTTTATGAATTCCATTTGCTGTCAATATTCAGCCACCAAACGACTTCCTTTATATAAAATGAGTACTTGCTGTAATGGTCTTGCAGTACTGTATCTTGCTGGAACAATTTGTGCCTAATTTCTTAACACCTAATTAGTTGAGAGTTGAGAACAAAGTCTGCCATCCAATCTGCTTGTACTTCATGTCTGTATCAATGGTTATGCTTTTAGATTTTGACTGAATTTTGTTGGGAATATGTGGATATAGATGATGTGATTGGCACTGCTGCATTTTAATTTGCTAAATCCAATAAATTCTTCATTACGAGCAGATCAGGCTTGTGTATGAAGATTTCAATCTTGATGATGTTTAAATGTGGATGAGTACAGGATCACTTGAACATAGGTTGAGTAGGTTAGCAAGTTTAAGTTTTTGGCCTCGAATGGTCACAGAAGTGGACCGTACTGGTCAGTCTGATGTGGCCGTGATCGCCGCTTAGTTTTGACATCATCGCCGCCTCATATTGACCGGTTTTTTGGCCGGGTTGTTGATTCTTGACAGCCTCATTCTCAAACAATTCTCTTCCAACAGAAACAATAATTTTGTTTGCAGCATGATTAGCTCACTGTTATGAGGTTATTATAGTAAACTACTCTCAAAGACAAGGATTCTGTGATCATTTGTGACACCAGTGGCCATGCTTTTCACTTCGTTGTCTTTGAAACAGACACACAGAGCCCCAGCAAAGCCTCATCATCTGAACCCTGCAGACTCCCCAGTCCCTGTCCTTAATCACCTCCTCTCAAATCCCACTTAACTGCTCAGTTCATCAAATGACAACCTTACCCTCGTTCATTTCTCGTGGTTCACACACCTACATGGGGGTAAGATTGGTATTACCATTCAACATTGTCTCTCATAGTAGGGCACTACTAGAATTAGGTTTGAGGAGATATATATTATGTGTGTCTATTGCTAGCTATAGGGACATATATATGTCTCTATTGGCTAAATGAGACAATTAGTGCAAATGTGTCTTTTGAAAGTATTCATATTGCTAACTTGGACACTTATTCATGTGTCCCCAAAAAATTTATGTGGACCCCATATATTTAAAGACTTCTAATACATGAGGAAATTGTACACACAATAAATACTAGTGGTCCATGTTATACATGTATTTGTACATATCTAGATCAAACATGGACATTTACAATAATTGTGCCTATATTTACTATAATCCAACATGAGCAAGCATATTGTGCATTCACAACACACAATAGTTTACATACATCGTACCCAACAAACAACAAATCCAAACCATCTAATTATAATCAATCTAAATCATCAAATTTATAATTTCAGCTCGTATGAGTAAACCAACAGTATAACATACATCGCATACAAAAGAAATATGACATATAACATTTAAAGACAAACGTACTCATGAGACACTAGACGACCCATCTGGTTGTAAATATTATTTAAAATATGTGTACTCATGAGACGTTGGGCAACCCATCTGTTACCCAATATCATTTAAAAACATGGGTACTCATGAGCCCCAAGTACCCATTTGTTACCCCTTATGCAGTACACCGACAGACACTAGGCAACCCATATGTTATCCAATATCAAACCAAAATGTGGGTACTCATGAGACCCAGACAACCCATCTGTTACTCCTCATGCAGTACACCGGCAGACAAATTACAGCTCTAACTGATCGTAACTGACACCCGGCCAAGGCTTGGTTCCGATTACTGCCAACAACGTCCGAAGACCATAAAACGTTTTAACAAGACTCACTGTTTAAACCACGTACAATATAACAACCAACACGTGTTTATGTACTACAACCAATCGACTCTTGCACAACAATGTAAATATAGTCACCACAGTATAATCTCATATTTGAAATAAAAATCGTAACATATATAATATAGCAACCCATATATATGTATTGTATTTACCATTTCTGGTACACATACAAAATCCACTATATTATATAGATGTCACAGTTCACTCTTTTTAAGAATACGTTAATATGAGTCATCATCCAGGGTACACTTGTCATAATGAGATTTACTCACCTTATTTCTTGCGTGCAACTTTCAAGACACCAAGAGCGATTCCGTCACTCGTTTCGTCGGTCACCTAATAACATGATAAAGTACTTAGAAAATGATACGTAAAATCTCAAGTGACGATTCATTACAGTTGAACACTATTAACAAAACATTGTTCATCAATTATTTTTAACAAAACATTGTTCATCAATTACTGTTCATGAAAAACAATGTTCACGAATCACTACTCATGCGCCACCCTCCGGCAGCCGCGCATGGCGCTCACGCGCCGCCCAAACAAGCGCGCGTGACCTCACACGCAGCCCCTAAAACCCCGCAATTTCTCTTCCTACACCGTCTTAGGTTAATTGCCTAGCCCCTGCCGCTCTCACCTCCTCCCACGCGCCGCCACAAACGGCGGCACGCGCACCACCACAGACAGCGGCACGCGCACCACCACCACCTTCGCCCAAACCTCCTCAAATCAACAAGCTCCCAACATCAAAAACGTAGATCACAAGGTGGAGATCATAACCATACCTTCAATCCACCCAAAGTCAGCCGGAAATCGCCGAAATCGCCGCCGCAAGATTCCACATTGGGATTTGAAGATCGGAGCTGAAGTGGCTCGATTCGAGCCTCACCGCCAGTATAATCGTGTTGAAGAGGAGGAGGGAGGACGCCATCACAGACTTGAGCCCCTGCACTGCCGGCGCCGTCGATTTCGCCGAAGCTGCAACAACGCTCCCTTGGTGGCGACGTGTCATAACGCAGGGTGGGTCGCCGCTGCAATGGGTCGAAGCGTCTCTACCGTGCAATTCCAACGACATCGGCGATGTCGTGCACGGTGGCCGGAGGAAGGAGATCGTCGATGTGGAAGATTCGGCAGCGATGGAGACTCGGGTCGGGGTCGGGCCGGCTCGAGTTTCTATTTTGGGTTTCTGATTTTGTTTCAAAAAATGTCCTTTTATAGCCTTCAAAAATTGGAAACAAACTTCCGTTGATAATAACTTCCACATACGACGTCTGATTAAGGTGTTCCATGTGTCCACGAACTCATATCGACGAGCTCAAACTACTGAAAATGTAACGTTTTCCATCTTAAATTTTCGAAATCAGTTTCGTTTCGCAAGACATCGACGAGAAGGCGTAAAAATGTGAATTTTGCTCAAATTTACCAAGTTTAGTAATTTACAAGAATTATACGACTTTAAACCCGAAAATTCGTGGTATTACAGATAATGAAAATGGAACAATGGAGTCATCAATCACTATATTCACATTATGTGCTGTTGTTCTTTATTCCTTATTCCCTCTTAATGTTATGGTATGGTAATAATAATGTAATATTAGTTAGCTTGACAAACAATGGATTCTGATGGCCCACCAGGGCAAGCAAGAGATTATATGAGCCAAACCAGGTGTTACTGTTCTGATGATCCCATTCCTTGCAAGGTTGGGAACTATAGTAGATATGTGGTGTTGGTTTTGCTTAGTTTTGGACAAGGCCAACAAGGTAAATTGGGTTACTTGATTGTGAAAGATTGAGAGGCATCTGGGTTTACCTGGTTTGGGGTTTTCATGAAATGGCTTATTGGCAGAAAGCTCCCTCTAGAAGTGTTGAGTTGTGAAGGCACTTTGACTGTATCTTCATCCGTCAGTACTTTGGAGTTAAATCACAACTGATTTATAACCAAAAACAATTTGTACAACTAACTATTCAAAATGAAATTGATTACACGAAACTTTTGTGATGCACATGATTAGATATTTCTAATATTATATAGTGAGAGACTAGACAAGTGAGTTAAGCTTATCAAAAAATTAATATGATGTGTTGAATCTTGATTTGCGTAAATCGACACTCTATATTTTGGCATAGAAATCTCATTGGTGCCGATTGAAGTTAAATTTCACTCCATACATGGTAAAAAAATCAGGTGGTTTCCGAATTTTTTTTTTTAAAAAGGTTGATTTTTCAGAAAATGTTAATGACACGGTAAAAAACGTAATTAAAAAAAAAACCTTGCACGCGCATAAAAAGGCACGTGACTAGGCTCAAATACCCACTTATTTACTGGCGGTAAAACTAACACTTGGCTCGGCAGGGGCTATTTACACATAACACGAAGGGGTATAATTGTCTTTTTTCAAGCATCTCCGGTGGTTAAATTGCAGATAAGGAGCTTATTCGACGTGATTCGTAGTAAATCTAAGAATATAATATCTTTCTACCCAAAATACGCCAGGAAACGCGTCGTGATGGCCTAATACGGATCGAATACGAGCCAATATGTTTCGTAAAAGTAAAAGACAATTGTACCCCTATATGCATCACATGATAAAAGACATAAATGCCGATTTGCACCCCAAATTTGACTGAAATTGTCAATTTGCACCCCGAACTTGCATTTGAGTCAATTTACCTCCTAAACTTGGTAAAAATTGCCAATTTACACTCTGAACTTGCATTTGAGTCAATTTACCTCCTAAACTTAGTAAAAATTGTCAATTTGCACCCTATCCGTTAAATTTAATGTTTTCAATCTAATTTTAAGTTACATGTCATGCATTTAAAGGGTAATATTGTCATTATATATTTATTCATCTTGAATAATGAAATAAATTAATAAAATTACTTAAGAGGAACACTTACTACAATGTTTGTTTTTTCGAAACATGTTATTGATTTATATATTAATTATTTTATGTGATATGGTATGTTAAAAGATATTAGAAAAAATATAAATAAATAAATACATTGAAAATTAAAAATAAATGTGTGATCCGAGAGAATTACTATTCTACCATTGTGTGTCTTAGCCTTATTAGGTTTCATGTTAGAGATAGATTCACATCTCTGTAATAGATTAGGACTCCGAATCCTACGAGATTGTGGTTATATAATGCATATATATTGGCCTCATTATCAATCAATAAGCGGTTACGTTATGTTCTATTATGTCGTTATTATTCTCGTTTTGTTCATCCTCCAATAATGTGTACATATAAAAATATATTTATACACAACACACTATATTTGAATGGGTGGGTATATTGAATATATAATTCAAAGTAGGGTTAAGTAGGTAGAACAAAAGATGTAAATAAATAATTTGATTAATAAAATAGTCCTCATTTTAAATAATATTTTTATTTTTTTAAGAAAAATATAGACAAAAAATGACAACATTACCCCTCATATGCATGACATGTGACGCAAAATTGGATAGAAACAGTTAAATTTAACGGATGTGGTGCAAATCGGCAATTTTTACCAAGTTTAGGAGGTAAATTGACTCAAATATAAATTCGGGGTGTAAATCAGAAATTTTTACCAATTTAAGAGGTAAATTGACTCAAATACAAGTTCCGATTGCAAATTAAAAATTTCAGTCAAATTTGGGTTGCAAATCTGCATTTATGCCCGTGATAAAACGGGTATCTATTTCTCTCTTCTCTTCCATTTTCCCGCGCAATTCATCCCCCTTTTGAAAACCCTAAAAATGGAAATCACCGAAGAGCAACGAAAGCGAGCCGAAGTGAATCGATTAGCAGCCTTAGCAAAACGCAAAGCCTTGGCCGAATCCTCCTACGCCAACCCTTGGTCGCTTATCAAGTGCTGGAAGCTCTCTCCGGACTTGTTCTCGGCCACCCCGGTCGGAACTCAAGGGTTCGCATTTCCGGGGCAGGAAGAGTGCTTTAGGAGATTGAGTGATTGCTTGGCTAGTGTAAGTGGGTTTCTGCGTTTTGTGAATTTTGATTCTGAAATTGAGCTAAAGTTTGAGTCTTTACTACTTCGATTGTTTGGTTTTGTATTTTATAAAGGTCATTATGTTCTTGGTTTTGTTGAAATATGAAGATGTAATTGTTTTTGTGGATTTTTTTTTGTTTTGTTTTGTTTGGGTGGTGAGATTATTGGTGGTGGTGAATGAGTTTACATTTCGATTATGTCGATTTTTGGTGATTCTGTTGCGAAAAGGGCTCAGTTTTAACTTCTGATTGAACTCTGGATGTTATATTATTCAACTGTGGCGTATTAAGTAGTTAAGAGTTTTGTGTTTGAGATTTTGTGTGCATTTGTCTTAGGTGATGCCATTCCACTACACACAGAATCACGGGGGTGGGAAGGCCGGTGTTAATAAGCTGAGTGAGTACAAGCAAGTTGTGAGATGTTTGAAGAGCATCAAGGGTATTGACGTTGAAGAGATACCGTGGACTACTTTCAATGTTGTGGAGAGGTTCTCAGAGTCGTATATCACTGGGAAGTGGGTACTGTGCAGGCCAGAACACTTGTCACAGGATAAGGTTGATGAGATGATTGGAAAGCTGCCAAAGAAGCTATTGGATTCAGTCTTGCCTTTCCAGCTGGAGGGTGTTAGATTTGCCTTGCAAAGGGGTGGACGATGTCTCATTGCAGACGAAATGGGCCTTGGAAAGACTCTACATGTATGCCTTTTAATTCTTATTGATTGCTTTAGGATTTTGACTGATGATAATATGCCTGTAGGCTTCATTGAGTCAGCAGTATAATGTAGTTGTGGGGAGTTAGAGTGCTAGTTTACTCCAATAGTCTCTAGCTTTGTCATTATTTCATGCAGAGTTACAGACACACATAAAAAGCTTTATTATAGAGTATCTACACGATAAAAGTGTATATGTTGCAATCAAACGTTCCCCTGCAAGTATAAATTTCAACATTGTCCTCCCAGGCTATTGCTATTGCATGTTGCTTCATGAGTGAAGGCTCAATACTTGTTGTTTGCCCAGCGATATTGCGTTATTCATGGGCAGAAGAATTAGAGCGTTGGCTTCCTTTTTGCTTGCCTGCTGACATCCATCCAGGTAAATAAGTCTCAGTATTTTAAATTTCTCTATTGTTTTAAATTATATTGATGCTCTGTGAGTTTATATTCTTAAAATACCTACTGTTTGTTGGGAATCAAAAGTTGTATCGTCTGATGCTCTCTTTCATGCTAGGCCTCTGTAAACTAGTTTTTGTTTTTGTTTCACATCTCCATATTATGTTACTTGTAAAACTGGACTGATACATGTCATCCTGAATCCATTTTTTGGCCACGAAAACAATCCTGCCAATTTAAAGAAATGGCCTAGAAGTGTGGTTATTTCTCATATAATGCTTCAGCATTTGCAAAAGAGCATGCTAGATCAAGAATGGGTTCTCTTGATTGTTGATGAGTCCCACCATGTACGATGTACGAAGAAAAAAACAGAACCTAAAGAGTTACTTTGAATTTTCTAATTTATAGCTTTCCTAGTAATTACTAGTCAATAAAATGAACTTTGGAAGGCCTTTACTAAATGCTGATTGTCATAATGTATAATTTACAGATAAAAGCTGTCTTTGATGTGGCAAGAAAAGTCAAGTGCATAGTTTTACTATCTGGGACACCTTCTTTGTCAAGGTTGTAGCACAAGCCTTTAAAAACACTGCAGTACTTAATAATTATGGAATGCATGCTCTTCTTCTGCAGTTTCAAGTTCTTTTCTCAATAGCCTGCTCTTGTTTATCGTCTTACTAAATCCCTATTTGGTGCATTTTAATAAATTATTTTATGTTTCTCCCTAGATGATTGCAGGCCATCTGACATTTTTCATCAGATAGATATGTTATGGTAAGTATTCACATGGTTGAACTCCTGGTTGGATCACTTATATCTAGATTTATTCATTTACATCTGAGTTCTTTATTCCTGTAAGATCAATCTCAGATGATGAACTTCCTGCACCAAGTCACAATGAGTATTTGCTTGTTGACCAACAAATGCTTTGCCTGATATGAACCACTCTGATGTACAGATGATTGGATTTGCAATTCATGAAAATCATCAGGAAAATGTTCGAGTCACAACTTTACCGCCAGCAGAACAAGATCTTGGTGTCCAAGCATTACCGGCATCAGGGTTTAACTACTATACTGATGTACCTTCTGGTGCTTTATCATGAGTTGCATCATGGGTTTAACCTTTATATCCATCAGCAGATTATTTACCTGGAGTTCCTATACAAACAGTTGGAAATCGAAATGAGATTACTGGAGGAGATTTACCATTCATTACAAAAGACCCATTTCAGAGTGAGCAAGACAGAATGGTCGATGCTAACTTTGGGTCTCCAATTGATAGCCTGCCAGATTATGGGGAGCTATTCAATAGCCCATTCCAAACTGACATTACATTGTCTGACATTCCATTGGATGACTGGAACTTGGATGAAATGATGCCATATTTTGCTGCATAACTTGTAAGATTATATGGTAAGTCATTTTGCTCTCTTCTCTTATATGCTGCCTTATTGTTACACTGTGTCCGAATTGATCAAGATACTTTCTTCCTTTAGAATTAGAACAAGAAAGTCGAGGGCTGCACACCCCCTCCCCTAGGGGCCTAGAGTCTGTTGCTGGAAGTTATGTTTTTAGTGTTTTCTAGAACTCATCATTTTGCTAACCAAGTGAAGGGAATGATGGGATTTCTTGTTATAGTTTCCTTTCACTTATCTTAAATAAGAATGAGAACCCCATGGTTCATGTAAATAGTCAATTTATTTGAGGCTGGATGAATGCCATAGTTATGATTATTTGGTCAAAAGTCCTAAAGGACCTGTTAATTCTCAGTTGATCTATTCTACATCTATTTTCTAGTTTTTTCATGTAGTTTCTTTATGATTCCATTTGCTGTCAGTATTCAGCCACGAAACGACTTCCTTTGTATAAAATGGGTGCTTGCTGCAATGGCCTTGCAGTACTGTATCTTGCTGGAACAATTTGTACCTAATTAGTTGAGAGTTGAGAACAAGGTTTGTCATACGATCTGCTTATACTTCATGTCCTTATCAATGGTTATGCTTTTTGATGTTGACTGAATTTTGTTGGGAATATATGGATATATATAGGGGTGGCAATGGTATAGAAAACCATTCCAACCAATTTGTATACCAACCGTACCAAATATGTTGGTATACTAAATACTTGGTACATGGTATATGGTACAGTATACCGTACCAATATTAAAAATACGGTAGATATGTGGTATAGATTTTCCATATACCATGGTATATCGTACCTACCAACTTATATTATATTAAATTATTTAATTAAAAAAAATATATATAAATCTTTAAATTTCAATTATAGATTTATTGAAAAATAAATCCAAACCATATATATCTACTAACCTTAATCTAATCTCTCTGAGTTTCTTTCTCAAGTACACTATTTTTCTCGTCTTCAATTTCTTTATTTAATTATGAATGAATCGATTCAATCGAATTCCTAAGTACAAATGTTTAGACCTATCAGTAGCACCATCACTGCTTACAACATGTCAACATATATTACATTTAAACCTATTATTTATTTTTTTCAATTGTTTTGAGAATTCATAAGTACTTTAACAGTTTGACTATTTGGACTTTGACTTTCTATTTATGATTTTTTATTTGGTAATTTGGTTGAAGTTATATAAGATTTTGGAATTCTATTGTTATTTCACTTATTTATTATTATTTATTTGGGTTGGGCCTTAAAATTTTTGGGCCTTAAATATGTTGGTACAAGCCCATTACCAACCGTACCAACCGAGTACCAACCGTACCACTTAATTGGTATACCAACGTTATTGGTTGGTATAAATTGTGGATTTTTCATACCAAATATATATTAGTTGGTATATGGTATTGGAAAATTAAGACTGGTATACCAACCAATCCAACTCTAGATATATATGATGTGACTAGCAATGCTGCCTTTTAATTTGGATCAGGCTTGTGTATGAACATTTGATACTTGATGGTGTTTAAAAGTAGGGTAAGTACGGGGTCACTTGAACATAGGTTGAGTAGGCCAGCAAGGTTAATTTTTTGGCCTCGAATGGTCACATAAATGGACAATATCGATTGATTAGGTTTTGATGCATCGTATTTTATGAAACCTTCTACGTTTATACGCGAGATTAGAGATTTAGAGTAATATTACATCCAACAACATTCAGAAACTGTGATAGGTAAGACTGGTCAGTCCGCCGCTTCGTTTTGCCGGCTTCGCCGCCTCATCTTGGCCGTTTTTTGGCCGGGTTGTTGATCTTGACAGCCTCATTTTCAATCAACTCTCTTCCAAAAGAAACAATAATTTTGTTTGCAGCATGATTAGCTCACTGTTATGAGGTTATTATACTAAACTGATCTCAAAGACAAGGATTGTGATCATTTGTGACCAAAGGGGCCATGCTTTTCACATCATTGTCTTTGAAACAGACACACAGAGAGCCCAGCAAAGCATTATCATCTGAACCCTGCAGATTCCCCAGTCCCTGTCCTTAATCCCCTCCTCTCCTCCAATCCAACCTCGCCACTTGTCACTCCTGTCTTTTACGCCGGACGCCGCAACCGTACGAGGCTGTCGTTCTCGACACCTGGCCAACCAATAAACTGCCCAGTTCCTCAAAAGACAACCTTACCCTCGTGCATTTCTCCTGGTTTACACACCTACATGGGGGTAAGATTGGTATTACAATTCAGATTGTCTCTCATATCAGAAGCTGAATCAGACGACGTTACCCACTCTCTCACAGTCTCATTTTCACTATTTTTGTCCGCGTCACTTGTGAGCTCGAAGCTCTACTTTTCTGGGATCAACAAATCAAAATGGGGCATAGCAAGCTAACTCCAAACTGGGATTCAATCTTGGTTCTTGTTCTATTGGTGTCTTCAATCTCACTTGTTCACTCTTCTCGCAACTGTAAGTTTAGCTCTTCTCTCTATTTCTATCTTTCTGTTTCTCTCTTTTAAGATTTAGAGTGCATCTCAAAGCTTTCTGGCTGCCCACAATTTCAGGTCTTCAAGTAAGAACATCAACAACCTCAGAAAACAGGGAAATTCAGGTAAATAAAAACTAAAAGGCTCTTAAAGTTCTCATCTTTTTAATTTTACTGTCAAAGTTGTCTTCTTTTTCACCTTTTTAAACAACCTTTCTGTCAAAGATGTTCTTCATCTTGTTGTGGAGATCTAAACTACTTATTTGTGTGCTTTCTGTAATTTGTTCACTTGTAAAAATGAACATTGAAGAAAACAGAGGCAACCATAGATATAAGCTTATATGGCTCTCAAAGTTGACATCTTTTGGATTTGCGAAGAACCCATTTTAAATTTACATCTCCTTGCTGAGATTTACAGTAACCCTATTTGTATGATGTCTATAATTCTTGACTTAAACTATGCCTCTGTTGTTTTCTAAAAATAAACCTTGCAGTAACTGAAGTATAAGCTTAAACTGGTTTAAAGTTCTCGTCTTTTTTTAGTTTTGAATTGCATCTTCCTGTAGAGGTATAAATGACTCATATGTACGCTTTTGTCTTTATAAGTTGAATTGGTACCAGCTAGTTCCTTAAAATTTCTCACTTTTCACGATAGGGGATTCAAATCAAGGAGGCTGATGGAGCATTTGGGAATGGAGCTAAGGTTCTCGACACTGTGGATAGCTCAGACAGGCTAGTTCCTACTGGACCTGACCCCCTTCACCATAACAACAACCCCATTAAACCTTAGAGCTACCTACTTACCTCTCTGTTTTGACTGAATGAAGGTTTAATGGTTTTGAGTGGTGTGAGCTAATTCTCTGGCCAGAAAAACAAAGGATTGGTGGAGTTTTGACCTTTGTATAGGAAGGGTTAATTTTGTTTAGTGATTTAACAGTAGATTGGTACTATTGGATGTCTAATTTTCTGTCTATTCCTAACCAATGTGATACAAGATTAACTAGCCTTCTTGTTGCTTAAATTTTCAATCTCTGAGCTTGTGCTTGTTTCATTTTCTTTAATATATTGCGATTGTTTATTTAAAGACTAGGACAAGAAGAAGCAGAAAGTTCTATGCTTTTGGCAATTTTGGTGGAGTGGAACTATGTCACTAGAAAGTCCATCATGTTAATAGCTGTTATCATCCAAGGAAATTGCATTGCTACAACACCCTGCACTTACAACTTCCAAGTGTCTAGCATAGAAACAGACATCTCTTCTACTGCTTGTACATCTCAAAACCATTTAAACTTAAAATGTTTCTACGTACTAATATCTGAATGCCAATTCTCCTATGAGAGATGTTAAATGTACCCAAGTGTTATTCCTTTAGGGTGAAATGTGAAAATAAGGAAAATCCACTACCTTAGATAAGTTTTTATAAATTTACGCATGCATTCACTCATAAATTTTCACATTTCACAATATCCTCATTTGCGTCTTAAATAAATCAAATTTCTTGATCAATTAGTTAGTAACCGACTAAAGACTTTCACTTTTGATAAGAAAAGTATAACAATTACAACAAAGAGAGCCTAATTAAAGATAATCCAAATGAAAATTAGTAGAAGATCCTTGAATTGATACTTGGTAGAGCTCTAAACCCTAAACCAAACAAAACAATAGGGCCAAGCAATAACACATTATACAATTTTCAAGATTATGCTCCGCAAAATGCAAGTCACTCGTACTCTCAAACTAGGTTCACAAACACCAAATTTCACATCATTCAAAAATATCTCATCACACCTCAATCATCTCCAACCTCGCTTTCATCAACCCATCTTTTTCCTCCCTCTCATTTTCTCTCAACCTCATTCGCTATCACCACCCCCTAGTTTTACGTGTCGCAATTCCATCGCACCACATATAAATCTCACCAAAAAAGCACTCACATTTGCCACGTCACCCTAATATCTCAAAACCAAAAAACAATTCATCTTAATAACAAAAAAAGCATTATAAAGCTCCAAGTCGAAACCGCGCCAACACGTCGCATGCTCCTCTCTCTCTCTCTCTCTCTCTCTCTCTCTGTAAAAT
The DNA here is from genome assembly GCF_933775445.1 of Argentina anserina. Lineage (NCBI taxonomy): Eukaryota > Viridiplantae > Streptophyta > Magnoliopsida > Rosales > Rosaceae > Argentina > Argentina anserina. The sequence continues at coordinate 33,863,391 of NC_065874.1, forward strand.
CACTACCTCTTACTTCGCCGGAGCTCCGCCGCCGCAATGGCCAACTCCGACCACCACCTCCCCACCCCGACGCTCGAGCCGAGTCCCCCGCCCTCCTCCACGCCGTCTCCGAGCACGGCGGCTACGCCTACGTCAGCATGGCAGCAAGCGCCGCAGCCGGAGACGTACGCGCAGCGGAGGCGGCGCGCGAGATGGCCTGGGAGCAGCTCCACTCCGGGCCCTGGCACTCCGTCCTCTCCGTGTGGCGCGACGCCTACGCAATGGCCTGCCTCCACGTCGCCAAGCTCCACTTCGCCGCCGGCGAGTTCTCCGACGCCTTCCGCGCTCTCGACATGGGCCTCCTCATGGGCGGCCCGCTCCTCAAGTCGGACCTCCACTCCGCCGTCACTAAAGTCTCGGCTAAATCCAGGTCCTCCGCCGCAGGCGCTAGGGTTTCCGATGAGAACGGCCCCAATTTGGACCGGCGTTTGGTCCGTGACGACGTCAAAGCATCGGAGGTTAGGTTCGTAATTTCACAGTTCATTTATGAATTTCACATTGATAATTAAAGAATTGATTTTTAGTTTCTATTGGTATTTTAATTCTTTGTTAGATGCTTGGAGTTTTGCCTCCAAAATCATTATCATGTAAAATGGTGGTGAAGAAGTCTGGTTTATCTTTAGAAGGGTTTTTGAGAGAGCATTTCTTACCGGGATTGAGCTTTCTCAATTGGCAACCCTCAAAAGGGAATGCCATTCCAAGCTTAGGGAAGTTCACTCTCCCTCCGATGCTCCTCCGCCACCGCTAATGCCATTTCAGGTATACCCACTTTCGGTACTCTGCTTTAATGCTCCAGGACTCGTAAAGATTCAATTTTTATGTAATAACTGATTCATTGGCCGGTTATTTTGACTGACTGTATGGCGCATTGGAATGGCATGGATTACCTGTTGAGAGTTGCCGGTGACCGGACGGTGCCGGTTGAGGTGAGAAAGATGGTTACTTTGACGGAGAATGTGAGCTTGTTTAACTAGTTTTTTGTTGAAGGGCTGAGAATTGGGAAAGCATTGAATGCTATGTAGGTAAGTTTATTACTTTTTCGCAGTTTCTTGAGAGGATTCAGAGTATTGACTCATCCTCTGGTGCGCCGACGTATCTTGCTCAGCATTCATTGTTTGATCAGGTGTGTTACATCACTTACATGTTACAGGCTACTAATGTTGCAAGTGTGATATGCAGATACTGCAATGTTTCATGTTTTTTGATATACCTTTGATTGGCAGATAAACGAGCTGCGTGAGGAAATATGATGGTGGTGTGGAACTAAGGTCCCTTAGTGCTTGGTTTGTTCTGGGTGAGACTGTAACCCCATTACACCATGATCTCCATCATAATGTGTTTGCTCAGGTAGTCCCTCAGTGCTTGGTTTATTATGATTTTGCTTTTGAGAGTTATTATCCATTTCGGGTTCTGGTTTGATAGCGCTTGTTTTATTTTCTGATTTTTTTTCTTATATGTTTCTCTTCTATTAGGAAAGTTATAAGGCTGTTGAATTGGTTAGTTCTATAGGTTACTCTGTAAATAAGAGTTTAGCTTTCCTGTCACCTGATTCAAGCTGTTACGTCCATAAATGGCTCCTTTGAAGGATAGAATAACTATCAAGTAGACTGGATTTACCATCCCGTCTGTTTCAGTTATGATTTAGAGTTCATCCCATGATAGTACTAGGGGAGGCAAATCTTCTTGAATGTATCAGTAAAACCTGTCCAGTCATATTCTTGAATGTATCTCATGAAGCTGAAATAGGTACATGGTTTATCAAGTGGCAGTTGCAGTACTTTGTTGTTATAACTAATAACTTATTTAGATTACAAACAGAATCTAGTTGGTAAATCCTCTTATGATGAGAATCATGTCAGCTCCTGTATATGAACTCGCTAAGATCATGAAAGAATCTTGTTCTTTTTTTTAAGGTTCATGTATGTTGTATATCTGCTGATTGAATACACTTTAGTTTGAAGGTTGATCTAAACAGCATAGATGAGAAAGAATACCCAGAGGTGCAGGACTCAGAATTTCTTGACTGCATATTAGAGGAAGGTGAAATGCTTTACATCCCACCAATGTGGTGCGCACTATGTGCGGTCTCTCACAACAAGTATGTCAGTTAGCTTTTGGTGGAGTGATTATGACAGTTCAGCTATGTCTTGATAGTTTGTACTTTGTGCTTTCTTGTTGATAGTCTCATGTATATATATCCTGCTGTGTTATATTTAAGACAAGACTTGTAATGACGTGTTTCTAACAATTTTAGGAATAAAATGCTAACATCTTTATTGTGTCGCATCCTATACATCTGACGCCACTACTTGAACGGCTTCTTTTTTCTTGTTTCATGATTGAGTGCATTTTGATTAATTTGGATAATAGATTACTGTGCTGATGGAGTTTAGAGAGTGATTAATGATCATGATCGGATCACTTAAGATGTGGTTTCCCCCTGTGCGTTGATCTTGTTTGTTTTCCTTCTTTTCTGGGATGTATACAAAAAGAAGTCTTCCAAAGCTTTCATTGAAGACTCATTGTATCCATCCTCATCATTCATAGCTTCGATAGTGTTTATTTGAATCACAACCCTTGAATTTTCAGTTGCTCCCCTTTATCCGTCTCGTACATTTCCAATGTACTGTTTACTGTTATCTTTGCAACTACATCTTTGTTACCTTTCTTTCTTTTTTGTGAACAACCGTATCATTGTCTCCTGATTCCACATAAACCCCAATCTGCTCCATATTCGTCATTTTAGAGGCCGTAGAGTCTGAAACTGACAATGGTAGATGATTTCTGTAGGCGAGAAAGCGAGAATGCCAGATAGAACTTGGTCTCATTCAACCACGCCAATAGGTGATTCTCTTTCTGTATGCCGATACGAACAATGGAGAAGTTTCAGAAATGTAATGGAACGTCATTTATTTCCCATATGAACATATCAATAACGGATACAGAAGCACAATTGAAAGAAAATAGGATTCGGAACAAGATACACGTACAGAAACCATAATGTTTAATCTATAAATGATGAGTCACGATAGGATGAAATCAATGGATAGAGGTGACTGCAGCTTCAGCATCAAATGAGAAATCCCCTTCTTCACCATTGAGGGATGATCTTCTATGTTAGTATGTTCCTTGTATGCGAGTTGCTTCTTAACCGTACGTAGCCACGATGATCTAATGGACCATTTGAGATAAAACATTAGTATATAAGTTTAATTAATGCAAATAAATCAAAATGAAACATTGGAGGAAAATAGTGAAGATAAAACAGAAATGATTGAATATACATTTGGTGGAAGTTCACAAACTCCGTGTTTTCCAGTTCACTGCGACGCGTCACTTTTTGATATTGTACGGTAGTTTGATTAAACACAATCTTTTGAATTTTGAAGGTAAAAAAAAAACTCGAAAGAAATGGACGGTAGTTTGTGAAGTAGAGTAATTAAAAAGAAACATTTGACTTTTCAAGCAAAAGTTTTTGAGACACGAACATACCTCTACTGCTGAAAGCCTGAAAGAAATGGACGTTGTTCTTGCTGTGGAAGTCAGAGGGAGAGGCTGAAAACTTGGGGCAGTCCAACACACGCAAGTTTTCCAATGAAGGACACTCGATATCCAAAGTAGCACTTTCATAGTACAACATTGGAAGTTCATTCAAAGTTATTTTCTTCAGGTTTGGAAGGATGATGTTCTTGTTGCTTGCTTCAACAATTCTTTCCAATAAGGGGCAATCGTGTAGATATACCAAATTCAACTGAGAAAGACATTGAGCAACATCATAGGCAAAGAGACTTCCCTGCAGCTGGTGGAACCTCTGAATGGACAAACTTTGAAGATTCTGGAACGTTGCAGGTGGAGCAGGTCCATCACATAAGCTCACTACTCTAGGTAGACTCTCCAATTTCATCTTCCTCAATATAGTTTGTTTTGACACAAGCAACGCTTCAGAACCAAACACATATTCAATATTCTCCATGTCCCTACATCGTAGTTTTTCCAGATTTATGAGTCTTTGTAACAATTTTGATGGTAAAAGTATACTCCCCCAGTTGTAACAAGCTTCTACCCCTAGTGACTTCAAATTGTAAAGAGACCCAGGAGCTAATTCAACGGCACATAACCCCGTGCAATCCAGCCGCAACAGTTTCAACACTTCCAAATTCTCGAACACTGGTTTTCTTGGAACCCATGCCATTCTTTTCTTGCAACCCATAATTTCCCTGGGACCCTGTATATGGAGCTGCTTCAGTCCCTGTAATCTCCCATACTCAGATTCCACAACTATGTCAATTAGCCTTTCGCGGCACCCATCCAAGCATAGCCTCTCTGCTAGCTTCATTATCTCGACCCAAAACCAGTTCGGTAGGCGACTGATAACGCCAACCTCCAAGAGTATTGAGTTAACTCGATCACAGTTTTTTTTATTATAGAGCTTCATCTCGTTCGGGTCGTAAGGCTCGTAATTACGACCGATACGTATATCAAACTCAGCCCATTTCGGATAGAACTCAACAAATTTAGGGAGACATTCCACATCTTGGATACTAACTCTCAAAACTCTAACTTTTGACAAACTAGTTACCACATCAAAACCAGCATTGGTTTCTTCTCCTTCCCCCTCAACTCTACTCCCCCACTCCCTAAATCCTTGCATGCACAGTTCTTCCAAATTATGCAACTTTGATATTACGTTGGATGGAATTCTACCAATATATGGACTAGTGATATCTAACAACCTTAGATTGGTCAAACCTCCTATTTCTGTACACAACTCTTTCAAACCTGAATCTCTCATACTAAGAATCTCAAGGTTTTTCAGTTCTCCTAGTATGGAAGTGTCAATCATGAGATTGTCACACTTATCTAAATACAAAGAGTGGAGGTTGGTTAGGAGACTAAATGATTGGGGTAGTAATGACAAGCTAGTGAAGCTAAGATCCAAGACTGTTAATTCATTTGTACTCTGAAAAAATGATTCTGGGATCTCTTCTAGAAAGAAGTTCCTGTTTAGTAACAAAATTTGGAGTTTAGGACATACCAACTTTTTGGGTAGCTGGCAAATATAATTCCTCATGAGCGAGATTGTAGAGCAGCCTTCATGTAATTTACGTGGCCAATCCTCTAGACGGCAGCCAGGTTTCACCAAAAACCCGTTTTCATGTTGGGCAATTCGAACGGCTGCATCGCGAACAACATCATGCATCCTTACAAACTCATCGTTGCAATCAACCAAAAGCAAGCCAGAATATTTAAGGTGTCTTGCCACAGACTCGGCTGTTTCTCTGGCTTCTTCGAGTGTTTCAGCATCTTGAAACAACCCTTTCCCGATCGCATACTTGCACAAAACTTCCATCGGGATGTCATAGTCTTCTGGGAATAAGCAACACAACAAGAAGTATGACTTGAACTCCACATTTTTCAAGTAATCGTAGCTGAATTTTATACATTTGAATGCTTCGTCCTTATCATCAGGGTTGGCTGGTTGCGACTTCTCTAGTTGTTGACTTGCTCTCTTCCATTCCACAAGCTCTTTATCTCCGAGTGCCCTCGCAACAGCTACCAAAGCAATCGGCAGACCTTTGCATTCTCCGGCTATCTTCTTTGCCACATCCTCAAAAGTACGCGATTCGAAAGACCTTCCTGCTCTTCTTAGAAACAAGGCCCATGAATCTTGTTCTGAGAGAACGTTGAGGGCGATCTTTCTTTGGCACCCCATAGCCTGACAGACGTTCCTGATCCTTGTGGTGAGTAGGATTTTGGAATTGCACTTTTGAAGTTCCTTGTGGCTTGGAATTCCTATTTTTGATAACTCCATTCGCTCCCAAATGTCATCCAGAATGATAAGGATCCTTTCCTTTCTCTTTATCTCCTTACACAATCTAGCTGCTCTTCCTATTTCTGTCTTCTCATGTAATTCGAAACCCAGCTGCTCTGCCAACGCATGTTGAAGTTCTTCGAAATCAATATTTTGGGATATGACACCCTTAATCACATAATCAAAAACTCCACCATATCGGACTTTTGTACCGACGTGTTCCACCAGGGTTGTCTTCCCGACTCCTCCCATACCGTAGACGCCAACGGCGGTGACCTCGTCTTCTTTGAGGGCTTTCATAATGTCATTCATGGCTTGTCTTGTTGCTTCAAATACTTGAAAATCTCCTGTTGTCTCAATTGCCTCAGGTACTACCTTTCTGAGGAGAACTTCCACAATGACGTCAACAAGGGCTTTGTGAGTCCTAGAAGCAAAAATTAATTAAGGGTCAAATATTTGAAATATATCTAGAAATATAGAACCAAAAATTAAGCATAATCCTTAGTTCCTTACTCATGATCATTTGTATTCCACCCAGAGATATTTGCCACTTTGAATAAAGCAGCTTTCCATTGCTTCACCTTCTCAGATTCATATCGGCCAGAGGTTTCATGCTTAGAGAAAGCTTCTTTAAAACTTCCCTTGTTTTGAAATCGAACATCAGTAGGATCAACATGATAGAAAAGTGGAAAAATTTTGTTGTCTTCCATAGAGAGACAAATCTCTCTGAGTTCCTCCAAACACCAAGATGAAGAAGCATAATTTTCCGAGAGTACCACGATCGCAAACCTTGATTGTTTGATTGCTGCCAAGAGTGCTGGAGAAATGACATCCCCAACTTGAAGCCCTTGCTCATCAATGAATGTTTTAATCCCTCTGCTATTAAGTCGATTGAATATGTCAACTGTAATCCCCTTTCGAGTGTCAGGACCCCTGAAACTCAAAAACACATCATACTTCCGGCATGGTTCTGAAGGAGGAGATGCACATGCTATTTGGGAGCTGGAGGCCATTGGAGAACCACCAAATCAGAACAAGCTAAGAGGCAATCAAGAGCAGGAAAGAGAATTTTTGAAGAACAAGGGAGCCAGTACAAGCATGTAAGGTCTGCTCCAAAAGCCAAATGAAAGAGAGTTTGGAGTATGAACGTACAGTTTGATATAAGTCATATAACTAATAGTATTATAACCAATACAAGAGCCAAACAAGAACAGAAACAAGAAATTGCAAGAACATGGTCTGATTGGTCTCTCAAGTATATCCAAGCAAATATAAACTGCAAAAGCCAAATGAAAAGAACCCCAAAGAGCTCAGGATGGAGATTCGAGGAGTTGAGGGAAATGATAAATGAAACAGTCAGGCAGAGGATGTTAAATTCTGAAGTCTGAGGAGCGTGAAGCAAATTTGACTTTGCATCTTTGATTTTATTTAACTAATTCTACTTGATCTCCACTTGCTAGCTTGCTGACGATTAATAATAGATTAGTATGTTAGGTTAAGCTTCACATCAAACAACGTATGTAAGGTACTAAGGTTAAGCATAAGTGCATAACAGGGTTAATTTGAGGGAGGCTTTTTCTCCGTCCAAGACTTTGATTTGTAGCAATAGTCTGTTTCAGTGCTTCATATTTCGAATACATGTATTGAATATTGATCGATGTTAAGTCTCTGATTATCTTGATCATGAAGCGATTACTCATGATATTTTGGAGCCGGAGGCCATACGAAAACCAGCAAATCAAAACAAGAGACAATCAAGAACAATTGATAAGAACTAAGAAGAAATACAAAAGTACAGGCAAGTAGCCACCAACAGGTAGAGTACGAACGAAGAAACTGATTTACTAAATGAAAGGAAAAAAAAGAAGCACCATATGCATTTTCAAAGGAACATTACATCCAAATTAGTGAAATTACGATCCAATTATTGCCTATATCCCAAGTTCCCAACTACAGCCTTTTCTGCACATCGAGTGACTCCGAGTAAATCAATATATAAATAATAAATCTTCCACTATTCGTTAGTCCCAAGTTATGCTCGTGAATGAGTCTCTCGCCCATATTTTAGTCTCCATTTATGCACATCTCTGCATCTCCCAAGTTCTGACTTTTGAGAGATAATGTTGATCTACTATCAAAAATACAATATTCATATTGGTAGTGACAATGATGATGATAGTAAACAAACCAATAATGCAAGAACAAATTGGCAAACTGCCAATTTTATTGATCAAGTTGAAAATTTCTCTTTGCTTTCCTAGCAGGTGTTGTTTAGACTTGTCAATTTCGACACGACCCGATAACACAACTTGAAACTCGCACGAAAATTGTTGGTACCTGAAATATCATGCACATGACAAGTACACTTTTTTAAAGTAAAACGCCAACTACGTCACGCGATTCACATAAGATCTTCTGATTTTATGTAGGCTTAACAATACCTCATCAAGCAAACACTCATTGATGCAGACCCAAGCCGCATTCATGCATCATTGGGGCTTGTAGTAGTGGGCATGGTGTGGAAGGTTACGGAAACGCATGAACACTCCTTCATCGATTTATCATCGTTGATAATTTCGGTATTGGGCCCGAAATTCAAGCCCAACGGTGTAAATCAGTAAGAGTATGGCGGTAATAAGAGAATTGAGCCTCCTCCTCCTTTTAGATATTGACATTAAGGCTATAAGACCAAAGCCTAACATTATTTTAGCCCAAACCATTTCCTCCAACCTTTGTCTTAATTTGCACGCGCTCCTAAAATCGGTTTCCCCACCTCTCAAATACCCAGCATCAGCCGCTTACCCATCACAACCTAAATTCCCCATGCTTATAAGTCGGAGCAAACTTTCAGACTAGTCCAAAGTATCCTCCCTTCTCTTGAAATCATGAATCCCTAATTTCATATTTTCTTCCAATCTTGCATTCCAGATTTCCAGATGTTGAGCGTAGTACCTTGGCTACCCAGCATCAACCACCACAGAAAATCTCAACTTCCTAGAGGGATCACCTTACGCAAGCCTGAAGAGCCACCGTAAGTAATCCATCTTTTCCTTGGATGGCGAAGACAAAGGCTTCGAAAAAAAAAATTTGAATAGACAAATTTTTTATTTAAAAAACTATTCTTTGGACGAGAGCTTTTAGGTTTTGAGATTGAGACTTTAGAAAGACCACCTCTACCAATCCCCTCTACCAAATCTATGTTGGTGTTGGAGATGATGTAGTTGGAGGTGTCGGTGTTGGTGACTTTTGGATGATGATTTAAATAGTGATATTCTAATTGATAATGATGACAATTTTGAAGCTTGAAGCTAGTACAAACATTGTTCTTGTTTTTTATATATATATTTCAAGACTAGTTAGTACTTTAATATATGGATTTATGTTATGCAAAGTGATTTGATTAATTGCATGGTTTTGATATGTATTTATTATGAAGTAATAACCATTTATCATGTCTATTATGGTTACAAATAATGTTATATATAAGACTACATATAAGAATAATCAATCCACAAGTATAGAAATTCATACATAAGGCTTACGTCTTTTGCCTCAAGGCTTACGTCTTGGTGAGGCTCTTCCGAAAACGCATCGGCTAAGCCTTAGCCTTTTAAAACATTGATCCAAACTACAGCCTTTTCTGTCACGTGGAGTGACTCCGAGTAAATCAATATGTAAATAATTCTTCCTCTATTTGTTAGTCCCAAGTTATGCTCGTGAATGAGTCTCTCGCGCGCCCATATTTTAGTCTCCAATTATGCACATCTCTGATTCTCTGCTGTTAGGTTTGTGGATCTGATTCCACTTAGGATAAGGATTCATTAGATCTTGATCAAAGAAGGAACACTTTGGTGATTTCCTACTTGGTAATGGTTTCTATGTCTATTGGGAATAGATTTCCAATGACTTATAGGTTTCAGGTTTAGACATCTATAAATAAGGACATAGGTAGTAGTAGTTAGACATCAAGGTAAAACACAGGGAGCAAGTGAGATCTTGAGAGTTGGTGAGAACGTCTTGCGAGAGATCTTGTATTCTTATTTGTGTTGTTCTTCTATAGTGAAACCCAGTAGCCCAAGGACGTAGACAAGTTCTTTGTCGAACCTCGTAAACTTTGTGTTTTTGTTCTTAATCGTTTATCTATATTGTTTTGCACTTGTTAACTTCCGCAAGCGGAATTCAGGGTTGAATTCCTAATAGTGTGTTATCTAGAGCCTGGTTCTAGAGTGGAAACAATGAGCATAGAAGACGTTGAATATTGTATGAAGAAGCTTGCGAAGACTTTAAGCGGCAAGCTCCCAAAAGAGATGAAGGAGGAATAATTTGTCGAGATGGACAAGATGGCCCTTAGAGCAGTTCGATTATCACTTTCAAATGAAGTACGACGATTTATCATCAAGGAGACTATATTGAAGGGAATGTCGGATAGCCTATCCAACATGTATGAGAAGCCAAATGTAACGACCCCAAAATTTTGAGCATAAAAACTCAAATTTCGAAGTCGTGAAACGCCAAAACAATCTCAATGAATCGAAATCATTTTAAATGCCACAGCGGATCATTACTGAGTTTACAATACAACTCAGACAAACCAATTATTACAAACCAAATTTATAATCCAATATTACACAAAAATGGAAATGTAATAATCCTCACAATCTCTCACAAAACCCACAATTAAATCCTCACAAGTTCTCACACACAAATCCACAATAAAAACCCCACCACAAGCAGGATAATGAACAACTTCGAGTCTTCAGAGTTGTCCCTCGATCTTCACTAATCAACACCTGCGGAATTATCCCCTACACCATGGAATTGGTGCACCGAGATTGTAAACACAACCCGATAAGCTTTACAGCTCGTATGAGTAAAATAAAAATATAACTCGCATATCAATATATACGAAAATCCACCAATCAACAAATATAAATGCACTCATGAGTCAATGGACAGCCCATCTGGTTGTCCCAAAAATATGAAATGAAGTGCTCATGAGAAATTGGGCAACCTTTCTGGTTACCCAAATGCATTTATAATACGGGTACTAATGAACGCTGGTACACATCTGTTACCCCTCACGTAGTACACCGCCGATATTGGGCAACCTCCTGCTACCCAACATCCAAAAATATGAGTACTCATGAGCCGATAACTCATCTGTTACCTTACATGCAATACTCCAGCAAACAGACTAGAGCTCTAACTGTATCGTAACTTTCGTCCGACCAATGGCTAGGTTCCGACATGCCAAACACGTCCAAAGACTGGTCTGAAGACATAAACACGTTTTAACAAACTCCATGTTAAAACCACATACAATAATCGCCTCATATTGTACAAATCAAATCACATGCTCGATATATAACTCTCGTCATCAAAATGACATAATCACGATAAAATCATAACAGTATATTATTTAGCAAACTATATATATATGTACCTATTTACCATTTATACAATATATATATATATAATCCACTATAACATATACATGTCACATTTCATTCTTAAAATTCTGCAAAATCTTGAATTTCCGCAAGGGTAGATTCGTAAATATGTGAGATTTTACTCACCTTATCAACTCAAGCGTAATTCCACAATTTCTGAAGGTAATCCCTTTCCTTTATTTAACGATCACCTTGAAAAGATAAGAAAAGAATTTAGAATCGTTACGTAAATCTTTAAATGCCGAAACAGTAATAATCTGTTACTGTTCAGCATTTTTTGGTTTTACGAATTAACTGTTCATTGAGTACTATTCACTGAGACTATTCACGTATTTACTATTCATGTATTACTGTACAAATACACATCCATTACGTATTATTGTACGAGTACATACTATTTACGTATTTTTTAATGTATAAAATATTATTCAAATGTAAATACTATCTCAGTAAATAATAATTACTGATTTACCCTTCTGAAATTACTTTTTACATTTACTGAAAATAATTTACATTTATATTTACCGTACGTAAAATAAATTTACATTCACCGTCGTAAAAATAAATTTTACAAATTTAGTGTGTCGAATCACTGTTCACGCACCGCCGCACGTGGCGGCGCGTGGGGGTACACGCGCCGAGCCTAAGACCGGCGCGTAGCACGCCACCGCCGCCCCTAATCTCCTCCATTTTCTCCCCTCATCCTTCCCACGGCCTCACACCGCCCTAGGCCACTCCACGGCCCTACACGCGCCACCCTAAGCGGCAGTATCTCCCCTCCTCCTCTTCCTCCGATTTCGCCACAAATCTCCATCAAATCAATCCCAAATTCATCCACACACATCACAACATCAAATTGAATGCATTCCTTACCAGTATGATGCCCTAGAGTAGCCGGAGAACTCGAGATGCCGGTGGAGTCAAGATCGAGCAACTGCGATTTTGGCGGTGCGATTCGAGCTCCGGTCGCTCCGTTGGTGGCTCTGGAAGTGAGGAGCGGCGGAGGAGATGAGCACCAAGGGACTGCGTCGCCGGGAGTGGAGCACGCAGCGGTGAAAATCGCAGGAGGCTCGGTTGTGGCACGCGGCTTCACGACGACGAGGCAGGGCGCCACGAGCTCGGGGTCCGACGCGGAGGACCTTGCAAGGCCGTGTAGTGAGGCGGTGAGGACCACGTCGCTTGGAGGTGTGAGATCGGCGCCGAAGGGAGAGAGGGATCGGGGAGGGAGAGAGAGAAGAGCTAGAGAGAAAAGGGAGCCGCGGGTTAGAGGGGAGAAGAGGGTTTCCGAAAATGGAAACCCTACTTCAGAAAAATTTCCTTTTATACCCCCAAAAATCGGAAACTAACTTCCGTCGTTAATAACTTACACGTACGACGTCCGATTAGAACGCGTGACATGCCCACGAACTCGTATTAACGAGCTCTACAACTTTCGTGAAGGAAGTTTTCAGAAACGAGTGACAGAATAAAAGTCGATTCTTACGTCGCGGAAACGTAACGTTTTTCTAAATAAACGTTCCGATAATGTTTCTGTTTTCGATTTACCACTTCGCGAAGTAAACAAAATTCGTTTAAATGAATTTCACAAACTTTATAAATTGAAATAAACTCGATAATTAGTTCCGAAAATTTCAGGTTATTACAAGACCGCTCAGAGAACTTGAAGTTATTTATTTCCAGCTTGTGGTGAGGATTTTGGTGTGACTTTCTTGTGAGGTTTTTGTGAGGATGATACATTTCCATTGTTATAATGTTGAATTATAAATTGGTTTGTAATAATCGGTTTGACTGAGTTGTATTTTGACTCAGTAATGATCCTGTAACGACCCCAAAATTTCGAGCTTAAAAACTCAAAATTTCAAAATCGTTAAACACCAAACAATCTCAACGAATCGAAATCATTTAAAATGCCACAGCGGATCATCTCTGAGTTCAAAATACAACTCAGTCAAACCGATTATTACAACCCAAATTATAATTCAATATTATAACAATGGAATTGCGTAATCCTCACAACAAACTCACAAGATAGTCACACAAAATCCTCACACAAGCTGGAGATAAATAACTTCAAGTCCTCTGAGCGGTCCGTCAATTCCCGCTAATCCACACCTGCGGAGTTATCCACTACACCATCGAATTGGTGCACCGGGATTGTAAACACAAACCCGGTAAGCTTTACAGCTCGTATGAGTAAAATGAAAATATAACTCGCATATTAATATATATACGAAAATCCACAAATCAAACAAATATAAATGCACTCATGAGTTAATGGACGGCCCATCTGGTTGTCCCAAAGAAATATGAAAAGAAGCGCTCATGAGAAATTAAGTAACCCTTCTGGTTACCCAAATGCATTTATAATACGGGTACCAAGAACGCTGGTACACATCTGTTACCCCTCTCGTAATACACCGCCGATATTGGATAGCCACCCGCTACCCAACATCCAAACAATCTGAGTACCCATGAGCAGATAACCACCCGTTACCTCACATGCAGTACTAAGGCAGACAGACTAAAGCTCTAACTGTATCGTAACTTTCGCCCGGCCAAAGGCTAGGTTCCGACTTGCCAAACACGTACAATAATCTCACATCATATTGTACCAAATCACGTCCGAAGACAAATCAACATTTTAACAATCTCAATGTTAAAATCACGTACAATAATCTCACATCATATTGTACCAAAAATAAAGTCCGAAGACAAATCAACATTTTAACAATCTCCATGTTAAAATCACGTACAATAATCTTACATCATATTGTACCAAAAATCAAGTCCGAAGACAAATCAACATTTTAACAATCTCCATGTTAAAATCACGTACAATAATCTCACATCATATTGTACAAATCAAAATCACATGCTCGATATATAAATCTCGTCATCAAAATGACATAAAACACGATAAAATCATAACAGTATATTATATAGCAAACTATATATATATGTACATATTTACCATTTATACAATATATATATATAATCCATTATATCATATACATGTCATATTTCATAAACACGTCCGAAGACAAAAACTCGTCCGAAGACAAAACTCAATCGAAAACAAAACTCGTTCGAAGACAAAACGTTTTAACAAACACCATGTTAAAACCACGTACAATAATCACACCTCATATTGTACGAATTAAATCACATGCTCAATATTTAATTCTCGTCATTCGAAATGACCAATTCCAATGAATTCATAACAGTATATAATATAGCAAACTATATATATATATATATGTACTTATTACCATTATACGATATATACGTAATCCACTATATTGTATACGTGTCGTAATTCAATATTAAAAACTCTTGCAAAAATCTTGGAATCACCGCAAGGGTAGATTCGTAAATAAGTGAGATTTTACTCACCTTCTTTCCTGCGTGCAACTTCCACGACCCTGAAAGTAATTTCCTCACTCGTTTCGTCAGTCACCTAATAGCACGATAAATGCTTAGAAAATCATACTTAAAATATCATGTGACGAGTTCAGCACAGCTAAATGTTGTTCATAAAACATTGTTCACGGAACACTGTTCATGTTTACTAATCACTGTTTTTACTAAACCACTGTTCACAGTTACTGTTTTACCATGACACTGTTCACAGTTACTGTTACAGATCACTATTCACAGTTACTGTTACAGATCACTATGCATGCGGAGTTACTATTCATATTTACTATTCATTCGGCGTTACTGTTCACCGACCGCCACCAATCATCACCAAATTTCACCACCACAACCTAAACAACATTTCCAACAACTTCCTAGTTGGCACCAAGGTCTAAATCCGAGTCTAAACAGTCCAAACAACGAAGAACATGAAATCGGCACTATTCACAAACCTTAGAAATTGAAATTTTGATTCGGGTACTTACACTTCGATTTGGCTCGATTCCTTTTGTGGGAATGTTGCTGGGACTGAGACAAGCAAAACTCCCCAAGAATCTCGAGCCATGGTGGCCGGAGGAGGCGGCGCCGCCACAACAGTAACTTCCGGCGGTTGCTACACCGTGTGTGGTTGTCGCCGGAGTGCAAGGCGTAGCCCAAAAGATGGAGCTCGTCGAGCCCGTCAGTTTGATAGGTGGCACGACACGAGGCGACGTCGGATGGTGGAGAAATCGGCCGGAGAAGGTTTTTGGGTCGGGTGAACAGTACCCGTGCTCGGGTGAACAGTACCCCGATCTGATTTTTTGAAAAAATCTGATTTTCTGATTTTTAATCTCCTCTTCTTCTTTTTATACTATTTCTAAAATCGGAAACGAACTTCCGACGTTAATAACTTTTGCATCCGACGTCCGATTCGAACACATGACGTGTCCACGAATTCGTATCGATGAGCTCTACGACTTTCGTGAAGGAAGTTTTTGCAACCGAGCGACGGAATAAAAGTCGATCTATACGTTGCGGTAACGTTACGTTTTCTAATTAAACGATCCGAGAACGTTTCCGTTTTTGTTTTGAAATGTCGCAAACCTCCAATTGTCGTCTTGAATTAATTTCACAAGTTTAACACTTAAAAAAAATACTCGACATTTAGTTTCTAAAAATTCGGGTTATTACATTGAAACGATTTCGATTTATTGAGATTTGTTTTAGCGTTTTCATGATTTCGAAATTAGAGTTTCATACTCGAAATTTCGGGATCGTGACAGAAAGATAATAAAACCAGCAACAAGATACACGTACTGGAACCAAAATGTTTACTTTAAGAATGATGTAGTCACGATTGACTACAGCTTCATCGAATGAGGAACCACCTTGGCCGTTGAACGAAGGTCTCTGTGTTCCTTGTATGCAGGTAGCTTCTTCAGTCTTCACGATCTCCATGATCTAATTAATGGTCCATTTTGAGATAAGACATAAGTATATTAGTTTCATTTTTTATGCATCTCATAATTCACAAAAGCAATGCATGAATATTGAATAAGTTCAGGAGAAATGTCCATAAGCAAAAAAAGCTGAAATGAAACACTAGAGGAAAAAACTGAAGATTCTACAAAGATGATTGTAGCTTGTTTCGGAGAGTAACTAAACACAGACGATCATCATTGATGTGAAATTTATATGAATGTTGATAATCATTGGATGCTACAAAAATATAAAAGAAAAACCTTATTGATGATTTCAAATGATATCAGAGAAAGCATTAACTCTGGAATTGGGAATGAAAGGAACAAAGTTACAACTTTGATTGGTGAACTAGTGTCGGAATTCAAATCTCATTTTCATTGTTAGCTTAGCTTTAAATGAATTTTATTTTTGTATTTGATTACTGTTTACTGATCAGCAACCGCACTAACACAATAATATGACAAATCTAGTAAATTATTCGACACACATACATACCTACTGAGTCGGACTTGTTTCCCGCTTTGCAAGTCAAAGGAAGAGGCTGAAAACTTAGGGCATCCCATCACACGCAAGTGTTCCAATGAAGAACACTCGATATCCAAAGTAGCACGTTCATAGGACAACATTGGGAGATACTTCAAACTCAATTGCTTCAATTTTGGAAGGATGATCTTCTCATCGCTTGCTTCAACTATCCTTTCCAATAAGGGGCAAAGTATAGTTCAAGACCATTCAACTGAGAAAGACATTGAGCAACATCATAGGTAAAGAGACTTCCCTGTAGCTGCTTGCACCCATCAATAGACAACTCCTCCAATGAAGGACACTCAATATCGAAAAAACTACCATTTTATAGTACACCAATGGAAGATCCTTCAAACTCAATTTCTTCGAGTATGTTATATATCTGCTGATTGAATATACTTTGGTTTGAAGGTTGATCTAGGCAACATAGATGATCAAGAATACCCAGAGGTGCAGGACTTAGTATTTCTTGACTGCATATTAGAGGATGGTGACAGACTTTATTATCCCACCAAAGAGGTGGCACTATGACAGTTCAACTATGTCTTGATAGTTTGTAATTTCAGTGCTGCTTTTTTTTTTTATCATTTTCTGTATTGTTGGACAAGGCAGTTTTCAGTTGCATTCTTATAGTCTCATGTATATATCTATACTAATATATAAAGCCAGCACCCTTTGAAAAATCACTAAAAAGTGTTTTGTCTAAAATACTATTTTTATTAAACACAATTACACATAAAGATTATGTTAGAAAAATCAAAACGGATGAAACGACAAATATAATATGTTTTTTTAATCATTTTTATACAATAACCCAGGTGATAAATTAACACGTACATCTCACGGGTACCGGTAGTATATATATATATATATATAAAATAAAACTTAAAATGAAGTATTTCTAACAATTTTGGGAATAGAAATAAAAATTGTGTTGCATGCTATACATCTGATGCCACGAACTTGAACGACTGCTTTTCTCTTGTTTCATGCTTGAGCGCATTTCGATCAATATGGATAATAGATTATAGTGTTGATGGAGTTCAGAGAGTGATTAATCTTGATCATGATCTAATAACTTGAGATTTGGTTTCCCCAGTGCATTGATCATGTTCATGTTGCTGAATTTCTTTTACTTTTCCGTTAAAAACTCATCAATCAATGGAAACACCCAACCCAACATCGAATCCGCTTCCGGAAAAGGACACGAAGTTTGGTGAATTCCGATTGGAAAAATGGTGGTTCGGTAGCGCATCCACCCGAAATGAGGTCTTTTTTACCCGAATTTGATGCATGGAGAAATTAATTGGGAGTGTTGTCTCCGATCTGCAGGGGAGAGTCAGAAAGAGTACTCAATCACTTAATTGTGAGACATATGGACAATTTGATATGGAAATTATCTGTCAATCTCTGTAAAGCTTAGGTAGGTTAGGAGAGAATCAGCTCTGGAGAGGATCCTGGTCCACACAAGGATACCAACGGAGTCGGACTTGTTTCCTGCTGTGGAAGTCTGCTTCTGAGGCTGAAAACTTGGGGCAGCTCCACACATCCAAGTGTTTTAAAGAAGGACACTCGATATCAAAAGTAGCACTTTCGTAGTACAACATTGGAAGATTCTTCAAACCCAATTGCTTCAATTTTGGAAGGATGATCTTCTTGTCGCCTGCTTCAACTATCCTTTCCAATAAGAGGCAACTCTTTAGTTCAAGACCATACAACTGGGAAAGACATTGTGCAGAATCATAGGTGAAGAGACATCCCTGCAATTGCTTGCACGACTTAATGGACAGCTCCTCTAACGAAGGACACTCAATATTGAAAAACCTACCACTTTCATAGCACACCATTGGAAGATCTCTCAAACTCAATTGCTTCAATTTTGGAAGGATGATCTTCTTGTCGCTTGCTTCAACTATCCTTTCTAATAAGGGGCAATCATATAGTTCAAGACAATTCAACTGAGAGAGACATTGAGCAACATCGTAGGTAAAGAGACTTCCCTGCAACTGCTTGCACCTATGAATGGACAGCTCCTCCAATGAAGGACACTCAATATTGGAAAAAGTAGCATTTTCATAGTACAAAACTGGAAGATCCTTCCAACTCAATTGCTTCAATTTTGGAAGGATGATCCTCTTGTCGCTTGCTTCAACTATCCTTTCCAATAAGGGGCAATCATATAATTCAAGACAATTCAACTGAGATAGCCATTGAGCAGCATCGTAGGTAAAGAGACTTCCCTGCAGCTGCTTGCACCTATGAATGGACAGCTCCTCCAATGAAGGACACTCCACATCGAAAAAACTAGCACTTTCATAGTACAACATTGGAAGATCCTTCCAACTCAATTGTTTCAATTTTGGAAGGATGATCTTCTTATCGCTTGCTTCAACTATCCTTTCCAATATGGGGCAATCATATAGTTCAAGACAATTCAACTGAGAGAGACATTGAGCAACATCATAGGTAAAGAGACTTCCCTGCAGCTTCTCGCAGCACCGAATGGACAAACTTTGAAGATTCTGGAATGTTGCAGGTGGAGCAGGTCCATCACATAAGCTCACTACTCCAGGCAGACTGTCCAATTCTATCTTCCTCAATTTCATTTGTTTCAACACAAGCAACGCTTCATAACCAAATACATATTTAATCCTCTTCATGTTCCAACATTGTAGTTCTTCCAGATTTAGAAGTCTTTGTAACAATGTTGATGGTAAAAGTATATCCCCCCAGTTGTGACAATAACTTACCTCCAATAACTTCAAATTGGAAAGAGACCCTGGTGCTAACTGAACGCCCCATAACCCCTCGCAATTCAGCGTGGATAGTTTCAACACTTCCAAATTCTCGAACACTGGTTTTTTTGGAACCCATGTAATTGTGTTCAGCTTGTTTATGCGCAATCCAGCTCGAACAGTCTGAACTCTCATCCTCTGGAACATAACATCCATGCTAACAAAGTATTCTCCCGGTATATCTAGCTGCTTGAGTCCCTGCAATCTCCCATGCTCAGATTCCACAAATATGTCTATTAAGCTTTGGTGGCAGCCTACCCAACGTATCCTCTCTGCTAGCTTCATTATCTCGTTGCAAAACCACTCAGGTAAGCGGCTGATGACATCAATCCCCAAGCGTATTGAGTTAACTCGATCACTGTTTTTTAGGGCCAATGAGTTAGCTTGATTATAGATTTTCATCTCGTCAGGATTGTCTGGGTCGTAAGTACGACCAATACGTATATCAAACTCTTCCCATTTCGGATTAAACTCAACATTTCTAGGGAGACATTCCGCATCGGAGACACCAACTTTCAATACTCTTATTTTTGACAAACTAGTTACCTCGTCAAAGCCAGCATTGGTTTCTTTTCCTCTCCCCCACTTCCTAAATATTTTGTCAAAGCCAGCATTGGTTTTTTCTCCTTCTCCCTTTACTTTACTGCCCCACTCCCAAAATCCTTGCATGTGCAGTTCTTCTAAATTACACAACTTTGATATTACTTTGGCTGGAATTCTAGGCACATAAGGACCAGTGATATCTAACAACCTTAGCTTGGTCAAACCTCCTATCTCTATCGGCAACTCCTTCAAACCTGAATATCTCATACTAAGAATCTCAAGGTTTTTAAGTTTTCCTAGCATGGAAGTGTCATTTCTTAGATGGTGACACTCATCTAAATACAAAGCTCGGAGCTTGGCCAGGAGACCAAGTGATTGGGGTAGTAATGACAAGCAGGTCAAGCTAAGATCTAAGACTCTTAATTCATTTGCACTCTTAAAAAATGTTTTTGGGATCTCTTCTACAAAAGAATTTCTGTTTAATAACAAAATCTGGAGTTTTGGACATACCAACTTTTTGGGCAGCATGCAAATATCATTCATCGTTAGTGAGATTGCAGAGTATCCTTTATGTAATCTAGGTGGCCAATCCTCTAAACGGCAACCAGATTTCACCAAAAATCCATCTTCATAGTGCGCAATTTGAATGGCTGCATCCCGGACAACATCATGCACCTTTACAAACTCACTATTTCTGTTAACCAAAAGCAAGCTTGAATATATAAGGTGTTTAGCCACAGAATCAGCTCTGTCTCTAGCTTCTCCGAGTGTTCCAGCCTCCCGAAACAATCCTCTTCCAATGGCATATCCAAACAGCTTCTCTTTTTCAATGTCATAGTCTTCTGGGAATAGGCAACAGAGCAAGAAGTATGACTTGCAGTCCTCATCTTTCAAGTAATCATAGCTTAATTTTATACATTTGGATGCTTCTCCATAATCATCAGGGTTGGCAGTTTGCGACTTCTCTAGACGCTGAGCTGCTCTCTTCCACTCCACCAAGTCTTTATCTCCCAGTGCCCTTGCAACTGCTATCAAAGCAATCGGTAGACCACCACATTCTCTAGCTATCTTCTTTGCTACGCCCTCAAATGTGGGCGAGTCAAAAGTCCGTCTTGCTTTTCTCACAAACAAGGCCCAAGAATCTTGTTCTGAGAGAATCTTGAGGGTGCTCATTCTTTGGCACTCCATGACATGACAGACATTCCTTATCCTTGTAGTCAGTAGGATTTTGGACTTGCACTCTTGGAGTTCATTGTGACTTGGAATTCCGATTCGTGACAAGTCCGTTCTCTCCCAAATGTCGTCCAGGATTATAAGGATCTTTTCCCTTCTCTTCATCTCCTTTCTCAATCTAGCTGCTTTTCCAATTTCTGTCCTCTCATGTAATTCTAAACCCAACTGATCTGCCAATGCATGTTGAAGTTCTTCGAAATCAAGATTTTGGGACACGACACCCTTAATCACATAATCAAAAATCCCACTTTTCCGGGCCTGTGCACCGACATATTCCACCAAGGTTGTCTTGCCCACGCCACCCATGCCATAGACACCAACAGCAGTGACCTGGTCATCTTTAAGGGCATTCATAAGATCATGCATGACATGTCTTGTTGCTTCAAATACTTGAAAATCTCCTGTGGACTCAACTGCATCAGGTACTACTTTACTGCTGACAAATTCCACAATGGCTTCAACCAGTCCTCTCTCAGTTCTACAAACCAGAATCATGGGTCAAAAATAAGCATTATCTAGTCATAAAAACAAATATAACCGAAACTAAAGTCACACAATGCTTACTCATGATCATTTGTATTCCACCCAGAGAAAGTAGCCACTTTGTTTAAAACATCTCTCCATTTATCCAACTTCTGTGATTCATATCGTCCAGAGGTTTCAAGCCTACAGAAAGCTTCTTCAAAACTTTTCTTCTGATATCGAACATCAGTAGGTTCAACATGATAAAAAAGTGGCAATATTCTGTTCTGATCTTCCATGCACTCACAGATCTTTGTAAGCTCCTCCAAGCACCAAGTAGAAGAAGCATAATTTCGCGAGAGAATAATGATCGCAAAGCTTGATTCTTCAATTGCTGACATGAGAGTGGGAGAAATAGAATGTCCTACTTCAAGAACCCGATCATCCATGAAAGTTCTGACTCCTCTCCTATTAAGCCGATCGTATATCTCAACTGTGATCCCTTTGCGAGTGTCAGGACCCCTGAAACTCAAGAACACATCATACTTCCAATACTGATCTGATGAAGGAGGAGATGCACATGCTACTTGGGAGCAGCTGGAGGCCATTGAAGAACCACCAAATCCAAACAAAAGGCAATCAAAAACAGGAAAGAAGAAACTGCAATAACAAGGTCTCCAATTCAAGCATGTAAGATCTGCAAAAGCCAAATAAAAGAGAGTTTGGAGTCTGAAAAATGTGAATTTAAATATCAGAAAGTCAGAATTTTACTGTGAGGTTTGATTTGAGTGAGGCTTTACTGTGTTTCATAGCTAGATTAATCTCCTCTAAGACTCTAATATGCACCCTAACACAGTTTCCGATATCCATTACCAATCCTTATCTCTGTAACAGCGTAACTAGAACTCTAGAAGCATTGGTTCCAAACAAACTGGATAGTAGTGAGTTCATCATCAGTTCATGTATAGAAAAAACCCATGTCGATCTACTACTAAGTGTCTACTAAAGCTCCACAACAACGTTGTAAAACATATGTACTAATCGAAAAAATGATTAGGAGAATAGTAGATTAATCACCTCTAGTAGTTTCTGGCCTGGAAGTGGCGGTGGTCTGACGGTTGAGGCGGCGTGGCGGCGGTGGCGGGGTGCAGAATTGGCTGGAGACCAGTTGGGAGTGGGTTTCTTTTTTTTCTTTTTCTCGATTGTCACAAATCAAAGTCCCCCTCTTGGTTATTGGACTGCCCCACCCTAGTCCGACCCAATGCCTAACCCGACCCGGGTCCGTTGCTTTGTTTTATACCTATATAAAAACACAGAGAAACAGTGCAGAACTCTGTGAAGCCACTACCGCAACTGAGACAGAGAAAGACAGGATGGCTTCCACAGCAGTTATGAACTTAGCTCTCATAAAGCCTTCACCTTTCTCTGTTCCCAAGCCTCAGAACCATTCAAAGCCCAGGGTCTTCACTCTCCGGTGCTCCTCCGCCGCAGATAATGACGTCTCAGGTTTACCCACTAATCCTTAGTTCCTTACTCTGCTTTGGTTGTTCACTCTAGGACTTGTAAAGATACGATTTTTATGTGGTGTTGGTTTTCTTTTCACTGTGGGGGGGGGGGGGGGGTTGATTTGTTTGTGACTAGAGTGAAGAGAGGACCGATTGGCTACCATGCAAGAGTTGATGTTGGGTTTGTTTTTTAAGGCTCAGTGTTCTTGTTTTAGATGAATAACAAGCAATGGGGTTGGTATATGTTGCACATTAGTATCTCAACCGTGTTGGTGTTTTTGCACTTTATGTTGTAGTTTCATTCTGCGTTGAAAGTTTGACACTTTTAGGGTGTTGGAATTTTGTAGTTTATAGCAA
Source organism: Argentina anserina (assembly GCF_933775445.1). Taxonomy (NCBI): domain Eukaryota; kingdom Viridiplantae; phylum Streptophyta; class Magnoliopsida; order Rosales; family Rosaceae; genus Argentina; species Argentina anserina. The sequence goes on from NC_065874.1 coordinate 33,886,990, forward strand.
ATTGGAGTACCTTGGCTGTCCTTTTATATTGGTTTTGTTCCTGGGTTTGGTTATCAGTGATTGCCTGACTATATTTGGAGGGAGTATGGAATTTGAAAACTGAGGAATGATGTCATAGGGATCTTATGAATTTTCTTGTTATTGTAGTATAATTATATCAATTTTAGTTTACCTTTTGGATGTGTAATCTGTAAATAAGACTACTGGTTGAAGCAGCAATTTTAGTTTACCTTTTGGATGTGTAATCTGTAAATAAGACTACTGGTTGAAGCAGCGAGGGTGACTGAGGGAGTATCGCTGACAAAATCGGTGAGGTGTTGGTGGTTGGTTGGGTAGTGGGCGTAATGGTTAGCGTAGCAACTTTGTTTTTATTGGAAGTCTACTTCTCAGATTTGAATTAGTACTTATTTAGGTGGTCAAATTTGAGATAGTGGACTTTACATTTTCTTTTGAAATCCTTCTCAAGTTTATACTCAAGTTATTAGGTTTTGGTTCCTTTTGTTACCCAAAATCCCACTTCAAATCTGTGCAGCGAGTCCAGAACATTGGAACTATTGCATGTTAATTACTTAAATTTTTAATCTATATGTTTTATTGATTTGTTTTACTCCTTGTGCTTCAGACTTGTCCAAAAGACCTTGGAAGCCTTCAGATGCTAGACTTGTGCTTGAAGATGGTTCTATCTGGAGAGCAAAGTCATTTGGTGCTTCAGGAACCCAAGTTGGTGAAGTTGTTTTTAATACATCCTTGACTGGGTGAGTTTGGCTCATAAAATTTCTTTGATTTGTAATCTCTATTAACTTGTTGGGTGTGGGGGCTTCTATCTTCCGTGGTGCATCATCTACCCCCACAAAAATGACAAGACACTCACAAGAATGTGACTTCTATTTAGAAATTGTATACAACTTCTATCATATTTTGCATGTGAGAGTGACCAGAAGTTTACTTTTGTGGGGATGAAGGAGATATAGTCTTTGCATTGGTGGAACTAGTCATCTTAGCTTTAGTTGGGAATCTTCAAGTTCAGGTTTCTCTGATACATTGATATATATATTGTTTTTTGCAGGTATCAAGAAATTATTACAGACCCAAGTTATGCTGGCCAATTTGTGTTGATGACAAACCCCCAAATTGGAAATACTGGAGTAAATTTTGGTGAGTAAAGTTTCCTTTTGTAATATTAGAGAATTATACCGTCCTGAATATTAAGAAATCTGATGGTGATACTTTCCGTATCAGATGATGAAGAATCAAGGCAGTGCTTCCTTGGTGGTCTAGTAATCAGAAATTTAAGTATCAGGTAAAAATCCTTTTTATTATATTGCTATAGGAATGTCAATATTGGAAGTTTCACTGATTGAGATGTTCTGACATATGCCAATGCATTGCTCTTGTTTGTTCTTTTTTCAGTACTTCAAATTATAGATGTGCAATAAGTCTTGGTGATTATTTCGCAGAAAGGAATATCATGGGAATTTGTAAGTTAAACCATGGATTACTCCTGAAGGCACTGAAATTTTGGGAATCATGTAGTCTCGTGTACCGTGCTGTATCTTTTTACTTCTGGTGTTCACATTTGATGCTGCTGCTGCTATAGATGATGTTGACACACGAGCTATCACCCGCAGATTACGACAAGATGGAAGCCTTATTGGTGTTTTGAGCACAGAAGAGACAAAAACAGATGAAGAACTATTGGAAATGTCTCGATCATGGGATATTGTTGGTAAGGATGTCATGGCTTTAGTTAAAATAGAATAAAATTTCATAGTTTTAAGTTTAACTTTGTACTTTGCAGGGGTTGATTTAATAAGTGGTGTTTCGTGCAAGACTCCTTATGAATGGCTTGATAAAACCAATTCTGAATGGGAATTTATGTCCAACCGAAACGATGGGGAGGCTTTTCATGTAAGTCTGTGCTGAGTTCTAGTTCTTAAGAAGTCTTATTCAGTAATTTTTTTTTTGTATTAAAACTAAAAGAGGGACGAAAATGATACAAGAATTAGAAGAGAGATGACAGATGTAATGAGCTGAGATACAAGAATTTGATGGTTCTCAAAGTAAACAAACAATAGTCCTACCTACTATTTTTCTCCTTTCCATCTCTCTCTGTGTTCTCTTCCCTTTACATCTTCGTGTAACCAAAAGAATGGGTTCACGATGCAGCATCAACTGACTCTTTTCTATGGTTATGAATTGAAGGTTGTTGCATATGATTTTGGAATCAAGAGCAACATACTGAGGCGATTGGCTTCCTATGGTTGCAAAATCACTGTGGTGCCTTCAACATGGCCAGCATCAGAGACTCTTAAGATGAAACCAGATGGGGTCCTTTTCAGCAATGGCCCTGGAGACCCATCTGCAGTTCCATATGCTGTTGAAACAGTCAAGGAGATTCTTGGTAAGGTTCCTGTCTTTGGAATATGCATGGGCCATCAGTTAATTGGCTTGGCATTAGGTGGTACAACTTTTAAAATGAAGTTCGGTCACCACGGAGGAAATCATCCCGTCCGTAACCTTCGTACTGGAGATGTTGAGATAAGCGCTCAGGTGTGAACTCTACCAATCTTATGTTCTTTAATTTATATTAGTAATTTCAAATAACTGAACTAGCTCCTAAAGTAAAAATGTCAGCAAGCTATCCTGCGTAATTAACGTGATGCCATCTACATCTATTAACATTCTGTCTTTTCATTTTTTTTGCAGAATCATAATTATGCGGTTGACCCAAAGTCACTTCCATATGGTGTAGGAGTAACTCATGTCAATCTCAACGATAATAGCTGCGCTGGCCTTGCTTATCCTGCACGAAATATAATGTCTATTCAGTACCACCCTGAAGCGTCCCCAGGACCTCATGATTCAGATTATGGTAATTTGAATTATGCTTTATATATTTGATAGACAAATATTGACATCAAATTAGTGACGTGGGTGCTTGCACCAATAACATAAGAACACCCTTAGTGATAAAACTCTTCATAGTATGTCTACGAATTTCATTACCATATGAAAGGTAAAGGTATAGCTCATAGCATGAGTATCATTTTCCCCAGTTGCTTCTTTTCCAACTGTTTTCTCAGCTCACAAAACTAATACCGCTTTTTAAATTGACACATCCTGCATGAATCTACCTTACGACACGATTTTGAGTTGTGGAATTTTTGTTGTTGCAGCTTTTCGAGAATTCATTGGGATGATGAAGAGAGTGGAAGTGAATGCATGAGCGATATCTGCATTTAGCAACGAATTGAGGGATCAAGCCTAGAGCAGCATGGTTGCAAATGCCAATACAGACATTTAGGCCATCCTGCCTGTCTACGGGATTAACATGTGCGGTTGCAGAGAACTAGTTAGAACTATTCTTCCCTTAGTCTACCGTCAGTTTATTTGTAATGGGTATTGTGTAATAGTTGAGATAATCCATTGCCATTTATAATTGGCGTTTTTTGAAGATTAAGTTTCTTACCCACCGTTTGTAGCTTGTAACAAAGAACTGTCTCATGAAATCATGTCAAAAGATTGTGATCATGCTAAATGCTTGGAAAGTTGGAAGTAACTGTTATTTCTTTACAACTGCTTTCCAGGAAATTCTGGATAGTACAAATATATGTTGCCCAATTTCATTGTTTGATCTTTGATTGTTGTCCCAGATTTTTGTTCAATACATGTTAATAAGACGTTATGTGATTGTCAAGCAATGGTTACTTCGGGTATGCTGCACTACCCCATGTTTTAGATTTAGTTCCCAACTTGCTTAAACAAATAAGAAAAACAGGGCAATGAGGTATAAGAGTTCTACACTTTCTAATGGAAACATGATCTGAAAATAATTAATATGAGCACCATAAGTTACATACTTCTCTTGTTGAAATGGTAATCCTTAGAACCCGTCTTTGCAGATAAAGAAATTGGAAAGAGAATGGGGGGAAAAGTAGAAGTCAATTTGCGCCTGCAGACTTATACCTGCAAAGAACCTTGCACCTTAAAACCCTATCCTGAACATAAAACCCTGGCATGACCATAATTTTAACCCTGCTTGAACCATGTGATCTCTGCCTATCTATAAACATGTCTTCCATGTAGTGTGGATCAAAGCTCCTATTCTCTTCCACCCTCAAAATCCCCAACGGCGGATAGAATGAAAATGCCAGCAAATGAAGCAACCAAATGCATTTGGTAGCTACAAAGAATGCTTGAAGAACTTGCTCGGGCCATGATCTAGTCCAATTTAGTGTTGTAATGATGCAACTCATCTTCTGATCGCAGAACTTGCTGAACTCCTCACAGTAATACTTTGTTCCCTTCCTCAACACTTCATTCCAGCTTAAGTTTCTTAGTGCCACAAATGAAGAAAACTGTGCTTGGCGGGCTTGTTGAGGATCTAGAAGCTTAGGTGAGCCATGCTTCTGGAACACACAGTTCTCAAAGTCTTGATAGAGTGACTGGTTTATGATGGCTTCCAAGTGGTATGACACAGCTTTCGAATACTTGGAATTTAATGACAGTTTGAATGGTTGGAGGAGCACGTTCAAATTATCTACCAAGGTGTTATCTGTAAGTTCAATTTGTGCTACAAGAATTTTGCAGAATTGTCTTGCAGAAAGTCTTGCTTCGGATACTATCTGCAGGAAACCTTCTACCATTACTTCCTCGCTTACCGGCATCAAGTTTTCTGCAATTCCATTACTTGATTTTCCTGGTCTGTTAGGGAGATTGCCAATAATTTCTGGCATTTGGAAATTCTTATTTGCATGTGTTGCTTGTCTTAAAGCCTTCTTCAGCTCTTCACAGTAAGTTTCCAAGTACTCCAGCTTCTGCTTCAGTTCTCCAAGCGAAGATCTCATCTCAGACACCTCCTTTAATGCAGAGTCTCTATTCTCATTTGCTTGTATGAGCTCTTTCTTCAATACCTCCACTGACGTTATCCCAAAATCCTTGTAGACTTGAGAAACTTCTTCGGATTCTGTCCGAGTTGGAGAGCTTCCATTCTTGTGCTTCTTCTTTAACCGCGGAAACAACCAAGACATCACTCCCCTACTCTTTGGTTGTGATTGCGTAGTGGATACATGAGAATCTGTTAATGGCACAACAATGTTAGAATTTCTGCTGTTCCAGGTTGTGTTTTCGGGTTCACTGGTTATAGTTGCAGGCTTGCATCTATTACAAGATGAGATTGAGTTGAAATCTCCCAAACTGTTTCTCCTATTTGACCTGAAGTACTCAGTACCTGGTGATGTTTGAAGTACAGTGATGTTGTTTGCACATGAGCTGGTGACAGATTTGTTATCTTCAGCTGGGCAAATGTGGGATTCAAAGTTGGATAAATCAGAAGGAAACCCTTTTCTTGAAGATGAGTTTTCCTTGTAATTTGACACAACAGATTCATCCCCATTTTCTTCTATCCCATAATCATTCCAACTTTCGGATAACGTTCTGTTCTTCATCGGATTTTGAAGGTACCCGGATGTTGGCTCGTCTTCGTAACTCTGCAAAATGGCACCAAATTATATGACTTCACAAGAAACTCAGAAAACATAGGTTACATTGCTTGTGCATTTGAATTATTCAGTTCAAGATCCCAACTTTAGAAACTTTCTAGCATTAGTCACTGAATTCATTACATGAAACTTCCTAGCATATAAAGAGAAATTAAAGTTAAAATGTGTCCTGGGACTAGTATCTGATAAATACTGTAGTCATCTTCAGAAGATTGAAATACCTAAAAGTTCAGTGCCTACTTCTCCAGTGTTCATAAACATGACCTATAATTTTATGTATACAACCGAAAACAACCTAAAAACTATTTATAGAATTCCTAGAAGCCTTGGGGTAGTTGAACCATAGATGGCTTATAGTTGTGAAAATTTTTACACCAGAATTAGTCCTGCAAAATATTGAGCCTTCACATTTTCAGAATGCATTCATAGAACTCCCTGAGGTTGTTCAACCACGGAAAAATTATAATAATGCAAAACCAATGGTCTAAAAGTGTCTATTTCCAGTAGAATTAGTACTGTAAATATTGAATCTTCACTATTCTTATAAACTTAACTGGGACTGAAACCAAATTTCAAAGGGAGGAGACACATTGGAGTAGCAATGAAGTAACTGTCTCAAAGCAACAAACATAACACAGAAAAAGCTCCAAGCTTTTTGAGTAAAAAGCAAGAAACAGGGTAAGAAATAATATTAATAATAATAATAACTCACAGGAGTGAAAACAGGGTAGTCCTGAGCAGAGAAGTGAGAAGCATGGCGTGATTTAGCTGGAGAAGCAGAAGAAGGGAACCTAAGATTTGCGGGGCTGCTTCCTTGAACTAAAGCAGCATGAAGAGCTCTAAGCTCCACAGCTTTGGCAATGGCTGCTTGGATTTCCACTCTGTTTATCTCACTGTTTTTGGTGTTGTTAATGTTTTGGTCTGGGAAAATTCTGGTGTCAGTAGCCATGAATGGAACAAAGGAAGCAACAAAAGAAAGAAGTGGGTGGCAATTATTCTTCACTCAGAGAGAGAAACAGAACAAAATTTAAGAGGATGATGAACAAGTGGGTATCCAATGCATGGATTTGATTTGTAAGAGAGAGAAACTATAGAGAGGGAGGGAGGGAACACAGGAGCTTGAAGCCAATGAGTTGGTTTTGGCTTGGTGTGTTGTTAATGGATTTTTAGATAGAATGGTTAGTTAGCATGTGAAGCAGAAAAAGGAAAGGGAGAGTACTTCTTACTCAGTACAGGTATATAGTTCAGAAGTGACCAGATTACCAAAATGCCCATGGTTTCCTAGAATAACCATGTAAACAAACATGAGGTGATGGTGCTCATGCTGCTACTGGTGAACATGATTGCTTTGGTGCACCACTGTTGCTAATGGTTTTCAATTTCAAGTGATGGGGAAATGGCTCTCACAACTTTAGTTTGAAGTTTCAATTGCATATTTGATTGCACATGCTTTCCTTTTCTTGGTGTTCATGTTTGACATTATGATGAATATAATAGATAGATGATGATATGTAATGCCACTCAGATCTTGAAAAAAAAGGCTAGTGTATTTTTGCAGAGTTCCTCAACAACTGGGTTTTAAGTTGTTTAATTTTCCTCTGCAAAAAGCTCAAAAGATGCTTTGTGTAGATGCGCCTATAATCCTATATGAGTGTACTTTGACCTAAAAGAAGCTTAAGCAATGAAAAAGGGGTCTCTACCCCTAGGTCGGGTTTCAAGATCATTTGGCAATTCATTTAAATTAATCATAAAATCAAAGTGTTAATACTGCAAGTGGTTTCATTTATGGTCTAAGATAGAGAACTCCTAACTTTGAATTCATTAAATTGTCAAAATGGTCAGATATTATGATGTAATGTATAGTTTTAAGTATTTCAATCGTCCAAGGGATTAAGTTTTGGGTCAGAAAAACCATCCAAGAGCCCTTAGATATATTATAAGATCTATTTACTAAAATAACTTAATCAGAAGACATGGAATTAGCTTCTCTATGAAAAGGATTGAGTGAGACTACCTATAAGAAATCGTAGCTCGATACGAGGAAGGGGTAGTTTAGTCAGCGAGGAAAAACAGTGTGAGCTGTTTAAGTGCCGAAAGGAAGTCCGAAGTAGTGGACCTTAATTGGGACAGAAATACATCCGAAACCTTCCAAACACTCATTGTCTTTGCTTTTCTGTAATCAAGTGAATCTTGCAAAGCATGGTGCTTCAGCGGGGACCATATGGGTGCTTCACCAAGGGCATTTCTGGAAATAACAAAGTAATTCTTTGATCGGGATAATGTGTAGCATTAGTTGGTCGTTTTATTAGGGTTCGTCTGTACCCAGTATATCATACAGCAGGGGCTGAATGGCTGACAGGGACAGCTTTTGTACGATACGGTGGTGGTGAGATTGTACAGATGTGCCGGAATATCGTATACATGGACGTATGATAAATTTTTCCGTTTTATTATAATTACTCATTATCTTAAGCAAAAGTTAATTTTTAAGCAACCAAACCACCAACTCAAAAGTAGTATTGATTTGTCAACCTCCACATGCAAAAAGTGAGTTTGATATGTTATTCATATCGATTATGGTTTAACTAATCTTTATCTAAAGACTCTTACATTTTGTTTTAATTTATAGATTCAACTACCTTCAAAAATATCTAAGTTCAGATACTAATTAATTTGTGACAAATTTCATATAAATTGGTAGTTACCTTTAATTAGTGTTGGCGGGATTTGAACATGAGTATGAGAAATTCTCACACAAAGGCTCATAACAACTCTACCACCTGTTTTAAATTGGAAAATGTTGAAGGCGAACGGTATAGTTCACTTACTCAATAAATTGCTCAATTGGTGTGAAATTTAAATCAGTTTTGTAACTTTTGTTCATCACCAAATCAATTAATTACGTACAAACTTAGACATACTTAACATGTATGAATTTAAGTTCGTAGAGAATGACCATAAAGTTCCGGTTAATTCAATTCTACTATTACTCTGGTCGTATTGAACTGCCAATGAACTTAAATTAGTTATGTTTACCAATTCAATGAATTATGAGTTAGTTTAGCCGATAAGCAATGACTATGAAAATTGGACGAGCTAGGTACGTACCTAGCTACGATCTAATTGAATGATAATATTAGATATGATAAAGAAACGTGATAGATGGTCAATTGCTACTTCCTTCTGTAGAAAGCAAGTGCTTAATATGAACAATCTTTTTTTTTTGAAAATGTAATATAAACAATCTTTCTTCTTTAATGAGTTTCGTGACCTAGTAAGTCATATGCTAAGGTTCCATGACTTGTTCGTTGGTACCAATTATTGGGCGTGCAAGAAACCGAAGTGTTAAATTGATGTGGTATACAAAGACATAAGCCTTTTTGTACATAAACGAGTACATTGGACGATAAGCTAACTAAGAAAAATTGGTGAACATGATAGACTAGCTAGAGAAATTATTAGATGAATTGTCTCAACATTTTGGAAGTTCACAAATTCACAAATTAGTCTGTAAATTAATTGCCCGACAGTGCTTTAATTAACAATAATAGAGATCGAATGTTAAATCCTTGAGTATAATCATATACCAAAGATAATTGATTAGCTTAATATGGTGTCTCTTTCATTGGAAATGAAGGAATATATCTAACACGAGAAGAGGCAAAGATACAACCAAGTACTAGCACCAAACAAACCATGCAGGCAACCATTGTTTTCTTCTTTCTAGTGAAATGTCCACCACAATCAAAACAAGAATAGCTTAAGGTTCTCTATCACTTTGTGAACTGTGCAGCTTGGTTAAGCTAGTTCTGAGCTAGCCACAACTATACTCCGTCTCTCCCATTTTCAACCATATATTCTTCCTCAAGTTAAAAGCAAAGCGGAGAGATAGATTTTATATATGCAAGCTGTTGCTGGGTTTGTCTTCTTTTTGTTGTTCGATCCTAGTAAAAAGGGATTCTGGTTTAACCCATTTGATCACCCTTTTCTTCATCTCACCATATACTTAATTTAAACACAGTTTTAATATGTAGTTGTTGTTGTTAGGTAGCTTTCTAGCTAGTTGTGGCATCTTTGTTCTTTCTGGGGATTCACCTCGTCTCTGGTCTAGTTCTTCTAAATCAACAGTAAGCTTCTGCTTTGTCTATATATCTGTCTTCATGTTTGAGTTGTTCTTCATATTATCATTCTATCAAGTTTTAGGTACAGCATGGAAATGATCTTTTCATTTTAATTTACTTGATTTGTTTGATGACAAATTCAATTCGCTCATATCCTATTTTGTCGTAAAGGTTGGATGTATAACTCTGGCTTATGAATCCGATTTTTAGCTCAGATATGAGTGTCTTTACTAATACGGATACAACGTTTTTCAAATGTTTCACTTTTCTAAATATTTTTAGGCAAGTTCGAGCAAATTAATATCTCCAATAATACATGTACACAATAATGTGCTTGATTATAAGTTTATAACATCATTTCACCTAAGTTGGTACTAGGTAGTTCACAATAAGCAATATTCACCTCAAGTACATGGTTCTTAAAAGTATTCTACATACCTTCCTTCAGGTCTCTAAGTGATTAATCACACTTTTAAATAAAAGGGCAATGAGATAGGGCCTAAAAAAATTAGGCTTTAAAAGTCTTAGTCTTATGTGTCAAGTTTTGTCACATAAACACATTATCTATTTAATAAAATTTTGCCATGTCAACCTTGAGTTAAATGTCGACAATCATATCCAACACAATTTATTAGTCATAATTTCTTACCTCTTTAATCACTAGTTAGACTAATTTTCATAAGGAATGACTAAGATTTCAATATATTTTCTTTCCTTTTTAAGATCTAATTTTAACTTTTGAATTTTCTAATTAAGTTATTACATGATCGATCTAAAGAATATAAGGTAACTTTTTCCATACTATATTAAATTCATTGATATAAATATTTTGATATTATATCAATTTATAGGATTTTTTATTCCAACCCACAAATTGTAAAATCAATATATACATAATATTTTCTCCATTGAATTTTTTTCGTACAAATTATATATATGATATATATATATATATGTACACTCATAAATTTGTGTGTGTATATATATATACACACACAAAATTAATATATCTTTCGAACAAATTTACATGAGAAAATATGTAATTTCCATTAACATATTTTATATTTAATATAAACACGAGTGTTTTGAAAAAAACTATTGATAAAAAAAGTCAAAATAAATTATTTATCGAAAAAGTTAAAATAATCTAAAATCATTAGATTTATAAAAAATAAGATGATAATTGTATTTAAGAATGATATTGCATTATTTTTTGAAAATATGTGACACACCATGACACTTACGATTAAGACATTTGAGGTCAAGAATTTTAAAGCCAACAATTATTTTTCTAAAAAAAAAAAAAAGAAGTGATTAATCACACTTCGATCCACCTTTAGGAGATTCAGTCATTTCATTGGCTTTAAATAGGCACTGAGAAGGTTAAAGCCCAGTAGCACCGATTAATCTAGGAGAGGGTATAAAAAATTGAAATCTCATCCCGTCCCGAAATTTATAAGGATTGATAAGACGAATGTCTAAAAACATCTATTCCGTCCCATTTCATAATAGTAGGATAAAACGTAGGATAAATTTTTTTTATCTCATTTCATCTCATCCTGTTCCGCAATTAAATAACTTATCATCATAACCGTTGATTATATCATCATCACCGTTGATTTACAATTGTTAGGGTTAAGAATCATAAGCCGCACAAGAGCTTTGAGCTTCAATCATTCCGTGTTCATCACTTTCTTTTCTCTGCTATACTCCTCCTTTCTCCTTTCTCTACAAATCTACGATCACAGCTTTGACTTCTAACCGCAAAAGAACTCTGAGTTTCTCCCTTCCCACTTCTAACCGTCCACAGCCTCCTAATCTCAGTCGGAACTCTCAGAAGTCGGAATCCCAATTCCGGGCTTTCAGCTCCCTCATGTCTCCGGCTCCGGATTGCCGCTAAGGTCTCCGGCTGCAGCTCAGAATCTCGGGCAAGTTCAGTTCGTCGCCGATCAGCTCAGAACCAATTCAGTTTCCAATCGTGGATTTCAAAATCGAACAAATTTCACTTTTGAATTTGATTCTGATATTGGTTTGATTATGGCTTATTCAACCTTGTTTTGTTTACTGCCGCCAGAGACATTTGGTTCAACAAAGTTGACGTCACTGGTTGGCTTTAGGCTTTCTCTGCTCATCCTTAGATCTGCAACTCTCCTTCTCCTTCTTCCCACTCCACCTGTGCTCAGTTCAGTTTTCTCAACCCTCCAACCTCTCCCTTTTTAATATTTTTAATTATTGATATATTTAGTTTCATTTGTTGATTGGATTACGCTTTAGCAATTGAGAATTTCCATCTGCACTGTCGAAATAAACAACTATAAATATGTTATAAACTCGTTACCAGATGGTTTGGTGAATTCATGTTTGCAGCTACCTACATAACTATCATCTTAATGAAAAAAAAATCTTGATTGATTGATTGATTCATGGAGATAAACAACTAAAGGATCAACGAGTAGCAGTACCCTTCTAGCATATTACCAGTAATAGTGTAATACCATGGTACTTTTTGTTGAATATGGGCAACTAAGGTATACGACAATACAGATTCTCATAAAAATAATACAAATTGCTATGTACTGAAAGAAAAACAAACAAGGAATTATTAATTGACAGAATAGAAGCTCCACTCTCTGTAAACATGGTAGAGAATCCTTTAAGAGCATGATTATACTTGTGAATTATAGATGTTCTAGTTTGTTTTAGGATGTTGCTGATATGCTGCATTATTTGCATGATATTCTATTTGTGTTGTTTGTTTAAGATGAATAATTGAATATGATCACGAGAGTTGTATGTTATTGTTATGGATTTTTGTTGATTCTGGGTTTCATTTTGTCAGATTGGTTAAGGATGGTTAGAGGAAAGAAATCAGGGTCGGCTCAAACTAAAGGATAATTAGTGACTGTGTAATGATTAGGCTCTATCCAAAGCTTTGGAACAACCTCCGTTTGATGTTTGTTTTGTAACTATGTAAGTTTGGATGGACTGTTTTAGGAATTTGTGATGGATTGCTTGAGTCTACAAATTCAATGTTGTTAATTCATAGTTGAATACTTGAATGATAATTGTATATGAGAATTGAAAATTTAGGTATTTTAAAGTCATGGGATGGTGCATGGTGGGATTAGGCCCATTCCGTCCCGATTCCAACCGGGATTGATCCCGAGTGGAATGCATTCTCAAAAACTCTCGTTACATTCCGATCATGTCCCGATTCAAAAGAGTGGGATGTAACGTGAGATGACCCTCGTCCCGTCCCATGCCGTCTCGTGCCCAGCCCTAGTCCCATCGTTGGGCCTTCATAGCGAAAGACTACAGTGCTTTTAATAAGGATCCTTAAAAAAAATTGATGATTGAGTTCTGTACATTCCTATCCACAAGCTCGTCTGCATCGCCTTCACATTCACCTGGTCATCTTCATCATCATATTCAGCTAGCTAGGTAATCATTTACAACATTCACCAGATAATCAAAACTACAAATTAAAAGCAAGTAACTTGTCTAAACTCGGTAATTAATGACTCCTAAACAATGATGCGGAATTTCTAGTTCTTTTGGTTGTTTCAGTACTTGTTGTGTGTCTAGATATGAGATTGATGAAGTTGTTTGTTTTTCGTTATATCTTAGGTTATATTAGTTCATTTGGCTTTTACCGTGTCTATCAAGTAACTGTCGCCAATATATACAAATATTTAGTTTGAAATATAGGAAGAGTAATGCTAAATAAACCACTTATTTGATGAACCACCTATAAATTACCTTAGGTGACATAGTCACGTCATCAAATTATGATATTTAAATTTTATATTATTTTGTCTTAATAAAAAAGTTCCTTTAAAAATAACGTATTATTTTGGATTTATCTTTGAATTTCTTTGCTATTATCTAGATCCCCAATTTAAGAACTGAAGCCACAATTACAGAATGGGAGAGTTCAACGTTATCAAAGTATACAGACCCTGCCGATGATCTATATAGTGATTAGGGTTAGGATTCATCTTATAATTAATCAATACCAAAATTTTTTGAACAAGGACGAGCCTAGCTTATTATTACTAACACAATGCATGACGACCAGCTAGGTAATAAGAGATCCTGCATCTCAACTCCTCATCGCCATCACAATGCGTAGAGAGATGAAATTTTTTTTGTTTGACTTAAACTTTTTTTTGTCTGGTCTTATAACTTTTATTGACGATCGAGGTCATCATCAGATGAAACTCTCTCTTGATCGAGTCTCTTCTTTGATGTCGTCACAACGTACGTAGCTCTCGCCTCCTTTTCAATTGAAAGACATCTATTCAATCTGATTAATTAAGGTTCCATTTGTTTTGCAAAATCTCTCCCCATTTGAATCGTGGTTAATTATGTATAAAAAAATATATATGAAATAGACTTACATGTTTGGAAATTAGGGTTTTGGTACGTGGAAACTGTGGAAGTGGATATGATTTAAGGATATTTCAGCAACCATTCCAAAATCAGTACTCTTCTTGTGTGGTTTACAAGATGCATGTATTTGTTTGTTCTTGAAGGAGGAGATGAGAGGAAGGGGAAGAACTCTGAGAAACAAGATAGAAGAATACAATTTTGATGAAGACGTGGAGTAGAAAGCCAAAATAAAAACATTGAATCCTTAAAAATAGATGATGAAAAATGAAAAATATACAAAACTCAAATATTATAATTTGATGATGTGGTTATGCCACTTCATTTGCCACATAAAGCGGTTTATAAGTGGTTTACCAAATAGGTGGTTCATTTAGCACTACGCCAAAAATTGAGATAAACAATGGTTTTTGACCATTGTCTAATAAAGGGGTTGATCATTGTCTATTGAACAATTGTTTATTACATGGTTCAGACAATGCTTTATTGTCTGAAATCAACTCAGACAATGGACATGATTAAAACATTCATTGTCTGAACACTTTTTAATAAACAAGCATTGTATGAGGATTCTTTCAACAATGGTACTCTTTTCAGTTTGTCTATTGTATATGATTCACCTCAAACAATGGTTTTTAATCAATTTCGTCAACGATTTCTTTTATTTTGACTATTGTCTTTAGTTTTGTCAGACAATATTTTTGAACTATCTATTTTATGAGAAACTATTGTCTATATTGCATCAATAGACAATGTTATGGTTTTCATCCAGTTAAATTTAATTGTGTTTTTATTTGGAAGGAACAATGCAAAGAATTTCTTCAACAATTTCTATAAGGTAACAAAATCAATTTCGCAAGCGAAAAATATTCTCACTTTCACAACTTAATCAAATGCACTATAATAAGCCAATTGGCTCGAAACAAAGGAAAAAACTTCAAGATTTCCCAAAATACTATCATATAATCCGATCCAGGATTACTTTGTTCCTTTCTTCAGCTCTCTCTACCACTGGCATTGTAAGAACAAAGTGTACCTGAAAAAAAACTAAAATATTTAATGAACAAAAGAAGCAAGAAACATAGTTACAAAATAATAATGAAGTTAAGTAAAAACTAATAACATCATTTCGTAACGTGTGTATCCATTACTAGGCGTAGAAAGTAGCGCAGTAAAGTAGGTGCTTGTAAAGTAGCACAAAACTACATTGTACTGAGGAATCAAACTTCTCTTTGTAAAAAAGACGAAACAAAGGAATAAAAACCCAAATATGTATGGAGGAGAGAGAGAGCTTTACATTACAGAAGAACCAACCCAGAATTTAACTTCACAAGTACATACCTTAGTGGCAACCAAAGCACCACCTTGATTTTGCTATTATGACACTTGATTGTGCTATTTGTAAAATTCTCATCTGTAATGAAAACAATATAGTGTAGTTGAGTGAACTATAACCTTTGATTACTTTGACTGAACTATAACCTTCTAATATAATCAATCTTTTAATATAATCAACTTAAGAGAGAAAACTTTTAATGTGGTACGTATTTAAACTTTTAAGCTAACATCAACTATGATGAGTGATAACAAAGCAAAGGAATAAGAGAACCTGGAAGACTAGCCACTGCCATCTTATTGTTGAACTCTTCAATGAGTTAATAGGGATACAACAACACATACTAGGTGATCCTATATATAGGGATTCTTAAAAACCTATGAAGCATGGACACGCGGACAAGGGTCCGTATTGCGTGTCCGACACGGACACGGACACGCTCGGACACGCGAACTCAATTTGGACACGGCCCGGACACGCGAGTGTCGGAATCGGATACGCGAGTGTCCGAATTGGACACGCGAGTATCCAAATTGGACACGCGGACACGCACCAACTCATAATAAAAGTGAAAGTGCTTATGGTGAGATTCGAACTTTGGTCATCCAAGGCACCCAACAACTCCTAAACTATTCCAACAGATTCAGTGTTTGTTATATTTATGCACACTTTAATATATATATAAGGAGATAAACTCATGATAAAAATAAAAATGCTTGTGGTGGGATTCGAACCTTGGTCATCCAAATGATCCAACAAATCCTCAACCATTCCAACAGATTCAGTTTTTGTTATATTTATGCACACTTTAATATATATACATATAAATACTTTTAAAATTTTAAATTAATTTTTTAATAAATATATATATATATATACATTAAAATAATTTTAATTGACGTGTCCACCACGTGTCCGTGTCCAAATAAAATTCTATATGCCGTGTCTACGTATCGAATCGTGTCCAATACGGACACTCGTGTCCGTGTCCGTGCTACATAGTTAAAAAC
Organism: Argentina anserina; assembly: GCF_933775445.1. NCBI lineage: Eukaryota > Viridiplantae > Streptophyta > Magnoliopsida > Rosales > Rosaceae > Argentina > Argentina anserina. Next base: position 33,903,347 of record NC_065874.1, read on the forward strand.
CATAGCAGACAAGCATAAAATTCAATGTTTGTGGTATAAATTTTAGAACTGTGCATATGAGAAAGCAATAAATTATCATGAAACTCATTCAAACTAAAATTCAATTGCAACAATCTCAACACATACCTTGTTGCTAAGTTTCATAAATATCTTGTGCATCTACATCAACGACCATATAATGTTAAGTACTAGTCTCCTGCAAATCAAAGCAAAATTTCGTTACACAACTTTTCCCTACAAGGCAAAGTTGCATGCATTTACTAAAACATAAGAAAATGTCTATGGCATGCATAGAGCCTCATTATCTAAGTTAACCAAAACAAGTTTTATGCATGCTTCATCAGTTCATGTCCAAAAGTAACTTGCAATCAACTTAGAGTCACTTTCTCATAATAACCTTGATACGCCCCGAATCTTTTACCTTCCAGTGTAATTATACTTTTGCATGTTACTTGAATCAAGTCTAAAAGTTGATTTTTCGATGCGTAAGTTTTTCAAGGAAACTTCATTCACGAAAGTTGTAGGGCTCGTCGATATGAATTTGCGAACACGCGGCACGCCCAAATCGAAGTTTGTATGGAAAAGTTATGAATCAAAACAGCGTTTGGGCATTTTTATAATTCAGTATAAATAGGGGGTTAAATTGAAGAAAATCAGAAATTCAGAAAATTTGAATTTGGGGGGTACTGTTCACCCGACCCCAAAACCTTCTCCAACACTGATCTCCGCCGTCCGGTCACCTATCAGGACGCCACCGGTCTCATTCGCTCGGCGTCGCCATTTCCGTCGATTGGTACCGGTCTCACGCCGCGCCAACCGCCGTACGAGGCGCAGCCACGATCGCAAGCTCTGGAAGAAATCAATGTCGCCGTGCGGCCATTTTCTAGCGACTCTGGAGCTCAGGATTGCTACTAGTCGACGTGATCCTTCATTTTGGGCATGATTCGATCGGAGTTGGGCGACAAATCAAGCTAGATCACGTTTTGGATTTCAGTGCACTATTCCGACCTTCCCTTGCGTTTTCCGGCCACTTCCCGGTCGATCTGGGCTTCGACGTTGTCGTGAAAAAGGTTTGTTTTCTAGTGATTTATAAATTTCATGTTGGGATCGAGTTGATTTGGAGAGGCTAGAGGGTGGTGGTGCGTGGGGCCACGCATAGCCATTGTGGCGACACGTGCGACGACGCGTGCTGTCCTTTTTGGGGCAGTAGATTGCTCCATTGAGTAGTATACGTCGATACGAACTTATCGATGTCTTAACTGTTGAATTTGATTATCGTATGAGGTTGTTGATCTAGTCTATCGTTGGTAGGAATAAAGTATTATTGTCGTAAGCATTGTGTTAATCTACGGTTGGCTGCTATGTGTTTGTATTGATTGATAATGGATATGGTGTTGTGTGTTGGATGGGTGATGGGTGATGGTTATGATATTAATTATGTGTGTCGGTTGCGATGTTGTGTTTGTGATACGAATCAGAATGGTTATGAGATTTGCATTATTATTGTGAATGTTGTAGGTTTGTGGTAAATGTGAGAGTTCGTGATACCACCATTTATCCTCGATAGTTGGCGGTTATGGGTTCTGTGGTTTCAATAGGTTGGAGTGTTTGGCTTGGTGAAAGGTTGAACTACGAATAGTTTGATCCCTTTTAAAGGGTACGTAGGCAGCCCAAATGAGATTTGGGTGCAGCCACAAATATTCTAGATTAGAATATCTTGGCTAGATGTGTTGATGCTTTAAGAATTATGGTTATTTAATGATGGTTGTTATATGTTTATATTGTTAGATGATTGTATGGCGCTAATTATTTCTATCGGAATTAGTGTTAGGATTGTGGGATTTATTGTCAGGTAAGGGTATGCGGATAATTGTCGAGTGTTGTGTGATCGTTCGGGTTGTGGTTTTGGTTATCTCAGTTAGTTGGATTGGTTGGCTTCAGCGTTTACGAGTGAGACTCGGGGTCTAGTGAGATATGATATTGAGTAGCGGGGCTAGTCCGCTTATTGTAGAACCGAGAAAAGAGGGAATGAACCGGTGGAACTGAGAAGAGAGAGGATGAACTGGTGGAACCGAGAAGAGAGAGGATGAACCAGTAGAACCGAGAAGAGAGGGGTTGAACCGGTGGAATCGAGAAGAGAGAGGATGAACCGGTGGAACCGAGAAGAGATGGGATGACACGATGGAACCAAGAAGAGAGGGGATGAACCGGTGGAACCGAGAAGAGAGGGGATGACCCGATGGAACCGAGGAGAAAAGGGATGAACCGGTAGAACTGAGAAGAGAGGGGATGAACCGGCAGTGGTATTGATGTTACTGAGTCGCGAGAAGAGAGGGGATGTACTAGTAGACTCTTAATAGAGGTTTAGAAAGGAGAGGACGGGTAACCCAACGAGCGTTGGGTGGCCTCGTGTTTGATTTCCGAGGGACGTTTTAAATATAAATTTACACAGTTCGGGTTTATAGAATGTTGTATGATTGTTATTGACCCCGTCGTCTTATTGGGTTGGGCGGTTGCGGTATAAGACGAGTTGCGAGCTCCAGGAGTTCAATGAGATTAGATAGTAAACATTGCATACTGAGTCAGACATTTTGAATTATAATTATGATTTATGTTTGTGGAGGTTGTGAAATTTTAGAGAGCACGAAGGCTCTAGGTATTGAGGTTAGATTGAGATTAGGGGTGGGCACGGGACGGGACGAGACTCATCCCACGTCCCGTCCCACCCTTTTGAATCGGGACGGGACGCATGTTTTTAAGAATGCATCCCACTCGGGATTAATCCCGGTTGGGACGGGACGGGATCAGGACGGGACGAGACAAATCCCACCTTCTTATGAAGTTAAATAAAAACCTATATTTTTTACTTTTTCATAACAAAGTAACATTCAATAATGAAATTTTAAAAAAATACATATTATGTTCAAAATATTATAATTTACCATTAATATTTGAGTTGATATATTTTTAGAGTTATTAAGAACATAAATTAGTTTCATTTTAATACAAATATATAAGAATTTTTAAATTTTCATTAAAGGTGGGACGAGACGGGATGAAGCGGGATATAAATTATTCGTCCCACGTTCCATCCCACTATTATGAAACGGGACGGGATCGAACATTTTTAGACCTCCGTCCCGTCCCTATGAATTTCGAGACGGGATCGGGATTTCCGTTTTTTATGCCCACCCCTAATTGAGATATTGGTAGTGGTTTTTGTGCAGGTAGGGTTAGCTACTTTCAGGGGAGACTATGCCAAAATTTTGGTATATCTCCTTTAACAGTGGTTCCCGCACGATCTGTCTCGATAATATGGTATATTTTTGGGGTGAGTCATGTCAAACCACACTCATCCAGGAATTACCAATGTCATAGAACCTGGTAAGTAAAGGAGAACCCAAAGCACACCTTGATCAACTGAGGTAAGTTTTTTGAACTAGCCAATTGTTTTTTCTTCAAGAGAGAAATAATTTGGATAATACACTGAAACCAACATGCTAAAATAATCAACCAATACTAAATTCGATTCACTAAAAATCACCAAGTTCATTGCAGAAGTCCCAAAACTGAACCTTAGCTTACCTAACGGGTGGGGTTGATTAAACAAAAGTTCCATATTGTATTCCTCATATCTCCCAAGTTCTTAGTAGCACCAAATCATATTGGAATCACTCTTCAGCATTCAGTCATTCCAAAGCTGCATACAGTTTAACTATTTTCAGTTAAGCTCATATTGAAGCCAACAACAACATCCCAAATGGAAGAATTTACCTTCGTTATTGTTCTAGGAGCTGGTAAAGAAACAAAATTTTATATTCATGTGAGCTTGTAAATAGAAATAGCTACTCGTAAGCCTGCTATAAAGGGGTTGCAAACCCTGCACATAAGAGAGAAACGGAACAGGATTTCATCACATGATATTTTGACAAGAATTGAACAAGAACATAAATTTGGATGAAAGGAACTGCCCAGATTTGAAAAAATCACTGAAATTTCATCATAAGGGAAATATATCTGAACTTTTCCAAAAATAAAGTTAATATATCTAGGCATAATATACTGAAATTTCAGGAGAAACGGAGTTTGGAAAGTAGGAGAAAGTTAAACACGAACAGACTAATCTGCAAGCTTGAAATCGGATTTTCAGTGAGCTACAGTTGGTATTACCTTAACTGAGAAAAATTAAACCATTGGATTATCGTAAAATTTTAGCACAAGATAGTAGACACAAATCCAAGGAACTTTCATGAAGAAGTCATACTGATATAAAGCCTCTAGCATATAGTTACTGGCCATCAAAGCTGACTGACGGAATTGCATCAGAATTTCCAGTTATGAAGATGAACTTCCATTGGAAAATTGCTACATCAACATCATTATAAATACTCAAGTAAGAGTATACCCATGTACTCAATCTTGTATATGATGAAGAAAGCATGAAAATTAATACCTCAATCAAACTAATTTATTCAGAAAACCCTAACCCCCGAATCGAATTAATTCAAAACCCAATCAAATTACCTTTTCATGTCTTTAACTCGATCTCTCACACCAGATTCGAATGAGGAAGAGGTTATATCTGGGTTGTGAACGAGGGGTTGATTCTGCAAAGAGGTCAAAGATTTGGAGGAGATTTGTGACTGGGTTTGCGGTTTGCGTGGAGGAGCTGATTGGGAATGGGTGGAGAGCTGAGGGTTAAGGTTTGTTTTGCCGGAGCTGAATGGGTGGAGAGATGAGAGGGTTTCTAACTTTGTTTCAGATTTAGATCTGGTTTGAGAGCTGAGGGTCTGTGAGTTTGGTGTTAGCAAGAGGGAAAAAAATGAGGGGGAAATTGAAATTCTATCAAATGTTAAATGGAATGGAGGGAAGAGCTAGGGTTACTAGGACAATGGTTTTGTTTAAGAAGACCATGGTTAGTAATGCATTCAAACAATGAATTTATAACTCTTATCCAACTATTGTAAAATAGAAATTGTCTAAAGCATTTGAGACAATGTTCAAAGAAATAAGAAAAATCATTGTCCATAATAGGCGCTAAGACAATACCCAGTTCTAAGACCATTGTCTTAAACTGAATCCATAACAACATTTTTTGTACCAAGATATAAACTATTGTCCTCAAAAACATATGACAATGTTACTTACAAAACCATTGTCCTACTTAAAACTTTAGACAATGGTTATTATGAAATCATTGTCTGATTTTTCACACAATTGTTTTTTTTAGTATGTATTGTCTATCAACTATTGTCTGATCGATATTTTGGGGGTAGTGTAGCATTACTCATATAGGAAGCACCTTAGAGGAACCAGTTTTCACCTCAAGCATCCACATCCTAGAGCTTCCAATTTGGTTTGGTCTTGTCGATACCGTAGTACTGGAATTCTATGAATCAAAAAGAAATCGGATCGAGCAGTACTTTTATTCTGTTTTCGGCTTGGTTTAAGGAGATCGGATGATCATGAGGTTCTTTTTTTTGGGTCAATTATCATGAGGTTCATATGACGGATATATGAATCTTCGATACATTTATTTACTGAAAAATGGATGGCATGGTACACTTCTCATTCTTTTGTAATCCCTCCAAAAATAAAAGGCATTTGGTTTGATGAATACCCCTTGGATTCTCCATTTTCTCATCTGATGGCTCAAATCATCCTACAAGTTCTTACCTCCCGACTGCTTTATTGTTTTCTAAAGCCTCTGGGGCAAACTAAATTGGTCTGCAATCTCCTGGTATGTGTCGATCTCCTAGCTAGTGTTTATCATGAATAAATGCTATATTAATAGATCAATACTATTATAACACATTAGATGTGTTAATTAAATGGGATTAATTTAGGAAGGCTAGATGCATATATATCTCATTTCACGTTTGAACTAATGCAAACCCTTGATCCTTTTTGTGTTGTAGGAAAATAGAAAAAAAATAAATAGAGAGAGATATAAAAAATGTGTACAAGAGTAGTGAATGAGGAATCAATCTGAATTTTATTAATAGATATGTGCCCTTAGACTATCTTCTAATTCTATCTAATGTAATCTTAATTTAGACCAAGTCTCATGGTGACTAATTCCAAGTTGTTAAGTGATTTATGTTTGTATAAGCACATCAGATAATGTTATCCTTAAACACTTCTCCTTGTGCGGTCCAAACATGGTGTTTCTCTTATTGCCTCATTAAAAACTTTGCCGAGTAACAAAAACCCTAAGGGATAAAAATAATCTCAGTTGAAGGGAAAAATGGCACAACACACCCTTCACATTTGAAGGTGACATATATATGATAAACTATCGTTGGCGTATATGACTCCCCTTGATTCTTGCAATCATGAGAACTCTTATAATTAAAGTATATATACCTTTCACATATTTTTCAAATGTAGCCTGAGGCAAAAATTTAATAAATAAACATGCCTCGAATTTCCTCATGTTGAAATTAATTAAGTAAAATCTTAAGAAAAGCATGTTACTGATAAAAGAATTAGGGGTGAAAAATGCTTGGTAAACCTCCAAGATATCGTAGCGTTTCCCATGGTTAAAACATAATTACTAATTTGGGAATGACTTTCGTGTGGATCAAAGAAATACTCTAGTGAAGCCTACCAAAACATAACAATGAGTTTTGGTAAAAAGAGACAACAATAGAAGGGTTCGATATCATTACGTTTCAATATGTAATTTGTAGAGATTTCTATATTATTAGGAATATATTCTAACATGTGAGGCGTCCCCTAATGATAATCATAATCCATAAATATCATAATATAACGAATTTGAATATCGATGATCAATAGAGGTGGCGGTAACATGCCGATTTTTTATAATGGTACCATATCCTCTTGTGTAGACTATAATCATTCACTACTACAAATAACCCATTCAGAGACAAAATCAATTTGACTCCAAAAACTGAGACTTTGTCACCCAAAAAATGGGTTTGTAGCTAAAGTCGTCTCCTAAAACTCGTCCCTAATTGTTTAGGACAACAAATGATAAGTTTTGTCTTCTAATATATTTGGGGTACAAATGTAAATTTCCCCTAATTAAATAAACTTTTATCTCCCATTTTCCAATTCAAGCGGGAATTTGGCGCCTATGACAAAAAATGGGAGACAAAACTCAACCAGTCTCCTTTAATTTTTAAATTCTGAATTTTTTTTTTACAAATTCAGTTTTTATTTATATTTAAAATTATTGATCATTGTAGGCAACAAATTTTCTGTGTCACATTTTATTGAAACAAAAAGCTTTTGCATCCTAGACAATATAGAAACAATGTATAACACCAACTTTACAACTCAAACTAATGAACTTGAGTACTTTTACTAATATCTTTCATAAATCTTCAACTAAGAACATCCGTGTGTTAATATAAGATAGACAATGCTCTAATAAACAATAACTTAAGAAAATCTAATAAACACAAGATATATAGCTAGCATCCGCCTAATCTGCAGCATCATTTCATGATCATTCAATTCTCATCAATACCATCATCACAGGTAGGCTGGCCACATTGCTTTTCAATATGTCAAAGCTTGGTTTCCAGCTGTAAATATCATCTTCCAAATCACACCTGCATATAGTTTTGCACACATTTCAACTTATCAAACTCATAGAGAACTCAATACCTTCTTAAAAAGTCAAAAAAAAAAAACCTCAATACAGCGAAGTCAAATTTAACTTTTCAATTGTAAGTAACTAGTTGATATGCTGGCATGTTTAGATTTAAAGAACTTAGTCACCTGTAATGAGAGTAATGCATCAAATAAAGCTAGAAGACAAGCTCTTACTATAGATGGATCAACAACATCTGTTTGCCCTGAAATTTCTAGAGATAAAAGATAAGTAATAAATCTTAAACTAGTATAATCTGCAACTTAATAAGGACATTTATATCAATCATATGTGAACAAAATAAGCAAGGTCATAAGTAATAACGTACAAACGCTGAAAGCTGATTACCAACCTTGAGTCTCAGAAAAAATAATTTCCTGCACACAAAAAAGGAGACGTGCTAGCTAACTGAATTGTAAATATTAAAAGTTGAAAAATATTGAGAATAGTTCTCTTGTGCACAACATATTCTTATACGGTCGAGTTAAAAGACTTGGGTTATGGAAACAGATCATTTTTATATGTAACTACCTAGACTAGACATTTGATAGAAAAGTACATGTTCAGAGATAAGATGCATGACTCCTCACGAACAAAACTACATATAGAGAAGGTAGACATTTAGTACTGTGTTTCTTTTCTTAAATTCATAAGCAAAGTCCATGGTAGATGGTGAACAAATCACACCCACAGATGAAAAGATAGTGACTCACCCACACACGGTAGCACTACTGGAGTTGAATCTGTCAAGAGTCCGAGACGGAGCATTCTGGAATGCGCCTTCGCTCCAGGAGCCCAACTAAGTTTTGTAGATGGCGTTTGATTTGTTTTTAGCAGAACAATAGTTATGGTGAAACTCTCTTTCTCTAAGCTCCACACCTCTGGGCTCTCTCTATCTTCCCGACGCAGAACACAGGCAAAATTTCCACACCTTGTGCCGCCGCCGTCCGGCATCCAATGGCCATGAGACCACAAAAAAATCGTTCCTCTCTTCACTATTGACAAAATCCACAAATTGCATGTGGGATTTGAGCCTTTCATCTACCAAATCAAAATTGAGGCAGTAGAGAGCTCCATCGGATAATGGCTTCGCCGCCGCCGCCGCACTTCCGTTGTCGCTTCTCGAGACCGAGAAAGGTTGATTACCTCTTCGAGCCTTACCTCTTTATATGCTTGAATTCGAGATTGGGTGGTTTTTGAAAAAAATTGGGGTTATTGGGGTTACAGAACCACCGCGTGGTCAATGATCATGGCGGCGGCTGCGGTGTTTTTAATGGCTTTCTGGTTTTAAACCAAATGCTAGAGTTCAATCGATGTTGGAGTTTTTAGTTTTTGGTTAAAACTGCGATAACGTATGCACCATCTCACATGGGTTTGAATTGATTACGATCGAAGTTGTAGAATTTTATATCTTGACTATAATTGAATTCCAGAGAGTTGATGATTTGGTATTGGTAATGGAGGGGTGAGATTGTGTTGCTAAGGTTGTTGTCAGTGAAGCCGTGGAGCTTGAAACTAGAAGTTATGCAGCCATGTTATGAGTAAAGGCTCAGAGTTTCGGTAGGAAGAAGACGATGACCAATGACTTTTACAATCCTATTTCAGTCAATTGAGTGTCATCACAAACCATCTAACGGAGGTAACTGGGACCCAACACCGCTACCCTATCATCATTTGACACGTCAGAAAAACCATTAGGCTCCCCGAGCGAAGGCTCATTCCAGAACTCGCCTCTAAAGATTTTGAACAACAACAAACCTATCATCATGCCAGTATTAAAAAAAAGTTATAAATTTTTGGCAAAGGCCAGCGGCAATGGAGTTCTTCAGTGTCACATTCTGGAAGGGAAAATGACGGTATTAGATTTAAAAATTTTGGATTAACAAGCGAACAAACGAACAAAGACCGTTTGAACACTCGTCAATTTAGAAACCTGTACAAATTTTTCGCAAACAACATAACAAATGAAGTTTACAAAATACAACTTTGAATAATTATGCGAGCTTTACAAATGACTTTTAAAAAACAACGGAATGTGATCAAAGAGTCACCGGCCCAAAACAAATACAAATATGACAACCCAAAATATACAACGGTGACAAACAAGAGTTATACACCTCGGAAATTATATAACAAATAATACAAGAATCAAGAGAGGCTAATGAATAAATAATGACTGAAAGATTCAAGAGGTGTGTACTCCTAAACTTCACATTTCCTAAACTCTTGCTGGCTCCTAACCTGCACAGAAACTATAGTAGGGGTGAGCTTTGTCCTCGCTCACCCAGTAGGGACCAGCCCACTATGTGGTTTGAAAGTAAGGTAGGCTAAGTTTTATGAAAACTTAAATAGTTTAGATGTGAGCTAGCTCGATAAAACAATTTATCACAAAAGGGTTACGTTAACTTTCAGGGAAAAACAATGCAAAAACATGGATGAGGGCCATCAATAATATCCAGTCAGTGGTGACCGATCCTAACGACTAGGAGGCGAACGAGTAACCTCATAAGTCGAGGCCAATAGCTATGTTGCAACAATAAAGGAGCGAGAGTGTCCATTTACTAGAATGCCCTCAATAGTAACAAATGGATCCAATTATAAATAGAACATTGCCCCTCCGGAGGTTTACGGTTTTCGACACCGAGGGGTTGCCGGATTACCGGGCCCCATACACTCTCAGGTCTATTCACTCACGAAGTATCCGTCTATCCTTGGGTTTTAGCATTTCTAAAACAATAATGCATTTCATCTTTAAAATAAATCAACTGAGGCATCGACAATGAATTTAAGGGCACGAAATACACACAGGGGATTAGCTCACCCTACCTGGATTGACGTGCAGAATCCACATTGCTCATCCAATCCCAAAGTAATGTTGATGCTGCTGTTCCAGCCTTGTAAAATCTCGTAGCTTTAACTCTGAATTCAGATATCATAAGAGAGTCAACACCAAATTCAAATATCAATGGTTGACTCGATCTTTCTCCTAGTTTGACCAAAAAGTCAAATGTTGACTTTCTGTTAACCAACTATTCATGGGTTGACCAAGAATTGACCATGTTGACCAATTATTGACTAATTCTCGGAAAACCCGAAAATAATCCAACTTCAATAGTCGATCGATACTAAACATACTTTATGGATATTAAAGCTACTTAGAAATCGAATCGACGATTTTATTATTTATTTACTGACACATTTCTAAGTTAAACATTTCTCGATTTCCAAACCGAGTGAGAATCGAAACTAACATTTTAACGTAACATAAATATTACATTAATCGTTGTCATTTTAGATAAAATAGGTTTACACCAAGTAACCTTATATAAAAGTAAGACCGTAAAAATCATTTTATAAATAGTAAAAGTAACTCAGGTTAAAACAGTCAAAGTCAAACAGTAAAACTGTAAATGTGAACAGTAATTTCTATCAGGGGCAAATTAGTAATTTCACACTATGGTAAAATAGTAAATGGGTAATTCTATAACAGTAAAAACCCATATTTTTATCCTAGTCTACTCCGATCAGTTCCTGTTGCAAAAATCTCAATCCCGATCACACAAAAACCAGCATACAACATCACAGTAGAAATCACAACAGCCCAACGAGTTTATAAACACAAGGATTTAAGAAAATGGGGTAGGATTGCTACCTCCACAAGTTTCCGAAATAAAAAATCAGAGATGTTGCTCTTCTTCTAGGTTCGGCCTCAAACTGCTGCATCTCATATCTCTAAGCTCGTCTGTGTTCAAGGTGGACTCGCCGGAGAGCGAGGTCAATGGTGGTGATGCAACAGAGATGAAGGCAGAATGTGAAAACATCAAGTTAGGTTCCTATTTGTGAGATTGGGAAAAAAATCGAATTGGATACAAAGGATGGAAGCTGGGCTTACCAAAATGATGCTCAAAGGAGCTTGCCAGAGTCCAACTTGACGCTAGGAAGACGACGGCGTCGCAGTGGTGTTAAACCCCGAAATCCGAAAGAAGAGAAAATCGAATTAGTTTAAGGCTAAGTGAAACAACTGAAATTAATTGAAGGAAATGGGATTGGGTTTACCCATTTGAGGCTGAGAACCTAATCGGAGCTTGAGAATTCACCGGAGGTGCTTCGAGTACTCGAACTGTCTCGAATTCAATTCGAGGGAAAACTAGCTCAAATCCCACATGCAATTAGTGGGTCTTGTAGAGAAATAGAAGGAGAAGAATTTGGTGGTGGTGCGCCAGTCCGGTTTTGCCGGACGACGACGGCGTGAGGAGAAGCCAGGCGGTGGTTGGTCTCGGTGAACAGAGAGGTTCTCTCTGTTGAAGAGTCGAGAGAATGAGAGAGAGAGAGAGAGAGAGAGAGAGAGAGAGAGAGGTAGCTGATTAAACAAAAGAGAGTGGGCTTGGTCTTGGGCTCGGGTTAAAGAGAAAAGGCTGGGCTCCTTTAAAGCCCATAAACAAACAAAAACCCAAATTTGTAAAATAGTTTCAGAAAATATTTTTAAACCGACTTAAAACTTTAGAAAATCGTAAAAATAAAACCGAACGTCGGAAAAATATTCCAAAGACATTTCCGAGTTCGTGGCGACGTGTAATTTAATATCAACATATTAAACTACGTTTTCGACATTTAAGATAAACGTCGATTAATTAGTCCTAATGTGTCAGTAATCGAGATTAGAAATCTCGGGTATTACATTCAGTGGACAAATAATTCATATTCAGTACTTTAACACTAAAATATCACTCCCCTTAAGTATAGGGTAGCATTTCACAACCGACATAGTTAAGTGGAATGGAAACGTATTTGATGAACTCACTAGACAAATCTCTGATGAAGGTGATAAGGACTTAGCCCTACCAAATGGATCTGGGTTGTAGTTGTAAAGAGAAAGAACAAAACTGGAAATAAACTTTGATATTGATGAAAAGCTGCGTACAAAAACCCTAGAGGAAAACTTAAATAGGAGCATGCAGACTATCAACTATGGACACACGTCAAACATCAGACGGTGCACAAATTAGTTCACACTACACTAATTAACAACTACTAATCATAACATAGCTGATAATAAAGACTAGGGTTGTGATAACGGGATCCGGTAGATAGATGGCCCAATAGAGAACTTGTCCTAAGCCCAGCAGGAATAGTAGCCCATGACTCATAACATTCCCGCCCACTTCAAACGAACTTGACCTCAAGTTTTAACTCGATAATCAAATGTAGGGTATCTGGCTATAATGTCATCTGCCATTTCCCAAGTTGTTTCCTCCGGAGTAGTCCCCATCCAATGAATTAGCCACTGAGTTTTAGCTTGGTTCCCCTGTTTAATCATCTACCTTTCAAGAATTGCAGCCGGGGCCCTTTTTTGAGTTAATGCATCCTTCACAGTTGGTAAAGTGGCTTCCACGGTAGCATCTTGTCCTACTTTCTTTTTTAGGAGAGATACATGAAAAACGTTGTGTATCTTGACTCCTTGGGGAAGCTGCAGCTTGTAGGCAACCTTTCCTATCTTCTCAATGGCTTTGAAGGGGCCATAGAACTTTGGTGCTAGCCTGTGACTGACAGCTTGGGACATAGAGCTTTGCTTGTAGTGTTGTAGGTTGAGGTAAACCCACTCACCGATCTGAAAAGACCTCTCAGAGTGTTTTCAGTCATAGTAGATTTTCATACGGTTCTGAGCTTGCTGCAAGTTTCTCTTGATTAAAGCAAGTAGCTCATCTCAGCTACGCAATTGCTTATCAACTTCATCAACTGCTGTACTGCCTGGAACATATGGTTGAACAATTGGGGGAGCATAGCCGTACATAGCTTCAAAGAGAGACATTTTAAGAGCTGAGTGATATGCCGAATTGTATCAAAATTCAGCCCAGGGCAGGACCTTGACCCAGTAATGTGGTTTGTTACCTGTCACACAACGCAGGTATTGTTCCAAGGTATGATTGAGATTTTCTGTTTGGCCATCGGTTTGAGGGTGGTATATCGTGGACTTGCTCAATGTTGTTCCTTAAGACTTGAAAAAAGCTTCCCAAAAGAGGCTCATGAAAACTGGGTCACGATCAAAAATAATAACATCTGGCATTCCATGCAACTTAAAGATCTCAGAGATGAAGATCTCAGCCAAAGAGTAAGCGGTCTATGGGTGTGTAAGGGCAATGAAATGCGCAAACTTGGTAAGCTTGACAATGACTACCCAAATTACACTTTTTCCGGCAGATTGTGGGAGGCCTTCTATAAAATCCATTGTAATTACACTCCACACTTTTTCAGGAATTGCTATAGGCTGAAGCAGCCGGGGAGGCTTTGTAGTCTAATAGTGTTGAGCATGGCAGGTTAAGCAATGAGCCACCAACCGTTTAATATCCTTTTGTAAACCTGGCCATGCAAAGTTCTTGTGGATCCGCATATATGTGCGTGACATCCCTGCATGCCCACCAATTCTGCCCCCATGGAACTCAGTGAACACCTTTTAACGCCAAGCTAGAGGCACAACCACTTTACCTTTGTAGAGTAACTGCCCCGAGTTCAAGGAATAGTGTTTGATTCTAGCACCTTCACTATCGACCTTAGTAGCTTCCTGAATCTCTTCCACAAACTTGTTCATTGGTTGGGATGCCCCCATTATGCAACTCTGCAGCTCGGGAGAGTGCATCTGGCCCTCCATTCTTTTTTCCCACACGGTAATGAATGGTGTAATTGTACCCCAATAGCTTAAGAAGCCATTTTTGTTGAGCTGGTGAAGTAATCCGCTAATTCAAGAAGTGTTGTATCGTTTTATGGTCTGTGAGAATAGTGAAATGTTGTCCAAGCAAGTAGGGGCGCCAATGTTGTACTACCATTAACACTGCCAACATCTCTTTATCATAAATGGGCAAAGCTAAATGGCATTGAGAGAGTCCCTTACTCATGAAAACGATGGGGTGACCAAGCTGTGACAGAACTGCTCCTACACCAACATCCGAGGCATCACACTCTATTGTGAACTCTTTGGAAAAGTCGGAAATGGCTAATACCGGAGCTGAGATTAGAGCTTGTTTAAGCTTGTGAAAGGCATTTTCTGCCTCGCTGACCAGTGGAACCCATCCTTCTTCAACATATTGGTGAGAGGTTTTGCTATCAAACCGAAGTGCTTGACGTGCTTACGATAGTACCCTTCTAACCCGAGAAATCCTCGCAGCCCTTTCAAAGTTGTAGGTACAACCATTTCTCAACGCACTCTACTTTTGATGGATCCACGGCTACTCCCTCTTTGCTTATCACATGTCCCAAATACTCCACTTGCGGAGTGCCAAATGTACACTTGCTTTCCTTGATATACAATGAGTGTTACTGCAACCTTTAAAGCACCTTTTCCAATTGACAAATGTGAGCTTCCAGTGAAGGACTATAGATCAAGATTGTAATAACCCTAGATTTTAAAACAATATGTGAATTGATTTCAATTCTATTAAGTTTTGGAATTTTCAAATAAAATGAAACTTATTGTTTGCGATGCTTTGAAACGAAAAACGGAAACGTTTTCGGAACGTTTATTAAGAAAAACGTTACGTTTCCGAACGAGAGTATCGACTTTTATTTCGTCGCTCGGTTACGAAAACTTTCTTCACGAAAGTTGTAGAGCTCGTCGATACGAGTTCGGGGATATGTGACACGTTCGAATCGGACGACGTATGTAAAAGTTATTAACGACGGAAGTTAGTTTCCGATTTTGGGAGGGGGTATAAAAGGAAATTGTTTTAGTTAGGGTTCCCATAATTGGAAACCCCTTCTCTCACTCATCCGCCGCACACCCCTCTCTTCTCTCTCGGCTTCTCTCTCCCTCTCACCCCGAAACCTCACTCTCTCATCCCCGACCTTCTCTCCCTCTCGACCCCGCCATCTCCCATCACCCACCTTCCATCACCGATCTCCCTCTCCCTCTCGACTCTCTATTCTTCCTCACCTTTTCCCCGACCCCACGCAGAAGCTCGAAGCTCGGGGGGGGGGGGCCTCAACGCCGTGCTTCCTCGTCGACGACGAGCCTGGGCAAGCTTGCTACCACCCCTTCCTCACCCCGGAACCCCCGCGCCGAAGGATCGAGCCTCGAGTCGCCGTTCCATAGCTGCTCGACCTCCTCTACCGACACCTCAAGTCGATTCAAGGTTCAAGGTAAGGATCGGTGATTTCGATGTGTGTGTATGCTTGTTGTTGATTTGAGAGAGATTGGGAGATTAGGGTTTCGATTTGGAGAATTTGGGATTGAAATCGGCGGTGAAGGAGGGTGAGAGATACCGCCGCCTAGAGGCGGCGCGTGGGGAGGTCTGAGGTGGCGGAGGGGCTGCCTAGGACCGTAGGAGGATAGAGGGAAGGAAGAGGGTGGTTTTGGTGGTGGCGGTGGCGCGATACGCGCCGTGGTTAGCCTCGGCGCGTGGGCCCCACGCGCGGCCGGCCGGAGGTGGCGCGTGTGCCACACGCGCCGCCGGGTGAGGCGGTGTAAATAGTTTTGACTGAAAGGGTATTTTTGTAATTTACTGTGTAATGGTAAATGTAAATGTAAATTTTAATTACTGCGGTAAATGTAATTAATTTTTACCTTCGGTAAATGTAATTATAATTTACTTTCAGTAAATGTAAAAAGTAAATTGTAAAAAGGGTAATTTAGTAAATTTTATTTACTGAATTTGTATTTACATTAAATCGTACGTATACGTACAGAAATACGTATTAATATTTATACGTACAGAAATACGTATTAATATTTATACGTACAGAAATACGTATATAATATTTATACGTACAGAAATACGTATTTAATAATTATACGTACAGAAATACGTATTAATATTTATACGTACAGAAATACGTATTAATATTTATACGTATAGAAATACGTATTAATATTTATACATACAGAAAATACGTATTTAATATTTATACGTACAGAAATACGTATTTAATATTTATACGTACAGAAATACGTATATAATATTTATACGTACAGAAATACGTACTAATGGAGTATTGTACAGTAACCGTGAATAGTGAACAGTAACTTCGTATAACCAAAATTGCTGAACAGTACCGTATATTACTGTTTTGGCATTTAAAGGTTTACGAAACGATTCTAAATTCTTGTTTTATCTTTTTAAGGTGATCGCTAAATCGAGGAAAGGGATTATTATCGGAAATTGAGGAATTACGCTCAAGTCAATAAGGTGAGTAAAATCTCACTGAATTACGAATCTACCCTCGTGGTGATTCAACATTTTTGCAAGTGTGTTTATTTAATGAATTACAACATGTATATAACTTAGTGGACTACGTATATATAGTATAATGGTAATAAATACATATATATATATAGTTCATTAAATTACATACTGTTATTAATTCATTAAAAATAGTCATCTCGGTGACAGAAAAATTGTGCATGTGTGATTTTAATGGTACGATATGATGTGAGATTATCGTACGTAATTTTCAGGTGTTTATGAAATATGACATGTATAGGATATAGTGGACTATGTATATATTGTATAAATGGTAAATAAGTACGAATATATATAGTTTGCTATATAATATACTGTTATGATTTTTTATTGTGGATATATCGTGAAAGTTTTAAAACGTACAATATGATGAGTGATTATTGTACATGATTTTATCACGAAAAATGTGAAATATTGTGATTTGTCTTCGGACGTGATGTGTGGTACAATATGATGTGAGATTATTGTACATGTGATTTTATCACGGAAAATGTGAAATATTGTGATTTGTCTTCGGACGTGATGTGTGGTACAATATGATGTGAGATTATTGTACATGTGAGGCAAGTCGGAACCTAGCCTTTGGCCGGGCGAAAGTTACGATACAGTTAGAGCTCTAGTCTGTCTGCCATAGTACTGCATGAGGTAACGGGTGGTTATCTGATCATGGGTACTCAGCTTGTTTTGGATGTTGGGTGGCGGGTGGTTACCCAACATCAGCGGTATACTAAGTGAGGGGTAACGGATGTGTACCAGCGCTCATTAGTTACCATTTTGTGAAAGTATTTGAGTAACCAGATGGGTTGCTCGTTTTCTCATGATTTTCATTATACTGTGTTGATGTGGAGTTGTGTCTTTTATGAGACGAGAGTTATTTTAATATTTTACTCATACGAGCTGTAAAGCTTACCGGGTTTGTGTCTACAATCCCGGTGCACCAATTCAATGGTGTAGGGGATACTTCCGCAGGTGCTGAGTAGTAGTGATTGAGTGACGACTCCGAAGACTCGAAGTCGATCGCATCCAGTCGTGGTGAGGTTCCAGCGTGGATTTTGTGTGAGATTTGGTGTGATTTTATTTGTGAGGTTATTGTGAGGATTATACAATTCCATTTGTTATATGTTGAATTATCATTTGGGTTTGTAATAATCGGCTTGACTGAGTTATATTTTAAACTCAGATGTGATCCGCTGCGACATTAAAATGATTTCGATTTCATTGAGATTATTTTTGTGTTTAACGATTCTAAGATTTTGAGTTTTGAAGCTCGAAATTTTAGGGTCGTTACAGTTGGTATCAGAGCCTAAGTGCGTATTTGGCGATTATCAATACCATCCAGGAGCGATGATCCGACTGCAGGCGGGCTCCCATCACATGCTCCTCGGTATAGATATGTTGTCGGGTACGCGAGAGTGTTAGGAGCCATACCTTATGGTTTGGTCCTGTAGAGAGTATTGTGACAATATTCCAATGATTCACCTTCTGAAATTTCATGATTGATATTGGTTGGATCTATTTTGTCGAATTCGAGACTTCACATGTATGACTGAGTGTTGATTGTTGAATGGTGATGAATTTGGAAAATGGCCGTGGACAGGGCCGAGGACGGACGAGAGGTCGAGGCCGAGTCAGGGCTGCAGGCCGGGCCCGCAATGTGGAGAACATTTATGAGAAGGCTGCTCCACTGGAAAGACAAGTGATCTTGTTGCTATCGTTAGAGACGATAGTCGTGTGTTGAGGTTGATCAAGGACATGAGTAAGCTGCTAGTGCTGTCATATCATGATGCTTGGATCATATGGTGGCGGACCGTTGGATCGAGAGTATTGGGACTTACTTGGTAATGATTGAGTACTCTGATTTAGAGAAGACGATGATAGCCACATTCATTTATTGATAGTTGGCAGTGGAGGGGTTAGGATTGATTCCTACGCTTATGGGAACTCTTTATGTGTCACTTCACTTTTGGAGTGTTCCTCGAAATTAGAGACAATGAAAGGCTTATCCTCTTATGATTGGAAGTAGAGAGTTCTCTGCTTATTTAATAGTGATTCCGGACCACACTGTGATGTGATCTGAGGGATCGATTGGTTGAGGCCGCAGTACTCGGTGATAATGTGATCTGAGGAATCGATTGGTTGAGGCCGCAGTACACAGTGATTGATTGTTTTGACATGGTGGGTTCTTTCGTAGACCCAGGAAACCAGAGTGTCGTATCTCTGACTCGAGTCGGATAATGCCATGAGAGCTTGAGTCATAGCATATGTTGAGTATGTGGATCTGAAGTAACTATCACAGATCGTTGTGATGTCTGAGTAAAGTGAGACGTTCCGGAGACGCTGTGTTCTAGCACCTATAACGAAGACGCCGTATGGATGGGACAAATGAATTCCAAGACTAAATGACTGGTGCAATCAGTTTAGAGAGGCTACAATACTCTCTGAGTTGGACAAGCGATCCAGATACTGGAATGCTAACAGGTTTAAATATATAGTTTCCTATCAGGGCAGAGAACTGTCAAGGAGACTCGATGGAGAACGTTGACCCTATGTTGAGGGAGGTTCAGTGTTTAAATGTTGAGGACTAGATTTTAGTTATGCAACTAATCTAGAGATGTGTAGACCATAGGTTGGAGGTGGTTAACGAAAATTTTCGTGACTAGCATCTCTAACGCTGTTGGTAACAGAGTGGTAGGGCGTATGATACGTCCATAAAGTGGTAATACAATTATTGAATTGAGATTCACTTTTTGTCGACGTGACATTCCAAACTTGTTTTGGTTCGGCTATAGACAATTGATGTTACACATTGTTCTTGGCTGAGCAAGAAATATAAGGTGATGGAGAAATCTCAATGTGGTGATATGAATTAATTATTTGCTAGATGAGCATTTAAATAAGAACGCTGATCTTTCAGGATTAAATTATTTTGGTGTTGGGGATTGGAACTTCACAATGCCACAGGTCCAAATGAGACGCAATGGCGGTGAAGTGACTCTATTGAAGGTAAGGTATGAAATGACCTTAGCTTAGTGGTGTTTTAATGAATTTTTCGTGACAAGCACCTTCCAACCGGTAAAGAAATGGTTGAGAATCAGATTTTCTTTTCAAGTACAAGTGGCGTTAATGTTGGAGACTTAGAGGTTCTTTTCCTCTATGCATCAGATTGTTTATTGTTGGATAAGGAGAAGTTGACTGAAGTGTTCAACAAGGGATAAATTTTACAATAAAGAGTACCCAATTATATTACTGCTTGCAGAGAAATTATTTTGGCCGAATGCGTTGGCCAGGAGAGTTCTTAAGGAAAGTAAAGAAACAACTGTTTAGAGTGGTGGTATAGCGATCATTTTGGATTAGTTTTGAGGGGATGGTGTACCTAATATCGGGTTCTGTTGAAGTAATTTCTAAATTTATTAGTACTGCAACGGTGGGAGGAACCAATATCTTAGATGATGCACGGGGGCATTTGTGTGGACCATATGTCTTGCATTTGAGGCATGTATGAACCAGGGGGTAAAGTATGTCTCAGTTGTGGTCGTGTTGGATTTCGCGCTGTAAAGTTCGCCTGATTTTCATGTTCCACCGATGTGAGATAATCACCTTCTTGTCTGAACCCCAAATTGTGGCATACCACTCATGGAAGCAAGAAGTTGTAATTAATTTTCGACGGTAAGTTTGGTGAGTATGATGGGATGCGTGATGTGTCGCTCTTGTGGTGGCGGTAGAGGTTGTCTACTGCCTTGTGCGTATATTAGTCGATTCTCTGGTGAAACTTTTGGAGAGTAATTCTTAATCCAAGGTGGTGTGCTGTGGTGGTTGTGAACTCGATGAGCTAAGATTTCCTTATCGTGTTGCCGATACAAATATGGTACTTGAGTGGGTATCATGCACGACAACTTTTTATGGTTATAATAAGATGATCATGAAAGGGGATTATTTTGTTGATTGGAAGGAATGGTAGGTTCGTTATTCTAACGATGATTTGTGGTGAAGTCATGAAGGTATTGTCTTGATAAAGCACGTTTATTTGAAAACCACTATGTGTGATGTAAGTAGTAGGCATGTGTTAATCATTGATTTGACTCATGTTAGATGTTGAGAGTTTTGACCATGCTTAGTGGTATGAGCTAACTCATGACGTGAGGATAGTCTGTCAAATCGCAAGAGAGTGGTGAACTAGACAAAAGAGGGCGTAGACGCCTCCATGTTGAAAAACATCATTATGTTTCGGGAGGATGATTATATTTTGAGTAGCTCACATGCGACTATTATTGTTAGGAGATGTGACAGTTTGTCTGATGGGGGAAGTTTGAGGTAACGGAAGATAGGTTGAGAGTTTGTATGCTGGATTTTAAGGTAGATGTGAAATCATTTGAGATTGATTGAGTTCGCCTACAACGACAGTTACCATTCCAGCATCGGCATGGTACCCTATGAGGCACTTAAGGTAGACCATGTCGATCACCTATCTGTTGGGCCAAAGTTGGGTGTAGTGAGATTTGACAAGAAAGAAAAGTTGGCAGAGGTATGTTGGGCCTTTTGAGATACTTGAGAAAGTGGGCGAACTAGCATATCGACTAGCCTTGCCTACTAGCATGTCGGGCGTTCACAACGTCTTCCACATTTCCATGCTGAGGAAGTATGTACCAGATGAGTCACATGTGATCGATCATAGCACCATTGAAGTGAAGGAAAATGCCACTTTTGTTGTCGAGCCAGTTCGTATCCTGGATAGATCCACTAAGAAGCTACGGAGGAGAGAAGTTGGGCTAGTCAAGGTGTTGTGGAGTCACCATGATGAGGGTGACGCATCTTGGGAGCTAGAGTCAGACATGACGACCAGATATCCACAGTTATTTGTTGAGTGAGCCTGAATTTCGGGGCGAAATTCCTTTAAGGGGGGTAGATTGTAATAACCCTAGATTTTAAAACAATATGTGAATTGATTTCAATTCTATTAAGTTTTGGAATTTTCAAATAAAATGAAACTTATTGTTTGCGATGCTTTGAAACGAAAAACGGAAACGTTTTCGGAACGTTTATTAAGAAAAACGTTACGTTTCCGAACGAGAGTATCGACTTTTATTTCGTCGCTCGGTTACGAAAACTTTCTTCACGAAAGTTGTAGAGCTCGTCGATACGAGTTCGGGGATATGTGACACGTTCGAATCGGACGACGTATGTAAAAGTTATTAACGACGGAAGTTAGTTTCCGATTTTGGGAGGGGGTATAAAAGGAAATTGTTTTAGTTAGGGTTCCCATAATTGGAAACCCCTTCTCTCACTCATCCGCCGCACACCCCTCTCTTCTCTCTCGGCTTCTCTCTCCCTCTCACCCCGAAACCTCACTCTCTCATCCCCGACCTTCTCTCCCTCTCGACCCCGCCATCTCCCATCACCCACCTTCCATCACCGATCTCCCTCTCCCTCTCGACTCTCTATTCTTCCTCACCTTTTCCCCGACCCCACGCAGAAGCTCGAAGCTCGGGGGGGGGGGGGGCCTCAACGCCGTGCTTCCTCGTCGACGACGAGCCTGGGCAAGCTTGCTACCACCCCTTCCTCACCCCGGAACCCCCGCGCCGAAGGATCGAGCCTCGAGTCGCCGTTCCATAGCTGCTCGACCTCCTCTACCGACACCTCAAGTCGATTCAAGGTTCAAGGTAAGGATCGGTGATTTCGATGTGTGTGTATGCTTGTTGTTGATTTGAGAGAGATTGGGAGATTAGGGTTTCGATTTGGAGAATTTGGGATTGAAATCGGCGGTGAAGGAGGGTGAGAGATACCGCCGCCTAGAGGCGGCGCGTGGGGAGGTCTGAGGTGGCGGAGGGGCTGCCTAGGACCGTAGGAGGATAGAGGGAAGGAAGAGGGTGGTTTTGGTGGTGGCGGTGGCGCGATACGCGCCGTGGTTAGCCTCGGCGCGTGGGCCCCACGCGCGGCCGGCCGGAGGTGGCGCGTGTGCCACACGCGCCGCCGGGTGAGGCGGTGTAAATAGTTTTGACTGAAAGGGTATTTTTGTAATTTACTGTGTAATGGTAAATGTAAATGTAAATTTTAATTACTGCGGTAAATGTAATTAATTTTTACCTTCGGTAAATGTAATTATAATTTACTTTCAGTAAATGTAAAAAGTAAATTGTAAAAAGGGTAATTTAGTAAATTTTATTTACTGAATTTGTATTTACATTAAATCGTACGTATACGTACAGAAATACGTATTAATATTTATACGTACAGAAATACGTATTAATATTTATACGTACAGAAATACGTATATAATATTTATACGTACAGAAATACGTATTTAATAATTATACGTACAGAAATACGTATTAATATTTATACGTACAGAAATACGTATTAATATTTATACGTATAGAAATACGTATTAATATTTATACGTACAGAAAATACGTATTTAATATTTATACGTACAGAAATACGTATTTAATATTTATACGTACAGAAATACGTATATAATATTTATACGTACAGAAATACGTACTAATGGAGTATTGTACAGTAACCGTGAATAGTGAACAGTGAACAGTAACTTCGTATAACCAAAATTGCTGAACAGTACCGTATATTACTGTTTTGGCATTTAAAGGTTTACGAAACGATTCTAAATTCTTGTTTTATCTTTTTAAGGTGATCGCTAAATCGAGGAAAGGGATTATTATCGGAAATTGAGGAATTACGCTCAAGTCAATAAGGTGAGTAAAATCTCACTGAATTACGAATCTACCCTCGTGGTGATTCAACATTTTTGCAAGTGTGTTTATTTAATGAATTACAACATGTATATAACTTAGTGGACTACGTATATATAGTATAATGGTAATAAATACATATATATATATAGTTCATTAAATTACATACTGTTATTAATTCATTAAAAATAGTCATCTCGGTGACAGAAAAATTGTGCATGTGTGATTTTAATGGTACGATATGATGTGAGATTATCGTACGTAATTTTCAGGTGTTTATGAAATATGACATGTATAGGATATAGTGGACTATGTATATATTGTATAAATGGTAAATAAGTACGAATATATATAGTTTGCTATATAATATACTGTTATGATTTTTTATTGTGGATATATCGTGAAAGTTTTAAAACGTACAATATGATGAGTGATTATTGTACATGATTTTATCACGAAAAATGTGAAATATTGTGATTTGTCTTCGGACGTGATGTGTGGTACAATATGATGTGAGATTATTGTACATGTGATTTTATCACGGAAAATGTGAAATATTGTGATTTGTCTTCGGACGTGATGTGTGGTACAATATGATGTGAGATTATTGTACATGTGAGGCAAGTCGGAACCTAGCCTTTGGCCGGGCGAAAGTTACGATACAGTTAGAGCTCTAGTCTGTCTGCCATAGTACTGCATGAGGTAACGGGTGGTTATCTGATCATGGGTACTCAGCTTGTTTTGGATGTTGGGTGGCGGGTGGTTACCCAACATCAGCGGTATACTAAGTGAGGGGTAACGGATGTGTACCAGCGCTCATTAGTTACCATTTTGTGAAAGTATTTGAGTAACCAGATGGGTTGCTCGTTTTCTCATGATTTTCATTATACTGTGTTGATGTGGAGTTGTGTCTTTTATGAGACGAGAGTTATTTTAATATTTTACTCATACGAGCTGTAAAGCTTACCGGGTTTGTGTCTACAATCCCGGTGCACCAATTCAATGGTGTAGGGGATACTTCCGCAGGTGCTGAGTAGTAGTGATTGAGTGACGACTCCGAAGACTCGAAGTCGATCGCATCCAGTCGTGGTGAGGTTCCAGCGTGGATTTTGTGTGAGATTTGGTGTGATTTTATTTGTGAGGTTATTGTGAGGATTATACAATTCCATTTGTTATATGTTGAATTATCATTTGGGTTTGTAATAATCGGCTTGACTGAGTTATATTTTAAACTCAGATGTGATCCGCTGCGACATTAAAATGATTTCGATTTCATTGAGATTATTTTTGTGTTTAACGATTCTAAGATTTTGAGTTTTGAAGCTCGAAATTTTAGGGTCGTTACAAAGATGCCATCGAAGAAAACGAGCACCCCTTTACGTAGGAAATCACGAAGTAACTCATTCATGAACGACTGAAATGATGATGGAGCGTTGGTTAACCCGAATGGCATCACAAGGTAATCATAATGGCCGGAATGAGTACGGAACGCTGTTTTGTGGACATCCTCTGGAGCCATACGGAGTTGGTGATAGCCCGCTCTTAAATCAAGCTGGGTGAAGATCACTGACCTATGAATCTCATCCAACAACTCATCGACTACCGGGATTGGGTATTTGTCCTTGACAGTGGCCAAATTCAATGCCCTATAATCAACACATAGACGCCATGTGCCATCTTTTTTCTTCACCAACAGGACATGGGAGGAAAACGAACTGTTGCTTGGCCGAATGATACCATTATCAAGAGATTCTTGCACAATCTTCTCGATCTCAGCCTTTTGGCAATGAGGGTAGCGGTACGGCCTAACATTGATGGCTGGGGTGTTAGCTTTAACTCAATTTTGTGATCATGAGACCGTGGCGGAGGGAGGCCTTTTGGAGCTTCAAAAACTGAGGCATACTTGTGCAAGACCTGCTTGATTTCTGGCTGTACCTGTACAAGATCAGTCACATTCCCTACGGCCATCAAATGGACACAAACCACCTCCTTTTCCTTCTTGATTAAACGAGTCATGGCCTTACAGCTCACAATGACCGAGACCAGTTCTAACCAATGTTTTTAAAAACTCGCTTCAAAACTCGTCTGAGGCTTAAAAAGTTTAAGGCTTAGTCAAAAAAGCCTCGCCTTTTTTAGAAAGGCGTAGAGACGCAAAAATCGTTCTTTAAGGCGCAAAAAACGCGCACAAAGGCGCAAAAAGCAGGGTTTTTATTTTTTGTTTTTCTTAAAACCTAAAAGACCCAAAACGACATATGAACAAAAATAAAGAGAAGAAGAGTTCTGTCCTTTCGGCCAAACCTATTGAAGTGGAGGAGCCGCATCGCAGAGAGCCAGAGACGCAAACTAGAATGATCTATTTCTTCTTCTTCAAGAGTTTTGCTTGATCGGGCTTTGAATGTTATCAATGTATGAATATATTGCTTTAGTTTAACTGAGGGCTGGGTTCTATACGTTTAGTTTAACCGATTGCTCCTCTAAGCACTCACACACACACACATATATATATATATATATATATTTGTTTTAGAATAGATTGGGTTGGGTTATGTTTATCATTGATTTGAATTCGGATGAATGTGATAACACCAAGTCCGATCCCACTCATATGTATATATATTTGTTTTAGAATAGAATCAATAGATTGCCAAGAACTGATTCAAGTTAATAATGGGTAGTTGGTTATTATCTATTAACCATTCTATCTGAATTCTGAAATTCTGAATTGTGTCCTTGCCTTGTAATCTTGTATAATTGTGCTTGCGGTGAATTATGTTGAATTGTATCCCGGTATCAGAGTTAGGCTTTTATGTCATAAGGCTTACGCCTTTTACGTCTTAAGCCTCTAGGCTCTTAGAAAAATGCCTTGAGGTACGCTTTCGTGTTTTAAAACATTGGTTCTAACTACCCTTGCAATGTGTACCTCTTGCCCAAATAACCAAATCGCATCCTCATAGTCTCAAAGTTCCACAAAATGTCTCTAAGAGACTTTAACCAAACAGCCCCGAGCACAACCTGACACTAGTAGGACATAATAATCAGTTGTAAAGGTAAATTGTTGCATAGTGATCTCAGTTCTCACCTGTTGGGAAGTATACATCACTGCCCCGTTCGCTACACGGACACGGAGTGGCTTGATAGTTGTAACCGAGTGCTTTGACAATCTCATGACATTAGGGTGAATGAAATTGTGACTAGCTCCCGAGTCAACCAAGACATGGACCATTTTGTTCAACACTGAGCCCTTAAACTGCATAGTAGAGGACGAACGATCTTCACACATAGCTCTTAATTCCATGTCTGGCTCAACTAGGTCCTCCCTTGGTGCCACCACAATAGCCTCTAACTCCAGATTAGGTGCATGCATGTCATGGAGAGCTGGTTGGGGAACTTCGTCTAGAATTATCTCCAAAGCCATAACACCTCGACCGCCTCGACAATTGTGGTCCGGCCGGTATTGTGCATCACATAAAAGACATTGGCCTCGTGCACGACGGGCTTGGTACTTAGCATCAGTTTGTCTCAGGCGACCTCCACCACCTCCCCCCGCGGCCTGCACGACCGGTTCTCTCGGTGGAGGATGTGCTTGTGGACGAGCTGGTGCTTATGGTGGTGGCCTGGCCACAAACTAACCATGAGACTGAGGTCATTGTTGTAACTCTTTGCTGTGCTCGTAGATCCGATCAAGGTCACATGCCTCGTAAAGTGTTGCAGGCCTGTGAGCTTGTACATGAGCTCTTATGTGGACCTTCATACCAGTCACAAAGAAGGACTTAAGAGTCTTGGTGGAAAAACTAGCTTAGTGAATTGGTCTGCGATATCCATCCTAGCGCTGACTGACAATCCGAGAAAGAGTACAAACTAAACTCCCTCATAAGCAAATCACTTAGACCTGTCCAAGTAGGAGGAAATTCATCCTTGAAAATGAACCAACGATCGGCCGCCTTGTCGGTCAGATGCATTGTGGCAATAGCCAACTTACGATGCATAGGAATCTGGTAAAAATCAAAGAACTAGTCGGCTTTGTGCAACCATTCAGTGGGGTCCCCACCCCAAAGGAAGAGAACTCAAGTTTCATCTGTCTCATCGTTGGTAAGGAAGGGTCATAGTAAGGTTGTTGATTATACAGGTGATGGGGTGTGGGTGGTTGGTCATAAACCGGAGGCAAATACGAGGAGTGAGGTGGAAGGGCTGGATGAGAAGTGGAAGCAGAGAGTGGGTGGGTGGTAGTCGAAGTAGTAAAAGTGGAGATGGGAGAATGGGTTGGACCAGAGATATGAGTGGAGCATGTGGGAGGGGGTTCTGATAAGATGGAGAGGAGTACAAAGTGGAGGGAACACTCGAAGAACTAGGAAGCAAAGTATTACCCAGAGTAGGCTGGTTAATACCCAGTGAACCATGGCTAGGGTTTTGAAGCAGAGCTAGATCTGTGTGCTGATAGTAACAGGTCATGGGTTGTTTCAGCCTCTGCTGGGCCACCATAGAGCATGATGAGTTCGTGCCAGTCACCCCGACAGAAGGGTGGTGGGAAACACGGTGCCTAGACCGAGTTGTCAACATCCAACTCACCAAAGCCCAAGAGCAAAGGCTGAGGTAGATGTGAGACACTGCTAGAAGAGTCCACCCTTGTAAAACCCGTGAGATCACCATTCGTGGAGGATGGAGAACTAACCCCACCGGAATGGAGCAGAGAGGGAGGTGGAAATGAACCAAAACATAGCGATGTATTCAGATCCATCATAACGCAGAATTGTTCCATCATATCGGTGCGCATCGCCTCCAGAGCTTCCTGATGCAGTACTAACGAGTCACTGAGAGCCATAATTTTGGCACCAGTTTAATTGCCCAACGCTGTGAGCTTGGCGCTAGTTTCCTCTTTGAAAACTCAAAGCTCAAACTCAATATCCGAGATCTCAGTGATAGAGGTTGGGGTTTGTCCCGGCTTGCCATGCTTAGGCTCGATCATGGCGCACAGATCGAAGGCTCTCGATACCACTTGATAAAGACTTAGCCCTACCTAATGGATCTGGGTTGCAATTGTAAAGAGAAAGAACAAAACTGGAAATAAACTTTTTTTTTTGATACAAAAATGGAAATAAACTTTGATATTGATGAAAAGCTGCGTACAAGAACCCTAGAGGAAAGCTTAAATAGGAGCATGCATACTATCAACTATGGGCACGCGTCAAACATCAGACGGTGCACAAATTAGTTCACACACCACTAATTAACGACTACTAATCATAACATAGCTGATAATAAAGACTAGGGTTGTGATAACGGGATCTAGTAGATAGATGGCCAAATAGAGAACTTGTCCTAAGCCGAGCAGGAATAGTAGCCCATGACTCATAATAGAAGGACTTGGGTGAACATAACGCACATGAAGAACCAATTCAGAGATTCGGATTCTGAATCAAATTATTGAATTACAAAAAGATGAATTGGTGTTCAAATTCTAAATCCGAATAATCGCAAATTTGAGTTAGATCAATACTTACTGAAAAACTTGGCGGTGAATTTTGGGATCGAAAGCTTGATCAGCATTCCTAGCGGTGGTGTTCAAAATTGAAAGCTCGATACTCATATTTTTTCTTAGTGGTCTCTTCAATTGGTTTTTGGGTTTCGATATTGGGTCTCATTGCTTCGCTTGCCAAAGCTACCAATTCCTTCTGCTGCACAAACGCTAAATCTAGAGATTTGAAAGAAAACTAGTGTTCTGGTTGGTTACATCTTTGATCTGATCTTTTATAGTTTTCAATTTCCTTGTTATTTTATATTTACTGTTTCATCCTTGACTAGAAGTATGGTTTTACAGCATCACTATAAGGGATATTTATGTAAAAGTATAGAGTGGGATGAAGAGTTTTGAAAACAAAACTTTTAGAAACAAAATAAATTTTTTTGTCTCTAATCACATGTATGGGGGATAATAAATTGGTTCGTCCCAAAAAAATTGTAATAACCCTAAATTTCAAACAACATTTGAGTGGATTTGAATTCTTTAAAATTGTGAAATTTAGTTAGAATGGATGTGATTGGTTACGACGTTATGAAACGAGTAACGGATACGATACGAGAACGTTTAATAAGAAAACGTTACGTTTCCGAACGAATTTATCGACTTTTATTCCGTCGCTCGTTTGCGAAAACTTCCTTCATGAAAGTTGTAGAGCTCGTCGATACGAGTTCGTGAGTATGTGACGCATTCGAATCGGACGTCATACGTGAAAGTTATTAACGACGGAAGTTGGTTTCCGATTTTGGGAGGGGGTATATAAGTAAATGTTGCAACTAGGGTTCCCATAATTGGAAACCCTTTCACCCTCTCACCCCGCCGCTCTCTCTTCTCTCTCCCTCTCTTGGGTTTTTTTTTCTCTCCTTCCCCGACTCACCCTCCCCTCCTCAGAAAACACCACACCGATCTCCCTCACCGCTCCACCGTGTCGCCCACCGCCTATCTAGGAAGCATCACACGACCCTTCACTACCGACCCCAAGCTCGACACGCCGTTCCACACAGCGCCGGAGCTCCACCCGACCCCTGGACTCGGCAGAAGAGACGTCCGCATCCTAAGCGCACCCCCGACGAAGCACGAGCACGGAGGAGGACTTCTCTACGCCGATCCTCGCTTGGTGCTCTCTGCCTTCATCTTGGAGACCATCGACGATCCAAGCCCTTCCGAGACCAAATCGGAGATTCAAACTTCGATCAAGGTATTAATGGATGTGTTGTTTGGTTTTGAGTGTTTGATGTTGAATTTGGGATAGTTTAGAATGATTGTGGAGTGAGAATCGGAGGAGGAGGAATTTTAGGGATACCGCCGCCTTAGGCGGCCCGTGGGGAGGCGTGGGGTGGCGTAGGGGCTGCCTAGGAGCGGAGGAAGGAAGAGGGGAGAAAGGAGGAGAGTTTGGAGGCGGCGGTGGCGTGATACGCGCCGTGGTTAGCCTCGGCGCGTGGACCCCACGCGCGGCCCGCCGGAGGTGGCGCGTGTGCCACACGCGCCGCCGTGTGAGGCGGTGTAATTAGTTTCGACTGAAAGGGTATTTTGGTAATTTACTGTGTACGGTAAATGTAAATGTAATTTTTATTTACTACGGTAAATGTAATTAAATTTTACCTTCGGTAAATGTAAATATAAATTACTTTCAGTAAATGTGAAAAAGTAATTTGTAAAAGGTAAATAGTAAATTTTATTTACTGAGATTGTATTTATATTTAAATCGTACGTATACGTACAGAAATACGTATTAATATTTATACGTACAGAAATACGTATTAATATTTATACGTACAGAAATACGTATTTTTATTTATACGTACAGAAATACGTATTTAATAATTATACGTACAGAAATACGTATATAATATTTATACGTACATAAATACGTATTTAATAATTATACGTACAGAAATACGTATATAATAATTATACGTACAGAAATACGTATATAATAATTATACGTACAGAAATACGTATTTTTATTTATACGTACAGAAATACGTATATAGTACTTATACGTACAGAAATACGTATTAATTGAGTATTGCACAGTAACCGTGAATAGTGAACAGTGAACAGTAACTTCGTAAAACCAAAAATTGCTGAACAGTAATCGATTATTACTGTTTCGGCATTTAAAGGTTTAACGAAACGATCCTAAATTCCTTTCTTATCTTTTCAAGGTGATCTATAAAGCGAGGGAAGGAAATTATCTGCAAAAATTGTGGGATTCACGCTCAAGTCAATAAGGTGAGTAAAATCTCACTGAATTACGAATCTACCCTCGTGGTGATTCAACATTTTTGCAAGTGTGTTTATTAAATGAATTACAACATGTATATAATTTAGTGGACTACATATATACAGTATAATGGTAATAAGTACATATATATATATAGTTCATTAAATTACATACTGTTATTAATTCATTAAAAATAGTCATTTCGGTAACGGAAAATGGTGCATGTGTATGTGATTTAAGTGGTACAATATGGTGAGAGATTATTGTACAAAATTTTCAGGTGTTTATGAAATAAGACATGTATAGGATATAGTGGACTATGTATATATAGTATAAATGGTAAATAAATACGAATATATATAGTTCGCTATATAATATACTGTTATGATTTTTCTTGTGGTGATATTGTGAAAGTTTTAAAACGTACAATATGATGAGAGATTATTGTACATGTGATTTTATCACGGAAAATGTGAAATATTGTGATTTGTCTTCGGACGTGATGTGTGGTACAATATGATGTGAGATTATTGTACATGTGAGGCAAGTCGGAACCTAGCCTTTGGCCGGGCGAAGGTTACGATACAGTTAGAGCTCTAGTCTGTCTGCCATAGTACTGCATGGGAGGTAACGGGTGGTTATCTGCTCATGGGTACTCAGCTTGTTTTGGATGTTGGGTGGCGGGTGGTTACCCAACATCAGCGGTATACTAAGTGAGGGGTAACAGATGTGTACCAGCGCTCATTAGTTACCATTTTGTGAAAGTATTAGAGTAACCAGATGGGTTGCTCGTTTTCTCATGATTTTCATTATACTGTGTTGATGTGGAGTTGTGTCTTTTATGAGACGAGAGTTATTTTAATATTTTACTCATACGAGCTGTAAAGCTTACCGGGTTTGTGTTGCAATCCCGGTGCACCAATATCAATGGTGTAGGGGATACTTCCACAGGTGCTGAGTAGTGGTGATCGGGTGACGACTCCGAAGACTCGAAGTCGATCGCATCCAGTCGTGGTGAGGTTCCAGCGTGCATTGTGTGTGAGAATTGGTGTGATTTTATTTGTGAGGTTGTTGAGAGGATTATACAATTCCATTTGTTATATGTTGAATAATCATTTGGTTTGTAATAATCGGCTTGACTGAGTTATATTTTAAACTCAGAGGTGATCCGCTGTGACGTTGAAATGATTTCATCATCATTGAGATTATTTTGTGTTTAACGATTTTAAAATTTGAGTTTTTAAGCTCGAAATTTTAGGGTCGTTACAAAAATTGTCTCCAAAAGGGTTTGCTCTAGTAGTGATTGCAGACATGCTTGCAGCATGTATATGTGATCTCATCACTTTATCAATATCAGAAAATGTATAAGACGTTGAATTTTACAATTTGAAGATTGATTAGCAATCTAATTAAGCACTTTAATGTCATATTGTGCTGTTTAGGGATTAAGATGAGATATATTTAGTGGGGACAGACTACAACACTTCATCTTGTTCCTGTTGAACATTGTTTGTTCTTATCTCCCCCTAACGATAGGAAAATTGTTTGCCAAGTATTTTATACAAGTTGGAGACTTATGTCCAACATAAATACAAAATCTCTAAGGATTTATCACATATTATGGTGTGGTGGTGCAACATTTAACATATCAAATATGTCTGCAACCTGGTTGAATCAATTCATGAAATTCTTTTGGATTCATTGTTAGAACATGGTGAAAACACATGTTGTTCTTGAAATATGATGGTCTCAATAAGTACTTGTTTACATCCGAGCCATGAGGTAATGCAACCTCATTGTCATTGTCACTTTATGAAATCCATTGGCACTTGAAACTTAACTGTACACAATAAATATTTGACACTTTGTCAATAATTTTACCAACAGTTACATCATTATTTTGTTGAACCAAATAAATTTAAATTTAGAAACCTAGGCACAAAAGCCTTCACATAATATCCTTGGGAAAAATGCTCTAATCCAAAGCTGCAATATCTATAGGATCCTGGAGAGATTTGCAATTTTAAGATTAGCGTCATTGCCATATTCATCTTCTTCTGTAAGATGAATTTCATGCTTTATCATATTTGTATATGCTTCATAATGTGCAACTAGACACTTATCTTGCAATGCTTAAACTGATGCTTGCGTTAGTGAGGTGATTCTCAATGTTAATCATCCATTGTAGATTTTAAATACTATTGGAGTCCAATTTATCAAATTCAAGTGTTTGTATGTTTGACTTATTGAGAAACAAGAGGAATAATGGTAACACAATACCAAAGACTCTCTTGACAACTAATATTTCCAACAAATTTGAATTAGACCAAAACAAAAGTATATAATGGTCGTTTTGATGCTCATGAAATTACTCATTCATAGTCATATACTCATAATGTGTACTTGCTCATGATTTTTCTTTATCATAGTAAGTATAATCTCTTCCATGCTCATGAAGTTACTTTATCATGGCAAGTTTTGAACCTTCACAATTCGAATAATTCTCAAATTATTGTTCAATTGCTCAACGATCCTTTGTGACACATATCGTTGTTAGAACTTTGAGTAAACCTTACATTTGTTTATACCTGTTTTTTCACAAGCCCAAAACCAAGGCTCGCCATGCAAATATTTGGGACAATGTTCCTAAAGTCACGCACTCATGACAAGCTTAATATCAAGCTAAGCGTAGTTTAGGCATGACACATAATCCGCGTAGACCCAAGCTACGCTTTGGGGCTTATACGAAGGGTTGTGGTGTGGAAGGTAACGGTGCCTATGAGTCCCATCGTTTAGACAAGGTTTGTAAATAATTTTGGGCTTGGGAGCCAAAATTCATGTTTTACGAAACCTAAGTCTCTACATGGGTTAGTAAAGGAATGAGGAACAAGCTAAATTGAGCCCAAGCCCACTAAGCCAATTCTCGGGTCCAAAATCCATTAGGTGAGTCTCTGCCCAAATATCCAAAAAGTCATCTTCTTCCTAAAATAGATATCATGTTCTAGTCAGATTGTTGCTGGGATTGATGTTTGATCAATTCTGCTAAGCATCCTTGAATTCATGGAAGAGAATCTCATCCACATCTTTCATAATCTCTTTTCAATTCCCAACCCCTCATAGACCTTAGTACTCACAAGCTCTCTCATCAGATTTTAAGGAACCCAAATCATCCCAAAATCACAATAGTAAGAATCCAGGAAAAAGCCACCGTCCTAAACTGTGCACTGTCGTTCTACAACCTATCAATTTAGACAAACACCCATATCCCTTTCACCAATTTGGGTTCATGGAGGAAATCAATCTCAAAAGTATAGCAACCATCTACCCCAAATGAAAGTCTTTACCAACAATCTTCTCCCCCTACATCAGCTATAAAAGCCGAGCACCTTGCCGTTGGTAAACAACCTAGAAACCTTAAGATTGTGATCATGCTTCATCTCTTCAAACCCAGCTTTCACCCAGTTTACCTTGAAATCATGCAATCCTCTCTCTACCAAACTCTTAAGCATCAAGCGCCCTCACCACATCCTCTGTAAGTCTCATTCTTGTGAAATTGATATAAATTTGTTGTTATTACCATTAAGTCAATCACAACAAAGTCGTTTTTGGATAATTTCCTTGATCGATTTTGGGCCTAGTCGCACCACATCAAAACACCCTCTTACAACATTG
This sequence comes from Argentina anserina, assembly GCF_933775445.1. Lineage (NCBI taxonomy): Eukaryota > Viridiplantae > Streptophyta > Magnoliopsida > Rosales > Rosaceae > Argentina > Argentina anserina. The sequence goes on from NC_065874.1 coordinate 33,938,322, forward strand.
AAAGTTATTTTGGAACTCTTGATACATGTGCGATTATGTCCTTTTAGGATTGACGCATATGCTATCCATCATTGTGTAGAAATTGTAGAGGATGCTTCAATCCTCTCCAGCAATCACCATTAGTCCTCTCTCTTTGCACAATATTATGCCTACGTAGCATAAAATTAAGTAATTTATTAGCATATACGTTGTACATATAATTTGTAGGGTTTTACAATAGATGTGTATATGGAGATGATCTTTACACTTTTCCTAAAGGATGTCACGGTGAATGCCATAGTGCTACAAATGTTAAACATATGCATGACGTTAATTGACATGTAAAGTGTAGAATTTCATGTACACAAGTTGCATCATATTGAATCAATTGGACACAATAAGCAACATATACAGACGAGATGCAATTGTCTAGTAAGCATGAATTAATGCACAATTACTTGAAAGCTAGCATAGATTTATGTTTGTCACATATTGAAACAATACTTAGTAATTAAAAGTCATCACAAATAGCAAATTGCATGTTCTATTGGTGTGCCCCAGATGATAACTCAATTTGAAAAGGAAAAATGTCATCTAGTTTGATAGGCATATAATTTATATTCAAGTGTAGACACTTAGCATTTTGTAGATGCTGCCGAGAATGTGTCCCCCATGTGGTTTGGTTTCAAAGCAGTTGGTACAACCGTATAGGCCGAGGAGGGATACACGGTGGCGCAAGATTGTAGGATTGTGAGCATTTTGTTGCACTTGGCAATCAGTGCCTAATAAAGATTTCAACTCTTCAAAATGCTTATGTGTTACACCATTGAGTCCACCAATTCGTAAGTGCTTCACAGTGTCACACCATTGCACCCTTAAACTTAAAAGCCTTTTAAGTTATTTACAATGCCCTCTATACTTAGTCTAGTGCATCCGGACACACTTAACTTAGTAAGCCTAGGATTGTTTTGAAGCACACTCTTGAGACCATCATTAGTGATCCTCAGGCACTCCACTAGGCTCAAGCATTGCAAATTTCCTTGGGCCCTATAAGTCAGATCACTTAGATGCAAAAGAACTTCATCTTTAATTTTCTCATTCAGTTGTTGATCTATGTGAATAGTTCTCCACATTAATGGGACCCCACGAACAGTAGAATAGAGAGATATGCAAACACTCTACAACAAGGAGATCCCGCACGCCCAGAAATGTTTGGAACCTCACAGAATTATTCCAAATAAAATTCAACCCCGCAAAAAACTAAAGTAGGCTTGTTGCGGGTAAGTGAGTTGCAATAACAACCAGGCTATGGTACTGCGCTGGTGAGGGAAGAGGTGCACGTGTGTTATCAAACTCAACGTTAAAATGTTGTGCTGATAATGTGTTATAGGAAAATAGAAAAAATAGAGAGATATAAACAATGTATACAAGAGTAGTGAATGAGGAATCAATCTGAATTTTATTGATAGATATGTGCCTTTATATAAGAGAGTTTACAGTGGTTATGCAATCCTATAAAACTTCTAATTCTATCTAATATAATCTTATTTAGATTAAGGGGGGTGTATTCAATTAAAATTTTATGAGATTTTTTTGTATTTCAAAAGTCTATAGGTATTCAATTCAGATTTTAAAAAGTCCTTAAAAATCTGTTGGTATTCAATTAAGATTTAAAAATATCCATTAAATTCCCATGATATTCAAAAGTTAGTAGACTTTCAAAGACTCTATTATCTCATCGATTTTGTAGGATTGTTTAGTGCTTACTATAAATACCAAAACCCTAAAGAAATCTTGCCACACCACAAGAGATTTTGACGTATTCTATTTCTTCACTTCGAAGATGAAACGTCAACATCAAGAGGAGAAGATGAACTGACCTTGACAGACTGTGACCTCAACGTTTCTCCTTTCTCTGATAACCAATTGGTACTTGCTCTTTCTCATTATATCTTCTTTTTTGTTATCTAGCTCGTTTCATATTTATTGATTATGAGAATTGTGAACTATATCTTTTACTTTATTTCTTATGTTGGAATAGATAATCTGTGTTTGTAATAGGACAAAATTTTGATCTTTTGATCGTGAGAGAACTATTACATGATAAAAAAAAAAAAAATATATATATATATATATATATATATAATTGCATTCTACCTTCTTTCGACTTCTTCCGGATTGAAAAGCCATAAAGCAATATAGCTCATAGTGATTAAAATGGTTATATATATAAGGTAGAAGATGGTGATCATCATGTCGTCATTTATTGACTTGGTAATGATTATGATTCAAGTTTTCTGGGGCAAAAAGTCTTATCTTTGTAATCAGATGTATTTTTTTCATGAATTTGGAGGAGCTGTGGGTACAAAAAGACTATTTTTTTCCACCAATTTACTTACCCTAGTTATGGGACATATGCCTTGCTCATTTACCCTAACTTGCATGAAGTCAATCTTGATAAACAAGAATTTCATCCCCTTTTTGCTTCTTATGTAATTTTTCCAAAGGGGTTTTCAATTAGGTTTGACATATATTAGATCGGCGTGCTCAGACAAATAGAGCATACTCCAATATAACTCGTGTTCCTTTATATACACAAGCTATATATATATATATATATATATATATATATACCTACGTGTATCAATGCTTGTTATTGTCTCAAGCTATGATTTTTGGCTACACATGGTCTATAAGGGTATTGTTTCAGTCTTTAATAAATGTTCACAAGCTCTATCTTATTTATACATTGCACACAACATCACATGCATCAAGACCTCTATGTATTTAAGAGAAAAAAACACATCAAGATCTATCTACCACATGGTCTATATAATCTTTGAATTATCATGTTAAATGGTTTTTGGTGTTTGGCTTTTGCATGATATTATTTTTAGTCTGTATAATCTTTGTTTGATGTTTGATCATGGTCACTCTTTGTTTGGTGTTTAATCATGGTATCATAATCTTCTCCTCTGTAACATTTGGTCTCTTAAATATAAAAACAAAGACATGCTTGGTTTTTCTTTTTTTTATGTCATTTGTTTTGAACATGAATACTTTGTAGTATATATAAACTAATAAATTTTTTACTGTATATAAACTAGTCATATTACCATGGGTGATATTCAACAAGATGTCAAAAAAAAAGGGAACTTACGAGCAGTGGACTAAGGAAGAGAGCAATGCATTGTTAGAACTCATGGTTGATGGTGCCACTCAGGGATGGCGTGACAATAGTGGAATTTTTACCAAGCAAACAGTAGAAGAAAGGATACTTCCTTCTCTTAACAACAAACTTGGGTGTCATAAGACCTACAACAATTACCAAAGCCGATTGAAATGGTTCAAAAAATGTTGGACTGCTTATAATACTCTTTTCCGATTCAGCTCTGGTTTTGGGTTTGACTCAAATACAAAGAAGTTCACTGCAGCAGATGAAGTATGAGAATATTACATAAAGGTGAGCTTTTAAAAAAAATACAGTACAATTTATTTCTTTAGAATAACAAACTGAACTCTTGTGCATAGTGCAACTTTAATAATTACCTTGAATTTTTCTTTCTCTAGGCTCACCCTACCTATTCTCATTTCCGCTATGGATCATTTCCTGATTATGAAGACTTGGAATTAGCTATTGGGAATGGTGTTGCTGTTGGAAAAAACTCAATTGGGTTAGGTAATAATGTTACTGATGCAAGACATTAGACGTTGGTGAGAGAGGAGATATAAGCATAGATAACTTTGAGTATGATGTTGAGACTGAAGTGTTTGTGAGGCCAACTCAAAATGATCCAACATTACGCTCTTTATCACCTCTAGGATCTCCTAAAGTTTTAGAGGTTCCCAAGCATGGAAGAAACAAAAACAAAAGAGGTAGAGCTGAGTATGAAGGAAGTTCTAGCTCAAGTGGAAACATCTCTCAAGGTGGCATTATGGAACAACTTAATAAACTCACGACCACTTTCGAAGGAGTTTACAGCCTTTTGGAGAAAAGAGAAAGTCTATTAGAGAAAAGAGAAATGGAGAGAGGATATACAACTTGGGATACCATCATGGAGATTCCAAATTTGGATGAAGATACTTGTTTAATGGCGTTTGACTTGCTTAACACCAAAATAAAAAAGGATGGCTTCTTGAAGATGACTCTTACACAACGAGCAAACTGGATATTCCGCAAGATGCAAGAGCAATAGTTCTTTGGAGTTATGATGAGTACCTTTGGTTATGTTTGTTTGAATTTGTATGACTTTTTATAAGTCATGTCTTTATTATGTTATGTTTGTTTTGAATTAGGTGATTTTTAGAATTATTATGACTACCTATGGTTTGAACTATTGTATGACTATTGAGATTGCATTTATGCTATTACCTTCAATTTATGTTATGTTTCATTCTCCTTATATTCATATTTTCTTCATAAAGAGTTTTGAAATGAATATGTATTTATATTTATAATATTAGCTTTCCACCAGATTTTTCAGTTCAGTTTAGAGGACTATATCTCTTTCCTTAGAAGACCATAAACTCTGAAATTTTGTGGAATTTTAGCTATATGTGTCTATTATTTATTTGTAAAAGAGTTTTGTATTTTGAGTCCTAAATCATCCGGACTATTAATATGAATGATAGAGGGTCAGAAATATCAACTTTCTGCCAGATTTTTCAGTCCACTTTAGAGGACCATATCTCTTTCCTTAGAAGACCATAAACTCTGAAATTTTGTGGGATTGTAGTTGTATGTGTCTATTATATATTTTTAAAATGGTTTTGTATTTTGAGTCCTAAATCGTCCGGACTATTAATATGAATGATAGAGGGTCAGAAATATCAGCTTTCTGCTAGATTTTTTAGTCCACTTTAGAGGACTATATCTCTTTCCTTAGAAGACCATAAACTCTGAAATTTTGTGGGATTGTAGCTATATGTGTCTATTATTTATTTGTAAAATGGTTTTGAATTTTGATCCTAAATCGTCCGGACTATTAATATGAATGATAGAGGGTAAGAAATATCAGCTTTTTGCCAGATTTTTCAGTCCACTTTAGAGGACTATATCTCTTTCCTTAGAAGACCATAAACTCTGAAATTTTGTGAGATTGTATCTGTATTTGTATATTATTTACCTATAAAAAGGTTTTACATTTGAAATCCTAAATCTTCTAGAATATCAGTAGGAATTATGGCATAGAGGGTCAAAAATATCATCTTTTTGTGATCTATTGTTATTGCAAGTTTTGCATTTTGTCTTTATTTATTTGTTTCTCAATGCAGGAATAAGGTTTAGGAATGGATGATATATGGGAGGAAGAAATTGATGAAGAAGAAATGGATGAAGAAATGGAAGAGGAAATGGAAGAAGAGATATATGAAACAGTTAAGTACTTATTGACAGCAATTCAAGCAGTAATCATCTTGTTAAAAGAGAAAATGATTATGATTCATCAACGTATTCAACCATCTCTTAAACGACAACCAGTTACTTAGACGAGATATTATTTTATACAAAATATGCTAAAGGGAGACCCACAAAGTTTTTGGGAGTTGCATAGAATGTATCCGGATGTGTTTCTGAAGTTGTGTGACATCATTAGACAGAGTACTCTTTTGGAAGACACAAGGTATATTTGTGTTGAAGAAATGGTGGCTACATTCTTGATTATTGTAGGCCACAATGATCGTTATTGTAATGTTCGTCAAAGGTTTGGTCGCTCACACTTCACTACTAGTCAAAACTTCCACATAACCTTGAAGGCTTTAAACACGATAGCACCACAGATGATGGTCAAGTCCGGAGGTGTGCCCTCTAAAATTAGGGAAAGTACAAGATTCTACCCTTATTTTAAGGTATGATTTTTTTTAAAGTTAAAACATGAGTAGAACCTATTGATTTTTATATATTTTTCCCCATATGACCTATACAAATTGTTTGAATTTTATTATTTGAGGATTGTATTGGTGCTATTGATGGAACTCATTTTCCCATCATGGTGAAGGGCCGAGAAGTAAGTAGCAATCAGAACCGTCATGGAATTCAATCTCAAAACGTTTTGGCAGCATGCAATTTTGATTTGGAATTCATGTATGTGCTTAGTGGGTGGGAAGATTCGGCACATGATTCAAAATTGCTAAATGATGCATTATCAAGTAGAAATGGACTTGAAGTCCCTCACGGTAATTATATATATATCAACTTTTTTAAAAATATTTTCATTATGTCGTCATGCTAATAATAAATAATTATACTTTTAGGTAAATTTTTTCTTGTGGATTGTGGATTTACTAATCGACGCCAATTTTTGTCTCCATTACATAGTGTACGATACCATTTAAAAGATTTTGGTGGTCAAGGTCGTCACCTGAGAAATGCTAGTGAGTTATTTAATTTCCCCATGCATCATTGAGGAATGTGATTGAAAGAATATTTGGTATCTTTAAATCGCGGTTTACAATTTTCAAAACCGCACCTCCATTCCAATTTGTGACACAAGCGGAGTTAGTGTTAGCTTGTGCCGGACTACACAACTTTCTTAGAAAAGAATGTCGCTCCGATGAATTTCCATGTGAACAAGAAGATGATCAATCTTCACCATATCTTGACATGGAAGATGAAAGCCTTGAATTGCTTTCTCAAAGCCAACGACAACAAAGAGCGGAAGCTAATGCTTGGAGAACTACTGTTGCCGATGCTATGTGGGATATATAGGCCAAGAAATGATGATGATGAAAATGAAGACGATCAAGACAATGAGAATAATGAGGAACATATGGATGATGAGAATCAAGAGGTTAATGATGATAATGAAATGGGAGAATATGCTGCATTCTAATGAATTTCTTCAATTTCGTACCTTTAGTTAATCGGTTTAATGAATTCTTATATGGAGTTGGATAACTATATTGATTTTAAAAGTAGTTGCATATGACTTTATATAAAGTATTTCGTTTTGAGTCATAAATTTATTTTTTGTATATTGTTTGTGTTGATAGTGTTAATTTATTTATTTCTTGTTATTATAACAATCTATAGACTTTACAAGTCCACAAAAATAAATCTATTAGAATCTGCTTAACTCTATATAGAATTAAAACATTCCATATAATTTGCTAATTCCATAGATTATAAAAAGTCAATCAGAATCTTTTAAAATCTGGATTGAATACACCCCCTAAGACTAAGTCTCATGATGACTGATTCTTTAGACCAAGTCTCATGGTGACTAATTCCAAGTTATTAAGTGATTTATGTTTGGATAAGTACATTAGATAATGTTATTCTTAAACATTTTGAAAAATACATTAAGTTTTTCTTTAGGGTGGCATTATCTTAGGGCCATATCTTTGCTTGGGCAAATCCAAGTATTCAGAAACCAATGTACTATACGGAAGAAATGAATAAATTCCACTGTTCCGCTTAATACATGTGATTGGCATAATATATTCCATATTCCCAATTTCAGTAAAGTTTGATCCAAACCTTATCAAGATGAAAGCAAAAACTTCATGGAAGATTGGTACATTGACGTTCCTTTTTCCTGATATCATCCCCAGTTACCCTTTAACCAGTTCATGGCAGCTTCAGTGCTCCTACATCTCTTATACTACTGACCGGTATATTATTTGTAAATAACGTATATATATATATATGTGCCCTAATTATTGCCCATGTTTAATTTCTTCAATATTCGATCTCTTGAACTAATTTGAGTTCCTAATATCAAAATTGCTTGCAGATTGTAGATGAACAGTTATTCACTCAGTTGGTCTTGTCTGCACTGGTGATCACAATGATCGTTTCACCAATCAGCGAGTATTATTTGATCTTCATCTTCTGCTTCTTCGTCGAACTTCTTCCTGCAGCAAATGATCTCTAACAACAAAATGGCAAAGCTGTAGACATCCACCTTTGCTGTGATGGGCATGTTCTTGAACCATTCTGGTGCCACATACCCTTGTTCCCCTAATTCTTGTAATAGTGCGAGTCTGGTCAAGTCTTAAAAGCTTGGCTAATCCAAAATCGGGGATTCTTGCTGTGAAGGAGTCATCTACAGTAGGTCACAATGTACAACTTGGTTGCTGCACTCCTCATGGAAATACAAGAGCCCCTTAGAAACTCCTAATGCAATTTGCCTTGTTTGGTACCAGTTTGGCCTTGCCTCTCCGAAAAGGAAGCTTGCTAAAGTACCATTGCTCATATACTCATACACAAGAATTCGGTGCTTCCCCTCGTTGCAATATCCAAGAAGTTGGATTAAATTCCTATGATACGTTCTCCCAATTGCTTTCACTTCAGCATTGAATTCCATATCACTTTCTCCAACCTTCGCATCTAAAATTTTGACTGCAATACATTTTCCCTTGTCACAAGCTAACACTCCTTTGAAAACTGTTGCTGAAGCACCCTTACCTAGTTCTTCCTTGAACTCATTTGTAGCTTCCTTTAGCTCCTCATACGTGAAATACTTCAAGTTCATGCCATGGTATGGTTGGACAGCCATAGTTTTCTAGAATACATTCTAGAAACAACCACATATGTTATCAGAGGTAAGATGAAGTTCAGAATCCCCAAGCTACTAAGGAGCACTGATCCTACAATGATCAAAGTTGAATCATGTTTCTTTTTTGAATTGGCTTCCTCCTTGTTTCAAAGTAGAGTTGTCTCTCCTTATTTTGACAAGAGTTTTCGTCCCAATACTAGGAGCAATCCTTCCGTTTGAAAAAAAGGAGTCCCTTCTTATAGTGCTTGGTTTTTAAAAATGGCAACAACACAAAAGCAATCCTCTAGGCAACTCCGTCTGCACCATTCCTCAGACACCGGTTGAAATAGCTCGTAATCCAAAAATGGCATATCAGTTTTTTGCATCTCTTTTAAGTCAAACTCGTCCTCCAGTGATGAGGCCTCTCCACCATTGCAACTTTGTGGAACAAAGTCATGTTTGCATCCTTTGAGCTTATCATCAGGATCAAGAAAACTGTAACCCTCTGGACATAGACAAGTTGAGCTTATCACAAGCTGTTGAACCCGCATGCACCGAATCATATATCTTGGAGAATTGACAAACAAATATTTGGTGGTATGAAAGAGGTAGTAGACCAAGCCATAGACCTTCCCTCGCTTGCGGTACTGCTTTTAGGGTATATATAGTGCCTCAAAACTCCATCATCATCGAGTGTAGCTCGCTGATAGAAATCTTTGGGAGCGATGGATGGATTGGCTGACATTGTAGTCATTATGCTCCCATTCTTGGATATAAGGTAAATAAGGCCAGACTGATGGAAGATGACTTGAAATCCAATATCAGTATATTTGGCTGACCAATATTCTGAATTGGCAGAATGTTGAGGAAAATTTGTGTTGTAAAGCAAGAGATGTCCATTAGATTGTAGTGTAAACATGAATCTACCTGTCGAGTACTTTGTATTTGTGAAGCGAGCATACAGTACGCCATTCTGATTGAGACTTTGTGTGGGAAGCATTGTGTCAGTTGGCTCATCAAAACTCTCCCACAATTAGGCGGAGTTTTGGTCAGCAATAACAAAATTTCAGGTGTTGAGCATGGTTACATAGGAAACTCCAGTACTAGATGTTGTGTGGAAGCGGCCAACAATCTCACACACACAGGTCCAATAATGCTGATACTCACCCTATTTTAGTCACTCAGTGGAGTTCGGATATTACACAAAAGGTCTCAACATTAGTGTGTGTAGTATCAATTTTTATAACCCAATGATGATTCTTTACTCTTCCTAATGTGGGATTTCAAATAACTCAAATCTAAACCAATCTATTTCCAATAATCTCCACCTTAGCGTGATCGAGTCATTACCAATTGTCTCACGATCCAAATAGCTCCAACTTGACTACAAGTATCGTTCCAAGTCTAAATCTTGTGACCCCAATTCAATTGGGAGCTCCACTAATTTGATCGTACGAGACACCAAGTTCCAAGCGTAACTTGAGCTCTGATACCAATTGTTGTGCGGAAGCAACCAACAATCTCATACATACACAGGTCCAATTAAGCCGATACTCCCCCCACTTTAATCATCCGGTGGAGTTCGGATATGAGGTTTTACACAAACGACATCCACATTAGTGTGTGTGTGGTATCAATCCTTATAAGCCAAGGATGATTCTTCACATTTTCTAATGTGAGATTCCAAATAGATCAAATTTAAGCAAATCTATTTCCAATACTAGAATGATCGGCATACCATACTTGATTTCCCGGCCCTTTGCATCATTGAGCACAAATTGGCCATCACTGGGGAGTTCAACTTTTGATCCTTGTGGCAGTGGCACAAGACTGTCTCTGTTCGCTGACCACATGCACAATTGTTTTCTCTTGTATCATGTCGAACCAGATGGCTAGTAAGAAACCATCTTTCACAATCAGTTCAAAATCTAAAGCAAACTCACCAGATGGGGATGGCCACTATGAGTTATCGTCGTTTTCGGCAGTGAGGAATGAGCCTAAGGATATGTTTCTCGACATTTGAGCCACGATGGAACAAGGAAGAAGTACGAGAACAATGAAGCAAAGAAGGTAATGAATATTGGAAGCCATTATTTCTGCAAGATTATGAATACATATCCATTATGTATTCATGTACGTGTACATACTATTTACGTATTTTTGTACGTATGCATATTATTTAAATATAAAATACTATCTCATTAAATAATAATTACCGATTTACCCTTCTGAAATTACTTTTACATTTACTGAATATAATTTACATTTACATTTACTGTACGTAAATTATTTTTTATATTCACCGTACGTAAAAATAATTTTTACAAAATTAATGTTTTTGAAAACACTATTCACGCGCCGCCCTATTTCTCCTCCTCTCCTCCTCCTCCACCTTCCCACGGCCTCACACCGCCTCCTACCTCCTCCACGCACCCACACGCGCTGTCTAAAGCGGTGGTGTTCATCAATCCACCCCCTCCTCCGATCCTCCACAATTTCAACCAAATTCTACCAAAAATCAACAATCAAGCATCACAACAATCTAACCAAGCTAACCTCACCTCGATTCGACGTTGGAGGAGTCGGATTCTCGCCGGAGGAACGGCGACAGAAGTCATGCGGGCTCGGCTCGGAGTGCGAGGTCTCACGACGGCGCGAAAGGGTGAGTTGACCTCGTGGTCGACTACGGAGGGCCGCGCGGTGCTTCTTGGGCCGGCGGTGTGTGACACGGACGGCTAGTGAATTAGATCGTCGGCGAGGATAGTGAGGGAGATCGGGGAGAGAGAATCGCGAGGGGAGAGAGAGAAAAGAGGGGGGCGGATGAAGGGTTTCCAGAAATGGAAACCCTAATTCCTAAAATTTTCTATTTATACTCGTTTCCAAAATCGGAAACTACTTCTGTCATTAATAACTTTCACGTACGACGTCAGATTAGGACGCGTAAAGTGTCCACGAACTCGTATCGACGAGCTCTACAACTTTCATGAAGGAAGTTTTCGCAAACGAACAACGGAATAAAAGTCGATACTCACGTCGAGGAAACGTAACGTTTTTCTAAATAAACATTCCGATAATGTTTCCGTTTTCGATTTACCCCTTCGCGAAGCAAACAAAAGTCGTTTAAATAAATTTCACAAATTTATAAACTTAAACACAACCCAATAATCGTTCCGAAAAATCGGGTTATTACAATCAGTTTCTAATTGAATCAATCATGTCTGCTGTCAAGGCATTTAACACGTTTGCATTATTGTTGAATAAACTGATTAATATGACTAATATCACTAATAATGATGTACATGCTTCATGACCAATATAGTAATATGCATATCGTACAGTCACTACAGTATGTTTTGACAATTTTCTAAAATTTCATTATTTATACTTGTTGGAGGCAGCTGCTTCATGACTAATATAGTAATATGCATATCGTACAGTCACTACAGTATGTTTTGACAATGTTCTAAAATTTCATTATTTATACAACTTGTTGGAGGCAGCTGCTTCCTAGTTTTGAATTAGTCCTTAAAACAAACTTGTGAGGCACAATCCGGAGATACCTAATGGAGTTATATATGGTAGAAATGTAGAAATTAGGCCTAGATAATATCAAAGACCAAACTGTTTAGTTCGAGAAAGTTCATATGAAAATGATCTCATGCGTCGTCAGATCAATTGATTATCAAAAGTCAAAACGGACAAAACCTAATCTTCAGGACTTTCTTGCCTGGTTTTGAGGGGGAGTATTGAAGCATGGTTAATTGTGTGAGCAACATGGTTCATTGTGTGAGCTGTTTGATTTAGTGATGGTATGTTGGAGTGTATTCTTATGGTTTGACTTAGTTGTTGCACATGCTGTTTACTAGTGCAGCATGGTGTTTTTATCCAATTTCTTACCTAAAGCATGGTAAGGCATTGGGTGCTTATCTGTGCAGTTAGCTTTAGTTTAGGTACAATCGTGTTCTTTCTTCTTGTGTAAATACACACTTGTATAACCAGTTTGAATCAAGGTTCAAAATATCGGTATCAGTATATATATAGTTTTTTTTTAAAAAAAAGATATATCGGGGATATTGAAAAAAAAATATATTTCTTGTTCCGAAATTATTTATTTATTATTAAATTACATACAAACAGATACAATTATTAACTTTACCTAGTACCAGAAAAAAGCTCTAGGTGCTTGAAAAGACTCACGTTGGTCAACAAAACTACAATACTCTGCCCAAAATATACGAGAAATATAGTACGAATTGTAATTGTTAACATGATAGTCATATATCTCTTTTTAGCTACCGACAATTTCTCTAAGAATGAGAAAGTAAGGATGAATCCAACTTGATGATTGATCATATACTTCTCCAAACTGACTATAATCATAAATATGATTAGCATATTGATAGTTGACTTCATAGATATCCTCTTATGACATTTATGAGACTACTCTGTGACCCTTTATTTTAGATTATCTAAAGGTTAAGGAGAGCACTTCTCACTGATATGGCTTGACTCTTAAGAATGAAGACTTGAACATTCACTCATAATCTTGATATCTTTTACGAAAAATTAAAAATTAGCCGATTAAGAGACTACTCTTCTAATCTTCTTTTTGATATCCCTCGAGTAATAATCAAAAACTCTCTGAGAGTCCGAGACATCCTTAAATTGAGATAAATTTTTTTAAGTGAAATTTTTCAGATATTTCTCTAAAATATCGAAGATATATCGGATTAAGGGTCGGCAATGGGCCGGGCTCGACCCACTACCACTAGGCTCGGGCCATGGCTCAAAGACTTTTTTTCAAATTTTAGGGCCAGACCGGGCCGGACATGTTAATAAAATCAAGGCCCATGGCTACCCATGGGCTCGGGCCTTATGGGATTTTATTTGGCCAGGCCGGGCCGGGCTTTTTGAATAGGCCGGGCCATGACATTATATTTATGTGTAATGTATATTTAAAAAAAAATAAAAAAAATAAAATAAAATATGGTAATTATTTAACTAAATACAATATAAAAAAAAAAGAAATATGACTAAATAATTTAACTAATTAACATATACAACAAATAAATACATATAAAATTATTAATTTTAAAAATGAATGAGTTTTTTAGGGCTGGGCTTTGGCCTTATGGGCTCCAACGGGCTGGGCCGAGGCTTTGAACCCTCGGCCTCTACCCAACCAAATGATGACCCTTATATCGTAAATACCAGAGTTATTTTATGCTAACGGATAAATATCGTAGATACATGAAAAAATAAGATATTTATCCTTAAAATATATATATATTTTTTTAAAAGGGATATATTGGGGAGATTTTGAACCGTGGTTTGAATATCAATACAACTTCTAGAGAGAAAATTGCTCCAAACTACTGTGTTGATGTCTTTGTTTTCCGTCATGGTATCAAACCATGATCATTAGGGTCATGCTTCTCCTTCTGTGTTCTTTTCTTGTTGAATTACTCTTGTTGTTGTTATGTTTTTCTCAATCTACTGAGATGGCAGATGAAGCTTCTTCTAATGTCAATCCATTCGGATCTGTGACAAATTTTGTTTCTAGTTCTGGTGAACTTTCATAGTTGCTACTGGGAGGTCGCATTCGACTATATACCCTTACTCGATATGAACTCAAATCTTCATTTGAGTTCAGTCCTTTTGAATGAGTTTAATTATCTTCGATGGCTAGAGCTGTAACATAATTTGGCTTTAGGAGGAGACGAAAGTTGAAGTTTATTGATAGCACGACTGAAGCTCCCGAAGTTAATGCTCCCAACTATGCTACGTTGCTCAGCAAAGATCAACTGGTTAGAGCTTGCATCCTTAATTCTATGGAGCCTAAGCTTGCTGATATTTTTCAGTATTCTGTTTTAGCTAGTCTCATGTGGAAGGAGATGGAAGATCTTTATGGAAACTTGAATAATTCGACTCGTTTGTTTCAACTGAAAAAGGAGATTGTAGACCTTGACCAGGAAGGTATGTCTTTTATGCAATATCTTGGTAGTTTAACAAGTATGTGGAATGAACTTGATTTATACTGACCACACACCACTGATGCAACCATTTTGCTAAAAAGAGCTGAGGAATGCAAGATATTTTAGCTTTTTGCCAACCTAAATTCTGATTATGAAGATATGAGGAGTCACACCCTCATGAACCCCAAGCTTCCATCCTATAGGACAGTTTGCAGCATTATGCAGAAAGAGGAAACAAGGAGGAAGGTGATGAATGTGGAAGTTAAGTCTACTGTTGCAGAGTCTAGTGCTTATGTCTCAAACTACAAACATGAGAGTTACAAATGGAAAAAGGCTGATGTTAAATGCAGTCATTGTGGTGGTTCTCACATGAGAGAGAAGTGTTGGATTTTATTTCCTGAGATCAAAGTCAAGTTTCTAAAGGAAAATGAGGAGTAGAACAACAGTGCTCACAAGGCTAATCTTGCTACTATTTCATCTTTTGCCTCTACCAGCTCATGCAGTAGCCTTGACTTCACCATCAATCCTTGTGTTGTCATCAATGACTTTGCAGTTTATCTACAGAAGTAGAGGAAAAGTGAGGATTTAGTGGTCAAGGGCCTGGATCACATTGCCTTGTTGAGCAAGTTTGCTGGGTTTCTTACAAAAGCTGAACATGTGAATAAGGATGATATCTCAGGTATTCTAAATGCATTTAAGACTGTTTTATTTGTGAGTATTGAGCATGATTGTTGGACAATAAATTCTAGAGCCACAGATCACATGACAAATGACAATTCAATTTTAAAAGATTTTGAGAAATTATCTACTCATGTGCATGTCAGTTGCTAATGGCAAAGGTGCTATTGTGTCTGGGAAAAGGAAAATTTTGTTATTATCCAATAACATCAGTTCAGAAGCTTTGTTCATTCCATCTTTTGCTTTCAATTTGTTGTTTGTCGGTAAAATTACAAGAACTCTAAGTTGTCTTATCATTTTCTCTCCTTATAATGTCATTTTTAGGATATGATCACCAAGAAGACGATTGGTGAAGGTTTCTTTCTGAATGGGCTTTATTATCTATATCAATGAAATATAGAGTCTTTCAAGCTAGCTCAAGTTTAGTTCCGGATCATCATCTTTGGCACCAACGCTTAGCTCATCCTTGAGAGAAAGTGTTGTCTCTTTTATTTCCAAGTCTGCAACATGATCATCATCTGCGTGAAGTGTGCCAATTGTCAAAATTTCCTAGATTGCCTTTTCAGTCCTCTTTGTCTAGAGCTAGTAATCCATTTGAAAATCATCCATTTTGATGTATGGGGTCCCGTTCTAGAATCATTTGATGGTTTTAGATATTTTGTAACTTTTGTTGATGATTTTACAAAGATTACTTGGTTGTATATATTGAAATTCAAAAGTGAAGTAGTGGATGTGTTCAAACAGTTTCATAATCTTGTGAATACTAAATATTCTTCCAAAATTCAAATTTATAGATATAATAACGGCTCAAAATATGTCTAAAAACATGACTCAATTTTTGAACTCAAATGGAATTGTGCACTAAACCAGTTGTGTGGGAACTCCTTAGTAAAATGGAATTGCTTAGAGGAAGAATAGAGATTTATTAGAAAAGACAAGAGCCTTGATGTTTCATGAAAATTTACCAAAAAGATTTTGGTCTCAAGGAGTTCTCACAGCTACATATCTCATAAACAAACTACCTAGTAGAATTTTAAAGTCAAAATCCCCTCTTGAAGTTTTAAAAGGCAGAAATTTTGATCTTTCATACTTGAGAGTGTATGGTTGTGTTTGTTATGTCCATATTCAAGCTAATCCCACGTCTAAGCTTGATCCATGAGCTGCTAAATGTATTTTTTTGGGATATTCAAGTACACAAAAGGGCTATAAGTGTTATAACACAGTGACTAGAAAAATGATTGTTTCTAGAGATGTGAGGTTTGATGAAGATGTTCCCTATTTTGTAAAGAAAGTGGTGAATGCAGATGGTTAGGGGGAGAATTTTTAGGATTTATTTCCATTTCCTTGTGCAAATGAATAAATGCAGTTTGCAGGCACTCCAGTTTTTTAGCCTATAGTCTCTGAAACTTAGAATTTGCAAGAAGATGTTGTAGCTGATGCAAATGTTTATCCAAATGAGCCTAAAGATGTTAATGGTGTTCCTCAACAACCTTCCGCTCCAAGAAGAAATCCTTTTAGAGTGAGAAACCCTCCTCCAAGGCTAAGAGATTAAGTTGGCTATATTGCCAAGTATCATATGACTGATTTTCTCAATTATCAAAAGGTTTCAAAATCTCATGCATCCTGTTTGAGTGCAGTTGATAGTGTTAGAGAACCACAAAGCTTTGATGAAGTTAATCAACAAGTTGTATGGAAGTAGGCCATGAAGGAGGAATTAAATGCTCTAGATGAAAATGAGACCTCGAGTGTTGTCAAATTACTAGAAGGAAAGAAGGCTATGGGGAGTAGATGGATCTACAAAACTAAATTCAACTCTGATGGTTCAGTGGAGAGATATAAGGCACGATTGGTGGCTAGAGGTTTCTCAAACATATAGAATAGACTATAAAGAGATTTTTGCTTCAGTGGTTAAGATGAATACTGTAAAAGTGTTCTTTCATTTGCAGTTAATCATGATTGGTCTTTGCATCAGATGAATGTGAAAAATGTTTTTTTGCATGGAGAGTTGCAGGAGGAGGTGTACATGAAACTACCACTTGCACCCTCAATGCCATGTTCCTAACATGGTTTGCAAGTTGCACAAGGCCATTTATGGCCTAAAGCAATCCCCTAGAGCTTGGTACGCAAAACTTAGCTCTGTGTTGGAAGAAGAAATTTTTTGTAGAAGTAATGCAGATTCATCTTTGTTTATTCGAAAATGGTGTTCATGGAAAGTTGTTTGTTCTGATCTATGTGGATTATTTGATAATTATTGGTGATAGTGTTATTGAGATCAACCAGTTGAAACAGACTCTTCAGAAGCAAGTTTGCAATGAAGGATCTGGGCTTACTAAAAAAATTTCTTGACATTGAAATGGCTACTTAAGCTACGGGATTATTTTTAAATCAAAGGAAATATGTCTTAGACATTTTAAAGGAAGGTCATGTTTGGAGTGTAAGCCTGCTAGAAAGCCACTTGACAGCAAGCTGCAGCTCAATTCTACAGAATTTGTTTTTAATGACATCAGTTCTTATCAAAGGTTTGTGGGACAGTTAATTTATCTCACTATTACAAGGCCTAATATATCTTATGTAGTTAGTATTGTGAGTTAATTCATGCATGCTCCTACTTCTGCTCATTTGCAAATTATTAAAAGAATTTTGAGATATCTCAAAGATTCATTTGGTAGAGGCATTTTATTAAGGAAAAATGGACATTGTGATGTTATGGGATATGCAGATGTAGATTAGGCAGGAAATGCTTTAGAAAGAAAGAGTATTACTGGTTTTTGCACTTTTGTGGGTGGAACTTAGTTACTTGGAGAAGTAAAAAAGCAAACTGTAGTTGCTAGATCAAGTGCAGAAGTTGAGTATCGTGCAATGGCTTGTGAGTTAATTTGGCTGAAAGGTCTCCTAGCTGATATGTTAAAGCCTAGTTCTTCTCCAATTTTTCTTTTATGTGATAATCAAGCAGTTATGCATATAGCTTTAAATCCAGTCTTCCATAAGCGTACTAAGCATATTGAAGTTGATTGCTACTCAATATGTGCGCAATGAAGATCAACTTGCTGACATTTTTACAAAGTCTCTCATTGTGTGCAAGCTTGTATCAATAAACCTTCTTGATAAGTTTGAGGGGGAGTATTGAAGCATGGTTAATTGTGTGAGCAACATGGTTCATTGTGTGAGCTGTATGATTTGGTGATGGTACGTTGGAGTGTATTCTTATGGTTTGACTTAGTTGTTGCACATGCTGTTTACTGGTGCAGCATGGTGTTTTTATCCAATTTCTTACCCAAAGCATGGTAAGGCATGGGTTATTTGTGCAGTTAGCTTTAATTTAGGTAAAAATGTAAAATAGTGTTCTTTCTTCTTGTATAAAATATAAATACACACTTGTATAACCAGTTTGAATATCAATATAACTTCTAGAGAGAAAATTGCTCCAAACTACTGTGGTGATGTCTTTGTTTTTCAACAGGCCTCTACTGTATCGATCAATGGGACACTTAATATTTCACCATTCTTATTTTGTTTCTTGTTTGAATGGCGTAATTGCTTAACCGCATTGGTGGTCGACGTCGCAATTAGAAATGGCGTTTCCTGTATATTTGGTTTTGCTTTCTTCAATATTTCTTCTGCTACCAACATATGTGCTTGCACAGATTCATGGTAGAATAGCTGTGGGTGCTTCTCTATCCACAGCAGGAAATTCCTCATGGCTTTCTCCCTTTGGTGATTTTGCCTTTGGGTTTCAGCAACTTGAAAACAATGATCTTTTCTTGCTTTCCATATGGTTCGACAAGGTACCAGACAAAACCATAGTTTGGTACGCAAATGGGGATAAGCCTGCACCTGATGGTTCAGTGGTGACTTTGACTGCTAACAGTGGGCTAGTTCTTACAAGTCCTCAGGGTGAGCAGTTATGGAAATCCAATCAAACCATTGCTGGCGTTGTTTCTCATGGGGTTATGAATGATACAGGCAACTTTGTTCTGGAGGACGTCAAGTCCGTAAAGTTATGGGAGACGTTCAATAATCCTACTGATACCATGTTGCCTGGGCAAGTAATGCAAAGAGGAGGGAAACTTTCTTCTCGAAAATCAGAGACTGACTATTCGAGAGGAAGCTTCACACTAAATTTTGAAGATGATGGAAATCTTGTCTTTACTGCGCAAAGACCTTTTTACTCAACCGGCACTACCACAGGGTTTGTTCCAGGAAGTGAAGGTCTACAGTTGGTTTTCAATGACTCAGGCAACTTCTATATTCTGCGAGTGAATGGTGGACATTATACTTTCACTGCGGAGGAGGGAGGTGCAGCAAAGGATGTCTACTATCTCCGGTCAACTCTCAGCTTTGATGGGATTTTGGCTCAATATTTCCTCCCAAAGAATTTCAGCGGCAATGTAAGCTGGGTTCCTCTTTGGTCAGCGCCACCAAATATTTGCAAAGAAATTGAGGCTGATTCAGGTCCCAGTATTTGCGGAACCAACAGTATCTGTACGCTCAAAGAAGACAAGAGGCCTACCTGTGTATGCCTTCCAGAATACTCTTCACTTGATCCGGAGGACCCATCTGGGAGCTGCTATCCAACTTACAAACAAGGCTGTAAAAACGAGCTTAGTTATTCACAAGATCTATATCATGTTCAGGTGCTAGAGAACACTGATTGGCTCACCTCCAGCTATGAGCAGTTAAATGATTCTACTGCAGATACATGTAGTCAATCGTGCTTGCAAGATTGTTCATGTGCCGTTGCTATTTACAGCAATCAAACCTGTCGGAAAAAGAGGCTTCCGCTCTCATATGGGAGAGAGGATAGAAACTTCAATGCAACAACCTTCGTCAAATTGATGACAGGATTGACAGACTTGACAGGTAAGAACAATAAGAGCCACACCTTTTGGGGACATGCAGGAGTAGGAACAGCTCTTCTAGGCACCTCTGTCTTTGTTAATTTTATGCTAGGTGCTGCAATTTGTCTGGGACTTTCCTTTGGTTATTTTCGGAGGAAACATGCAGGGATTAATCCGCAAAATAATTTGGACACAAATTTGAAGTCTTTTAGTCACAAAGAGCTCGAAGAAGCAACAAATGGATTCAATGAAGAATTAGGGAAGGGTTCTTTTGGAGTTGTTTACAAAGGAATAATACAAATTGGTTCTGGTGTCCAAGTTGCAGTGAAGAAGCTCCACTGTGTGATACACGATGGTGAGAGGGAATTCAAGACGGAATTGAACATAATTGGTCGGACACATCACAAGAATCTGGTTCACCTGGTTGGATATTGTGATGAGGGACAACATCGATCACTAGTATATGAATTCTTGAGCAATGGAACATTAGCAAGCTTCCTTTTTGGTGATGAGAAACCCAGTTGGAGGCAGAGAATGGAAATTGCATATGATGTGGCCAAAGGGCTTCTGTATTTGCATGAAGAGTGTACCACACAAATCATCCATTGTGATATAAAGCCTCAGAACATTCTTCTTGATGATAATTACATTGCTCGCATATCTGATTTCGGCCTGGCGAAACTTTTGATGACGAATCAGAGCCAGACGCATACTGCCATTAGAGGAACAAAAGGGTATGTTGCACCTGAGTGGTTTAGGAACATGCCAATCACTACCAAAGTCGATGTGTATAGCTTTGGTGTTGTGCTGCTAGAGATCATCTTCTGCAGGAGAAGTGTTGATATGGAAACTAATTGTGAAGAGAAAGCAATTTTGATTGATTGGGTTTATGATTGCTACCTAGCGGGGATGTTAGAGTCGGTTCTGGATCACAAATTCGACGCCGTGGAAGGTGAAATGAAGCTGGAAGAGACTGTCATGATTGCTCTTTGGTGTATTCAAGAAAAACCATCTCTTCGACCCGCAATCAGACAGGTTGTGCAGATGCTTGAAGGATTAGTTCAAGTTCAGGTTCCACCATGCCCATCCTCATAGAACAGTTGCGCGACACGCGTTTGATTTGTGTTGTGGTTAAAGATTTGCAGTCAGTTCTAGGCATCTAGGCGCTTTTCATATATATTTACTTACTGTGTTTCCTTCTGTGTGTTTTTATTTTGTAGCTTTATTCTGTGATCATTTGAGATTCTGTTTGTCCTTCATAATAACAGATTGTTATGATTTCATTAAGAATAATAAGTTTTGTTTTCCTTCTTCTGAGGTTTATTTATTTTTGACCGTGTTAACTCATATGAAAATATATTAAAGGACAATTGGATAAAAATTGTATAGATATCTACTGGTTAATTGAAACTGGTAGTGACATGATCAGTACTGATGTTATGCTAATTACTCATGCCCTCCAAATTACATCTCTGTTGACCAAGATTATGAAGAAAGGAACTTTGTTCCCGGAAGTTGTGATAACGCTTCATTAGAGAAAGACCTCTTTGAATTTCAAGAGCTTTCCAACACTGATGGGCCTGGTGGAGATTATGATCGAGCATCTCCAGCCAGTTAATGAGGAACGGTGCAAGAAAAGTTGCTTAGCCGATTGTTTCTGTGCCATTGCCATTTTCAGTGAAGGGAGAAATGATTGTTGGAAGAAACGAATTCCTCTTTCAAATGGGAAGATCAAAGACGAGGTTGAGTGGTCAGCTCTGGTGAAGGTCAGGAAAGACATTTCTACTTTGACAACAACAGAAGAGATGTAAATTAAATTACATGATATGAGTACAAAACCAAAGATCATATGCATAACAACTAATCGTTAACTTAGTGAATGAGATTAATTTACCATCTTCATGAACGACGACACCGTAATCCATTCTGCCTTAATCCGAAGTCACAAGGTGCTAGGCAACGTCTTATGTTAGTCACTACTCTCTGCTTTCTCAATGGACAGAAACTTATGCAAAAAATTCGTAGTGATAATAAGGACGTTTACCATCTATATATAGAGAATCTTTAACCCTTAAGAGTCGTTCCATTAAAGACATCTTGCAAGTTAAGTAATCTTATTTAGATTCATGATTCAATACTGATTTGTAGTCTTGCTTCTAGACTTAAATTAGGATTCCTTACCATAATGATATAATACACGAAATCATTAGGAACTAGATTTGATACTATCTTTGTTTCCATGTAGAAATAGATTATGACATTAAACATGATAATCATATAATATGTGATATGTCCAAAATTGATCTAACAATCTCCCACTTGGACAATCACTTCCGGTTTATGAAAATCAAGTTCCTGTAATGTCAGAAACTATACTACCTATTGTAGTGCGCGCCAGAAACAATTGAATCAAAAATCTCATCACAACATGGTCACATTGCAGTTACTTATGCAGAACAAGAAACGAGTTACACTTTAACAAAAATGCAGAGTTTCTTTGCTACAACATAAGCTCCTGCAAAATACATATGTCCAAACCCTCAGTATTGAGATATATGTATAATGTGTATTAACAAGTATAGAATACATATACATCAAGTCCTACCGTATGTTCTAAAACCAGAACTTCAAGCAATAAACTGGACACCAATACTTTATAACTTGCTTGAACCATATCATCATGCTAGACATGATTAAAGTCATCTGATATGCAAGTATATACACAACTGTAACTTATTTATGTAAGTTTTCAGAAACTAATGTAAAGTTGCAGCATGACATAATAATTCTGAAATACCTCAATACTTTATTTAAAACAAAGAAAACTGTTATCGCAAAGATAATTAAAACAAGAACTCAAAACTTGTAAATTTTAGTTTGCTCTTACTGGACTTAGCTCCCACTGACCTCAAGCATCTAAGTTAGGCAAAATTCCTATGCTCTCTATGTAATAACCCTAAAATTTCAAACAATATTAGTTTGTTTTGAATTCTATAAAATTTGTGAATTTTAATTAGTATGAATGTGATTGGTTGCGACGTTATGAAACGAGTAACGGATACGTTCTCGGAACGTTTAATTCGAATTAAACGTTACGTTTCCGAACGAATTTATCGAATATTATTCCGTCGCTCGGTTGCAAAAACTTTCTTCATGAAAGTTGTAGAGCTCGTCGATACGCGTTCTAATCGGACGTCGGACGTAGCAGTTATTAACGATAGAAGTTAGTTTCCGATTTAGAAAGGGGTATAAAAGGAAATTAATCAGAATAGGGTTTCCATTTTCGAAACCCTATTCTCTCTCTGAAACCGCGCCTCCCTCCTCTCTCTCTCTCCTCGCGACTCTCTCTCCCCGACCCTTTCCTTCCACGCCGGCGATCTCGCCGATCTGTGGTCCGTGTCACATACCGCTCCTCGCAAAAGCTTCGCACGGTTCTCCTTGCCAAACCCGAGAAGATCGCGTCCTCTCTCGTCGCCGTTCGCTGCACCGACGCTCCGCAGTCCACCTGCAACTCGACGCCATCAGCTCCATCCCCGGCGATGCACGTCCTCGGAGGATAGCTCGCCCTCGCCTCACCCTGCCTCCGACGCCACCAACGATAGAAGGAGAGCTCGACTCGCCGATCCTCCACGCGATTCGACTTCAGTCGTACTCGAAGGTGCCTCCAGTGGTCCTCTCGACGATCCTGCGTCCTCTTGAGGTAAGAAATGATCGATTAGAGTGGTTGTGACGTTATTTGTGGATTTTGGATTGAATTGTGGAGAAATCGGAGGAGAATGGAGGAGAGGGTTACCGCCGCCTAGAGGCGGCGCGTGGGTTAGTTTAGGAGGAGTCTGAGGCCGTGGAAGAGAAGAGGGAGGAGAAAGGAAGAGAAATGGGGCGGCGGTGGCGTGATACGCGCCGTTGGGGGTATCGGCGCGTGGGTCTTACACGCGGCCTGCCGGAGGTGGCGCGTGTACCCCACGCGCCGCCACGTGCGGCGGCGCGTGAACAGTGTTTTGAAGGGTATTTATGTAATTTATTTTTACGAGCGGTAAATGTAAAAAGTAATTATGTACAGTAAAAGTAAATTTTATTTACGTATGATAAATGTAAATATAAATTACTTTCAGTAAATGTAAAAAGTAATTTCAGAAGGGTAAATCAGTAATTAATATTTACTGAGACAGAATGTATTTTTAAATAGTATTTATACGTACAGAAATACGTAAATAGTATGTACTCGTACAGGGATACGTAATGGATGAGTATTTGTACATAAATACATGAATAGTACATACATGAATAGTACTCAATGAACAGTAATTCGTAAAACCAGAAATTACTGAACAGTAACAAATCATTACTGTTACGGCATTTAAAGGTTTACGAAACGTTTCTAAATTTCTTTTCTTATCTTTTCAAGGTGATCGATAAATCAAGAAAAGGAATTATCTTCGGAAATTGTGGAATTACGCTCGAGTTGACAAGGTGAGTAAAATCTCACATATTTATGAATCTACCCTTGCGGTGATTTCAAGATTTTTACAAGAGATTTAAATATTGAAATACGACATGTATACGATATAGTGGATTACATATATATTGTATAAATGGTAATAAGTACATATATATATAGTTTGCTATATTATATACTGTTATGAATTCATCTGAAATAGGTCATTTCGATGACGAGTATGTGATTTTAATATGGAGTTTGTTTAACGTTTTGTCTTCGGACGTGTTTATAAATTATGACATGTATATGATATAGTGGATTATATATATATATATATTGTATAAATGGTAAATAAATACATATATATATATATAGTTGCTATATAATATACTGTTATGATTTTATCGTGATGATGTTATTTTGATGACAAGATTTTATCGAGCATGTGATTTTGGTTTGTACAATATGATGTGAGATTATTGTACATGAATTTTTAACATGGAGATTGTTAAAATGTGATTTGTCTTCAGACTCGATTTTTGGTACAATATGATGTGAGAGTATTGTACGTGTTTGGCAAGTCAGAACCTAGCCTTTGGCCGGGCGAAAGTTACGATACAGTTAGAGCTCTAGTCTGTCTGCCAGAGTCCTGCATGTGAGGTAACGGGTGGTTATCTGCTCATGAGTACTCATATTTTTGGATATTGGGTAGCGGGTGGTTGCCCAATATCTGCGGTGTATTACGAGAGGGGTAACAGATGTGTACCAGCGTTCTTGGTACCCGTATTATAGATGCATTTGGGTAACCAGAAGGGTTACTTAATTTCTCATGAGCGTTTCATTTCATATTTCTTTGGGACAACCAGATGGGCCGTCCATAGACTCATGAGTGCATTTATATTTGTTTGATTTCTAGATTTTCGTATATATTGATATGCGAGTTATATTTTCATTTACTTATACGAGCTGTAAAGCTTACCGGGTTTGTGTTTACAATCCCGGTGCACCAATTTAATGGTGTAAGGGATACTTCCGCAGGTGTTGACTAGTGGGGATTGAGAGACGACCCCGGTGACTCGAAGTTGTTCGTTACCCTGCTTGTGGTGAGATTTCTAGAGTGGATTTGTGAATGAGAATTTGTGAGGTTTTATTTGTGAGCTTGGTGAGAGATTGTGAGGATTATTACATTTCCAGTTTTATGTATGGATTATAAATTTGGGTTGTAATAATTGGTTTGTCTGAGTTGTATTGAGAACTCAGTAATGATCCGCTGTGACATTTTAAATGATTTCGATTTCATTGAGATTATTTTGTGTTTAACGACTTTAAAATTTTGAGTTTTTAAGTTCGAAATTTTGAGGTCGTTACACTCTATATGTTTCTTGAACACTTTAACTGGTAATGCTTTTGTGAAAGGGTCAGCTAGTTGTGAGTTTGTATCTATGCTTAGAACCACTAACTCACCCCTTTTAACCCTCTCCCTAACACTGTAATACTTTAAATCTATATGCTTAGAATTGCTAGATCTCTTATTGTTCTTGCAGAAGTACATAGTTGCCTCATTGTCACAAAAAACTTCCAATTTGTCTTCCACAATGTGACTGAGTACTTGAGTCTGCTGTAGAAAATTCCTTATCCATACCCATTCACACACTGCTTCATATACTGCTATGTACTCAGCTTGCATGGTTGAGGTTGTGATCAATGTCTGCTTCATGGTTTTCCAAGCAATAGCTCCTCCTGCTAGCATGTACACGTATCCACAAGTGGACTTCTTTGAATTAGGATAATTCCTTGCAAAATCAGAATCTGAAAATCCAATAACCTTCAAATCCTTGACTTGTCTGTAAACTAGCATTTGATTCTTTGTTTTCTGTAGATACCTTAACACCTTTTTCCCTGCAACCCAGTGTTCATAACCTGGATTAGATTGAAACCTTGATAACATCCCAACTGCAAAAGCCAAGTCAGGTCTTGTGCAAACTTGAGCATACATGAGGCTTCCAACTAATCTTGCATAAGGCTTTGACTTCATGTTCTCCTTCTCAGTTTCAGTTTGTGGCTGTTGATCTTTTGTGAGCTTGTCACCTTTAGACATTAGAACTTCTCCTCCAGAGCACTGTTCCATACTAAATCTCTTCATAACTTTAGAAATGTAATTTTCTTGGGACAATCCCAACAGTTTATGTGATCGATCTCTTTTAATCTCAATCCCTAGTACATATGATGCTTCACCTAGATCTTTCATGTCAAAATTCTCTGACATAAAGCTTTTAGTATCTTTTAGCATTTTTAGATTGATGCTAGCCAAAAGTATATCATCAACATATAGTACTAATAAAATAAATTGATCTCCAACTGTTTTTAAATAAACACACTCATCAACTAGATTTTCAGTGAATCCAAAAAAGGAAATCACTGAGTCAAATTTCTTGTACCACTGCCTGGAGGCTTGCTTGAGTCCATAAATTGATTTCTTCAGCTTGCAGACCAAATTCTCATTCCCTGCTTCAATAAATCCTTCTGGTTGTTTCATGTAGATCACTTCATCAAGCTCTCCATTTAAGAAAGCTGTCTTGACATCCATTTGGTGTAGCTCCATATCATAGTGTGCAACTAACGCCATAATAATCCTAAAAGAATCTTTACAAGAAACTGGAGAAAAAGTCTCAGTGTAGTCTATGCATTCTTTCTGCGTAAATCCTTTTGCAACTAACCTTGCCTTGTGTCTTTCAGTGTTTCCTGTTGCATCTTTCTTGGTTTTGTAAACCCACTTGCAGCCAATTTCTTTCTGTCTTGGACCAGCTTCAACTAATTCCCAAACTCCATTTTTCTCCATTGACTCAATTTCAGATTGCATAGCTTCTTTCCACTTCTCTGACTCAACACATTTTGTAGCTTGAACAAAATTTGTTGGATCATTGTCTTCTGCACAATCTTCTACTACGTCTGCCTCAGTTAGATAACTGACAATGTAAGGACAATTCCCCCCCCCAAATTTTTCTTTTCTAGCTCTTTCGGATCTTCTAAGCAAAGGGTTTTGAGCAAGAGCTGGAATTAGATTATTTTGAGGTTGTGGAATTAGATTAGGTTCTGCTATAGGTGCAATTGCAGCAATGGGAGGATTCTGAATAACTATATTGTTTTCTGGATTATCAATTTGCATTCCTTGATCAATTTCTTGATCATCTGCATCTTGATTTTCTCTAATGATGTCATCTGCTAATTCATTATCATTATCAAAAGGTAATGTATTTGCTAAATCCTCATCCATCACAAGTTCTTCAAAGTCTGAGGATAAATCCTCATAAATTGTATTGTGAATTTTCTCATATATGAATTTTACTTGATGAGTTTCAAAAATTCTGGGTGAGTGTTTAGCAGAATATAGCTTGTAACCTTTAGATTTATCTGGATAACCTATGAAATAGCAGCTAACAGACTTTTCATCAAGCTTGCTCATTTTTGGATTATAAATCCGAGCTTCTGCTTGACAACCCCATACATGACAATGAAAAAGACTTGGTTTTCTACCACACCATGATTCAAAAGAAGTTTTCTCTATGGCTTTACTTGGTGTTCTGTTGAAAATATAATTTGCAATTTTTAAAGCCTCTCCCCATAAGAATTTTGGCAACCCAGTGGTACACATCATACACCTAACCATATTTAGAAGGGTTCTATTCTTTCTCTCTGCAACACCATTTTGTTGGGGATAGGGTGTTGTATATTGAGCTTTAATTCCATGCTCTTGCAGATACAAGGAAAAAAGACCCTTTTGTTGACTTTTTCTGTATATTTTCCATAAAATTCCCCACCTCTATCTGATCTTACTGTTTTGATCTTTCTCTCTAGTTGATTCTCTACCTCAGTCTTATAGATTTGAAAGGCTTTAAGTGCCTGTGATTTTTATGAGAGTAGAGAAACATAACCGTATCTAGAGAAATCATCAATGAATGTAATGAAATACACGTTTCCACATATAGTTTGGTGTTTAAATGGACCACAGATATCAGTGTGTATGAGTTCCAACAACTTTTGCTTCTTACTGCAGTCTTTTTCCGTTTGTTTGTCATCTTACTCTTAAAACATTCAATACAATCATGAAGGTCTGAAAAGTCTAACTCGTTTAAAATGTTGTTCCTTACTAATAGTTTCAGTCTCTCTTTGGATACATGGCCTAATCTTCTATGCCATAAATATGCAGATTTTTCATTGTTCCTGGTTCTCTTAACACCAGTTAAGGTGCTAGTACTTTTAGTGATATCTGTTTCAACAAAAGAAATATCTTGTTGAGATATTGAACAATTTAACTTTATATGATCATCCAATATTACACCAAAACCAATTTGCTCTTTATTTCGAAAAATAAGAATTCCTTTATTGTCAATCAAAAAACTACATCCAGATTTAACCAATTGAGAAACTGAAACTAAATTCCTTCTCATGGAAGGTACATAATAAACGTTATTCAAGACTATAAATTTTCCAAATCCTAAATCAAGCCTAAGACATCTTGCAACTTTTACTGCCACCTTCATCCCGTTTCCAACACGCAAGCTAACATCCTCACTTCTTGGAGTCCTGGTCTTTTTGAACCCCTGTAAGGAATTAGTTATGTGAATAGGTGACCCGGAATCAATTCACCAAGATTGTTGATTGACATTAACAAGATTAACTTCTAAACAAAAAAATGTATTAGAAATAATCTTACCCTTTTTAGCTAGCCAAGCCTTATAGCCAGTACAATCCTTTTTCATGTGACCTACTTTCTTACAAAAGTAGCACTTGAATCTGAATGGTTTGTTATCCTTTGGCCATGTGGTTGCTGATGTCTTAGAGATGATCTTGTTAGGCTTAAACTTGTTCTGTTGATGTGACTTCCTTTTTTTAGGCTTTTCAAGCAGGTAGATAGTTTGGGTTTACTTCTTAATCCTCTCCTCCTCATCAGAACAGATGGCTATTAGTTCATTTAAAGTCTAGTTTTCCTTTTGAGCATTATAGCTAGTCCTGAGATGGTCAAAACTGCTTAGGAGTGTGTCCAGTGCATGATGCACCAGCAAGGTGTCCTGTACTCCCACCATCATCTCTTTAAGCCTATTGTTGATATTAATAAACTTTAATAAATGCTCCATGACTCCTCCAGTTCATGAGTATTGCAGGCTATGATATTCCTTGTTTAGCCTAGCTATCTCAGCTTTCTCACTCTCCTTGAACTTAGCTGACACGGCCTCCAGAAAATCAGTAACAAATTTCAGCTCAGCCACACATCTTCTAATGCTTTTAGACATAGACTGCCTAATAACATTCTTAGCCATCATGTTTGAATGCATCCACTTCTTATAATTAGCTTTGACTGTGGTTTTATCATCTTCTGCTGGGGTTTCTGGTCTATTCTCTTGAAAACAATAGTCTATCTTATCATTCAAGGTGATATAGGTTTCTACAGAATCCTTCCAAGCTCTAAAGTTTGACCCAGTAAGTATTAAAACACTGTTGAAGGTGAGGTAGGTGCTACCTAAAGAGCAAAAGAAAATTTTATGAGTTCTTAGTTTTCAGTGTTTTCTGTTTTGTCATACAATGCCAATCAAGACAAGCATAAAACAAAAAATACCATAAAACAACACAGTCATATACTTGCAGTAATTCAATCCATAACTTTAATCAACATTAAGCAATACTTTTGAGCAATTACTTAACATTCTGTAATTCTTTTCAATAAGCCACACAAGATAAAAACATGTTATCCAAAGAATCAAATCAACATCTTTAGACATAAGATCTAATTCTAAGTATCCGAATTTATTTTCATCAAATATGTTTATTGTTGTCTGTATTATAAAATCATATTGGAAGAATAAAATATGAATTTGAAAACACATAAAACAACTTTTCAGTTTGTTATCTTGAAAATTCCCTTCAGATATCAAAGAAGAATGCTTTGTGCAATATGTTCAATTATACCAACAGGAAACCACAAACCAATTTTGAGCTTATAACTTTGTTTTCTACCCAGATAATCTTTATAAGAAAACTAAGCTTTGTGCCATGTAAACCTTTTACAATGTATAAAATTGGGAGATTTTAAACTTCTGCATACATTATCCATCAATTACAGCACACACATAGAATGCAATCATTCAATTCAACCATAGAGTATATATTTGCATAGAAAATTAAATTTCCCAGCCATACAGGAACCACACGTCAACCACAATCCAAGTCTCTAAGCTACTCTTATATGCACGCTGGGTGTGCTTTAGGGTTCTTATGTATATACATATACATACATATATATATATATATATACTTGATATAATCTGCTTAAATTGAAATAGGAAAACCTTTAAGAAAAAAACTGTTTTTGCTTTTTCCCCAAATTTGCTGTACTTTTTGTAGCGGAAGCATAGAACAAATTTTTGAATCAGCAGCAATTTCCTTTGGTCTTCTTAATCCGTAGCAATTTGGGTTATGAATCCCGTAAGAGACATAAAGGCCTCAATCGCTTCTGATCCAGTCATCTTCCCATATCCAGAAGCTCAACGTTTTGAAAAACACAACGGCTAAAATTTTTCTAGATTGTTGTTCTTGAGTTCGGATTGGGTTGAGACCGGATCCGCGTGTTTGCAACTGGTTCGACCCGTAAAGCAAAATTCCTCAGTAGTAACGTTCGCGACCAGCAGTAACGCTCGCGACCAGCAGTCACGCTCGCGACCATCAAGTAACGTTCGCGACCATCTCCTTTTTTTTTTGTTAAAATCTAAAACCAATTTTTAGTTATGCAAAACTGAAATTTTTTGTGCTCATAAGTGCTATGATACCATATGTAAATTAAATTACATGATATGAGTACAAAACCAAAGATCATATGCATAACAACTAATCGTTAATTTAGTGAATGAGATTAACTTACCATCTTCATGAACGACAACACCGTGATCCATTCACTACTAGCAAAAAACACATTGACACTGATTTTAGTGATTTAGTTAGCACAAAATTTCACATATCTGTAAGTATTACAATTTCAAACGAATAATCGTGTGAAATGAGGATAATCATCATCATTAATCGATCACAATGAACCAAAAATTGAGCAAGTAGAACAACAATGCACATAGACAGCGAGGGCATTAATTGTGTTACAAATAGCACAATGAGTTGGAGATTAATTGTCTAATATATAACCAAAATGATTTCAGTCTTTGTCTCCCTTCATTACTCATCAACTAGAATTGACAAAATTCCGAGAAGGTTGTAAGTTCACTAGGTTGATCATCAAATTGTATGAAATTTTTATAAGAGTGATTTATACATTAAATTCTAAAATATATACGGTGAAGATGTGAAAATGCTCATTCGTCTCTATATTGATTATTCTAGGCCTCTTGAATCTTCTATTTACCTATTTTCTTTGTTGTTATTTATGTGTAATGCGACTTTACGGCTTTTTATTGATTTTATTGATAGGAATTCTCTTGTTAAGACCCTATAAATCGATTAAAACCTCAGATTCATACTAGAACCACGACGATTAAATAAAATATATTTATAAATATGAAGAAACCACAGAATTCCGTTTAAAAAAATACTAGAGACAAATTTCAGTGTGGATATAGAAATCTATTCTCACAGTTGTCCGTGGAAACCACAATTAACACAGATTTCGGTGCATACATCTTAATAGTTATTATTTTATAGGATTATAGAGTTACAATTATGAGTGCTAAATATATGTGCAAACAGATTTTTGTGTGAATTGATAATTAAGCATGGACATCCGTGTGAGAGTGGCTAATTAACCTCTAAACCCTAAAATCTTAAATGCTTTCAGCCTCTCTTTTTCTTTCTCTCTCATAAAATCCCCGATCTTGTTGGCTCAGCTCCCATATCTCACACAACCTTCATCATTAAAGAGCATAGAAGCCCAGAAGGGTGATACTTTCCCACACAAATTCTGATCAGTTCCAGGTTTACTTTCGTTAACCTATATTGTATTAGATCTCTAATCGATTTGTTATTAGATCATAAATCTTTTTGGTGTTGATCTATGGGTATTATCAGCTTGGAGATTTACTGCCTTGAATCATGGGATTTTTCTTTAGCACATGTAGTTTCTCTTTGGGCAGTAGTTTCGGATGCCCAGATCTGCAATTCTGTATCTCTCCCCAATTCATAGTTTCATGTGGTTTTCATTTTTAATGGAGGCAGTAGTCCTCAAATATTGTTTTTGTGTTCCTTGTTACCAGAAATTCTATCAAGACTTACCAAAAACCCAAGACAACGACATGAACAAGATCCAGATGTGTAATGGAGTAGATTCATCAATACATCATCAAGAGGCAAATAGGCACGACATCATTTTCGTGTATAGCTTTTTTTCTTCCAAGAATCAAATTTTGTAGAGGGAATAATTTGTTTGAGAGATGTGTAATGAAGTAAATTCACTAATATAAGTTTGAGATTTGATTTCTACCAAAAATCTAATAATGAGAATGAGATCTAGTGATTTCATTATGTGGATTTTGGAACCTGATTTAAGGAATTATAAATTTATAAAAATTGTGCAATTTTTTTTTTGAATCCGGTCACTTTTTTCACACAGAGATCTGTGAGAGCTGTGATGTTATTGCACACCGTATGAAATATTAAAATACATTTTAAAACCACATAAATTGAATTGCAGTTTTTCATAAACAGAGGGACCCGCAATAAAACTCACACGATCTTTATAATCCGTGTGTTAAGAGTATTAGCCCTCCCTCCAAACCGCACAGATAATCAATCTGTATGCGCACTGTGGTTATTAACTTTTTCACACAGATATCCATGTGAGATACCCTTATTTCACACGGTATCTCACATGGATTAAAATCAGTGTGAAAATTCATTTTGCTAGTAGTGATTGTGCCTTAATCCGAAATCACAAGGTACTAGGCAAAGTCTTCTGTTAGTCACTACTCTCTGCTTTCTCAATGGACAGAAACTGATGCAAAAAATTCGTAGTGATAATAGGTACGTTTACCATCTATATATAGAGAATCTTTAACACTTAAGAGTCCTTCCATTAAAGACATCTTGTAAGTTAAGTCATCTTATTTAGATTTCTATTCAATATTGATTTGTAGTCTTGCTTCTAGACTTAAATTAAGATTCCTTACCATAATGATATAATACACAAAATTATTAGGAACTAGATTTGATACTATTTTTGTTTCCATGTAGAAATAGATTATGACATTAAACATGATAATCATATAATATGTGATATGTCCAAAATTGATCAAACAAGAGAATGGTAGTCTAACTCTGCTCATCGTTGGAGCAGTGAGTATCCTAGTATTAACCAATTTGGTTGCTTGACTTGTTTCTATTATAACCTATATCTGGTTAAATCTCATGCACTTTGTCCGCCGACTTTATCCTGTGGTTCAAGGTATGAATCTCAAAATTTTCCACTTTCTTGGAGCTAAAACAAGCCACCAACGGATTCGAGGAAGAGCTAGGTCGTGGTGCCTTTGCAACAGTTTCGAAAGGAGTTTTAGCATCTGATACTAGGAAGTTCATTGCTGTGAAAAGATTGAACACAGTGGTCCAAGAAAATGATTTGGAATTCAAACCTGAAGTGAGCGCAATTGGCGGAACAAATCACAGAAAATTAGTCCAACCACTCGGATTTTGTGATGGCAACACCAGCATCTTGTGTACGTGTACATGAGAGCAATGGCTTTGTAGCAAGATTCCTTCTTGGAAAGACAAGCTGGTGACCTGGTATCAAAGAAAGGAAATCGCCTTGGGAACTGCAAGAGGGCTCTTGTACTTGCACGAGGAGTGAACCAGTCAAGTCATACATTTTGACATTAAGAAGCAAAAGGGTAATTAACAAGAGTACTCTATATATATGTAGTAACAGGGGCGAAGACCATAATATCGACGATATTCTGGATGTTTGATGAGGAATGATTTAATTGACTGTGTTCAACTTGTGAACAATCAGTTATCGGAGCAGGAGTTTGACCAACAGGGTGGAAAGTCATCATAGCAAGAGGATCGCGCGCTGGCGCTGCTACCGCCTCCCATGCCAGTCATCATCTGCATGGGTATCTAGCTTATGGTGACACTTGCAGACAATCATATAGTAAAATCCAAGCTTTGTGTGTCTAGGGTTTGGGATAGAGTCTAGGAATGGGCAATCAGGTGTCCAGTGTTCCTTATCCTTCATTTTGTAAGGTCTTGGTTGATACATTTTGTAAAGAAGGGATGGTTGAGCATGCCAGAAGTCTGGTTGAAATTATGACTCAAAGACATATTCAGCCGGGAACGTCTGCAACGCACTAGGTTTATGGCTACACCAGCTTTTTCTGAAAATGATGACGTCATTTTCCGTCTAAATGACGTCATGTACATGTTAAGTCAACCGTTTGAGATAGGAAAAAAAAACCTAACAGTAAAACTGGTCTTACGTGTGAGACCGGTTTTCTAGTAAATGGCTGCTGTTGAAGAACAAAAATCAAAGAAAGAAACTGAGGTGATTGCTGAAGAAGAACAAGAATAAGTAGTAGCAAAGGAGGAGGAGGAAGAGGACTGGTCATCGGACTTCGACTTCGGAGACGCACTGAACTATTTGGATTCTAAGGACGACGACGCAGTAGAAGGCGCCTTCACTATCAATTTGCGCCTCCCAAACACCCACGGAGGTCTTCACTCTCGCCCTAACTTTTCAACTCTTCAGCCCCTCTCTAATCGCAACCGGTCTTCACATCATCCGAAACCCCGACTTCCGTCTGTGCCGACTTCAAGTGCTGGCTCTCTCTCATCTCCGCCCCCAACTTCCGTCGCTTCTTCCAAGGCTCTCTCTTTGTAAAGTATTAAGCTTTAAATGTTTCAGTATTATTACATGGTGTCCTGGTTCGTGTTCAAGACGATGAGTTCTGGCATATGACCAAAGTCTTGAGATTGCACACCAACGATAGGTAGCCTTTATCAAATTCGAATGGGTTTCTGTCAATTTTCAATCTTTATGATGATTCTGATATTCCAAGCTTCAATTTTTTATAGGAAATTTGTTTTTTTTTTTGGGTTAAATTGTGGAATAAGTGGTGCTGTGTGCGTTCACTAGAGCTGTTTAATTTAAAGAAAATTTCATTGAACCCAGAAACAAGTATTTCACATATCAAGTTGTTGTAATGTTCTGCATCTCCAAGTCAGTCGAGTGGCTTCAAAACTTGTGGTAGCTAGCAAGATGATAGAATTCCTCCAAGATGATATCTGAATTCGTCTTCTTTCATAGGTGTCTGTGACTTTCATCCATTTTCTTTGCCTCTTATGACTTATGAGAAGATTACTATTTATGTACTGGCAGCTGCTATGCATCTTCTCAAATTGGACTGGGTATCTGGTCTACCTTATCTGCTGAACCCGGTCTCATCATTTTCAGAAGAAAATGATTCTGAAAATGAAGTTGACAAATTGAGAAATTTGCAGATCGAGGACTCTGGAGGAATCACATGGTATTCTTCAATTGTGCAATTTGGGAACCAATTCAAATAAGGCAGAGTTGCACATAACACAACAGAAGCACATAAAGTATGCTATCCAAGCTCTTGTAAGTTACGGTTTTTGTTCTTAATTTATATACTACTTATGGGGCTTCCTATATCTGATTCTAGATAGTTTTGTTATTATTATTTTTTTTCAAACTGTTGTTGCTTGTAGGGTTTTTGTAATAACCCTAATTTTTAAAACGATATTTGAATTGAATTTAATTCTATAAGTTATGAAATTCAATTAAAATGGAATTGTTTGTTTGCAAACTTTACGAAACGGAAACGGAAACGTTCCGAAAACGTTTAATAAGAAAACGTTACGTTTCCGAACGATTATATCGACTTTTATTCCGTCGATCGTTTGCGAAATCTCCCTTCACGAAAGTTGTGGAGCTCGTCGATACGAGTTCGTGGATATGTGACACGTTCGAATCGGACGTTGTACGTAAAAGTTATTAACGACGGAAGTTAGTTTCCGATTTGGAAAAGGGTATAAAAGGAAAAAACTGAAGGGTTAGGGTTTCCATTTTCGGAAACCCTTCACCCCGCCTCCCTTTTCCCTTTTCTCTCTCTCTCCTCGCGATTTTCTCCCTCCCCGAGCTCTCTCTCCCTCACTGTCCTCGCCGGCGATCTCCATCACCGTTCGACCGTGGTCTCCACCGCCTAGCGCAGGAGCACCGCACGGCCCTTCTCTGCAGACCCCGAGGTCGACGCATCTCCTCGCGATGTCGTTAACCTCCGCGCTCCAACCCGAGACCGCAAGCATCGCGCCACCATCGAGCACCACTTCGGCGACGCAAGGGCACGGGGGAGAGCTCCACGACGCCGATCCTCTCCCTTAGAGCCCTTCGCTATCGACCCAGGGGCACCCAAGCCCTCCCCGAGGAATCGAAGCTCCACCGACGATCCGAGCGTTTCCGACATCAAATCGGAAGTTTTAACTGCGATTAAGGTATGATTTGTTGTTATTGATGGTTGGATTGTGATTGTGATGAATTTTGGGATCGAATTGAGGAGATCGGAGGTGTGTGAGGAGGAAGGGATACCGCCGCCTAGAGGCGGCGCGTGGAGGAGCGTGGGAGGAGTAGGAGGCGGCCTAGGACCGCAGAGAGGAAGAGGGGAGAAAGGAGGAGGGTTTTGGGGTGGTGGTGACATCACACGCGCCGGTTTTGGGCTCGGCGCGTGGGCCCCACGCGCTGCCTGCCGGAGGTGGCGCGTGTGCCACACGCGCCGCCACGTGCGGCGGTGTGACAGTGTTTTCCGATAGGGGTATTTTGGTAATTTACTTAAATGTAAATGTAAATTTTATTTACTACGGTAAATGTAATTAAATTTTACCTTCGGTAAATATAAATATAAATTACTTTCAGTAAATGTAAAAAGTAATTTTGTAAAAGGGTAATTTAGTAAATTTTATTTACTGAATTTGTATTTACATTTAAATCGTACGTATACGTACAGAAATACGTATTAATATTTATACGTACAGAAATACGTATTAATATTTATACGTACAGAAATACGTATATAATATTTATACGTACAGAAATACGTATATAATATTTATACGTACAGCAATACGTATATAGTATTTATACGTACAGAAATACGTATATAATATTTATACGTACAGAAATACGTATTAATTTCATAGTTGTACAGTATCCGGGAATAGTAAGAGTGAATAGTGCCAATGAACAGTAACTTCGTAAAACCGAAAATTGCTGAACAGTAACCGATTATTACTGTTTCGGCATTTAAAGGTTTACGAAACGATTCTAAATTCTTTTCTTATCTTTTCAAGGTGATCGTTAAATCGAGGAAAGGAATTATCTTCGGGAATTGTGGAATTACGCTCAAGTCAATAAGGTGAGTAAAATCTCACTGAATTACGAATCTACCCTCGTGGTGATTCAACATTTTGCAAGTGTGTTTATTAAATGAATTACAACATGTATATAATTTAGTGGACTACATATATACAGTATAATGGTAATAAGTACATATATATATATATAGTTCATTAAATTACGTACTGTTATTAATTCATTAAAAATAGTCATTTCAGTGACAGAAAAATTTGGCATGTGTAGGTGATTCAAATGGTACGATATGATGTGAGATTATCGTACGTAATTTTCAGGTGTTTATGAAATATGACATGTATAGGATATAGTGGACTATGTATATATTGTATAAATGGTAAATAAATACGAATATATATAGTTTGCTATATAATATACTGTTATGATTTTATTGTGGTTATATCGTGAAAGTTTTAAAACGTACAATATGATGTGAGATTATTGTACGTGATTTTTAACATTGAGATTGTTAAAATGTTGATTTGTCTTCGGACGTGATTGGTACAATATGATGTGAGATTATTGTACGTGTTTGGCAAGTCGGAACCTAGCCTTTGGCCGGGCGAAAGTTACGATACAGTTAGAGCTCTAGTCTGTCAGCCATAGTACTTCATGTGAGGTAACGGGTGGTTATCTACTCATGAGTACTCAGATTGTTTTGGATGTTGGGTAGCGGGTGGTTACCCAATATCACCATAGTACTTCATGTGAGGTAACGGGTGGTTATCTACTCATGAGTACTCAGATTGTTTTGGATGTTGGGTAGCGGGTGGTTATCCAATATCAGAGTAGTACTGCATGTGAGGTAACGGGTGGTTATCTGCTCATGGGTACTCAGATTGTTTTGGATGTTGGGTAGCGGGTGGCTATCCAATATCAGCGGTGTATTACGAGAGGGGTAACAGATGTGTACCAGCGTTCTTGGTACCCGTATTATAAATGCATTGGG
The DNA here is from genome assembly GCF_933775445.1 of Argentina anserina. NCBI lineage: Eukaryota > Viridiplantae > Streptophyta > Magnoliopsida > Rosales > Rosaceae > Argentina > Argentina anserina. The sequence continues at coordinate 33,977,067 of NC_065874.1, forward strand.
TAACCAGAAGGGTTACTTAATTTCCTCATGAGCGTTTTATTTCATATTTCTTGGGTCAACCAGATGGGCTGACTATTGACTCATGAGGGCATTTATATTTGTTGTTTTGTGATCTTTCGTATATATTGATATGCGAACTGTATTGTGATTTTACTCATACGAGCTATAAGCTTACCGGGTTTGTGTTTACAATCCCGGTGCACCAATTCAATGGTGTAGGGGATAATTCCGCAGGTACTGATTAGCGGAGATTGAGTGACGACTCCGGAGATTCGAAGTCGTTCATACCATGTTGTGGTGAGATTTCTGGCGTGGATTTGTGTGAGAATTTGAGTGAATTTATTTGTGAGATTTGTGAGGATTATTACATTTCCATTTTATGTATGGATTATAAATTTGGGTTGTAATAATTGGTTGTCTGAGTTGTATTGAGAACTCAGAATTGATCCGCTGTTATACTTTAATGATTTCGATTTATTTGAGATTATTTTTTGTTTAACGACTTTAGAATTTTGAGTTTTTAAGCTCGAAATTTTGGGGTCGTTACAGTTTTAAACCATGCAAGTATTGCTTGAAGTTATATCAGTATAACACTATATGCTAGTGCCAAATTTTCATCAAGCATTTTGACAGAGGCATACGCATTTTGACAGAGCTATAAGTGATCTCTATATTCAAATCATATGATGACGCTTTTCTGTTTTACTTGCATCTTTGTGTCAGGTACTTTTTGCCTCAATGTTTGAGACAGGAGGACAATTCGGAAAATTTTGAGTTGGATAATTGAAGCATCTTATTAGAGGCTTTGATCGCATCTTGTGATCGGAAATCTAAAGCCTTCATGTGTTTACTTGGACAGTGACTTCACACCCAAATTATGTCACTTCTTGCTTTCCAGAACCATTCCTCCTGAGCAATTGTTTGTTTTAGATCTAGTGGCTGGGACATTGGGGTACCTTCACCCTGAGTATCTTATCACCACTTCATACTCGGAAGACACTGATGTTTAAAGTTTTGGTATAATTTTACTTGTTTTCTAACTGGTCGACAGGCTTTTCAACCCAATCAAGAAGGACAAGGGCAGAATTTTTTGTGTCTTATTTGGAGTTTTATTCTTATAATGATCAGTTTAAGACGATTTTTTTATCCTAAGATACTTGAGAGTTGGAAAGAGAAGATAAGCGAGCACAAGAACAACAGTTGCATGAATTCCTAACACTGGCATTGTTATGCACACAAGACAAAGGTGAAGCAAGGCCAGATATGATTGATCTGGCCAAGGAACTCGTACGTATTGAGAAGTTTATTATTCCTTGTTAGCTACTATATCCTTTATATTTGTATTCAACAGGGACCATTTAAATTTGCAAAAACTCTAGATTGTATTTCAGCGGGTTGTTGTGTTGATTGGAAGATCTAGTTTGCTTTGAAAGATCTTGATGTTAAATGTTCATACCATCCAGCTCTCAAGTGAAAATGTTGGCATTTTAGGACAGGTGAGGACTTATGTTACTGTTAATCTGCTACACGAAATAAAGGGAACATTGTTATCGCCAGGAGGAGATTTCACCTCATTCAATCTTTAAACTTATGTTAAGAAACAAAAACTTAGCTTGAAGTATCCAACAAAACCAAGCAACAAAATCTGTTGAATTGATTTCCCATTTATATACTTTAGTTATCGAACTCAACCAAGTTGCACTCTCTTGTTTTTAGGATGGCTTTCTAGTCTATTTAGTCAGGAAGCAAAGAAAGCAGTAGAACAAAGTGACAGAAAGCAGGATATTGATACAGTCTGACCTGAATGGGTACAGTTTGTTTATAGGATGCCATGAACATCATATTCCAAAGTCTGGAGGTAGAATGGTAGCCATGAGATTTGTAACGACCCTAAAATTTCGAGCCTAAAAACTCAAAATTTCAAAGTCATTTGAACACCAAAACAATCTCAATGAAATCGAAATTATTTAAAATGCACATCAGATCATTACTGAGTTCTCAATACAACTCAGAAAACTAATTATTACAACCCAAATTTATAATTCAACATTACATAAGATGGAAATTTAATAATCCTCACAATCTCTCACAAAACTCACAATAAATCCACACTAATTCTCACACTCAAATCCACGCTAGAAACCTCACCACAAGCAGGATACGAACGACTTCGAGTCTCCGGAGTCGTCACTCGATCTCTACTAATCAACACCTGTGGAATTATCAAGGTTCTAAAAAATGCTAGGCGTTAATCAGGCGGACAGCTAAAAACCAGCGCCCAGAGGATTAATCGGGGATTAATCGGCCCAAAATCTAGACGGCCAAGGATCTCCGAGCGCCTAGGCGGTCCTAGGCGGGGATTTTTTAGAACATTGGGAATTATCCCCTACACCATCGAATTGGTGCACCGGGATTATAAACACAAACCCGGTAAGCTTATAGCTCGTATGAGTAAAATGAAAATATAATTCGCATATCAATATATACGAAAATCACAAATCAACAAATATAAATGCCCTCATAAGTCAATGGACAGCCCATCTGGTTATCCCAAAAACAATATATGAAATGGAAGTGCTCATGAGAAATCGGGCAACCCTTCTGGTTACCCAAAAACATTTATAATACGGGTACTACTGAACGCTGGTACACATCCGTTACCCCTCACGTAGTACACCGCTGATATTGGATAGCCACCCGCTACCCAACATCCAAAACAATCTGAGTACCCATGAGCCGATAACCACCCGTTACCTTACATGCAGTACTACGGCAGACATACTATAGCTCTAACTGTATCGTAACTTTCGCCCGGCCAAAGGCTAGGTTCCGACTTGCCAAACACGTACAATAATCTCACATCATATTGTACAAAATCAGGTCCGAAGACAAATCAACATTTAACAATCTCATGTTAAATTCACGTACAATAATCTCACATCATATTGTACAATCAAAATCACATGCTCGATAAAATCTTGTCATTAAAATGACATCATCACGATAAAATCATAACAGTACATTATATAGCAAACTATATATATATATGTACTTATTTACCATTTATACAATATATATATAATCCACTATATCATATACATATCATAATTCATAAACGCGTCCAAAGACAAAACGTTCAACAAACACATATTAAAATCACGTGCAATAATCACACCTCATATTGTACAATTAATTCACATACTCGTCATATAATTCTTGTCATCGAAATGACCAATTCCAATGAATTCATAACAGTATATAATATAGCAAACTATATATATAAGTACGTATTTACCATTTATACAAATATATATATTCCACTATATCATATACATGTCGTATTTCAATATTTAAAACTCTTGCAAAAATCTGGAATTCACCGCGAGGGTTAATTCGTAAATATGTGAGATTTTACTCACCTTATCGACTCGAGCGTAATTCCACAATTTCCGAAGATAATTCATTTCCTTGATTTATCGATGACCTTGAAAAGATTAGAAAAGAATTTAGAAACGTTTTGTAAACCTTTAAATGCCGTAACAGTAATAATCGGTTACTGTTCAGCGATTTTCGGTTTTACGAATTTACTGTTCACTGAGTACTATTCACTGTTTTACTATTTACGTATTTATTATTTTATGTATTAATGTATAAATACACATCCAATACGTATCTCTATACGAGTACATACTGTTTATGTATTTCTGTACGTATAAATACTATTCACATGTACATACTGTCTCAGTAAATAATAATTACTGAATTGCCCTTCCAAAATTACTTTTTACCTTTACTAAAAGTAATTTATATTTACATTTACCGTACGTAAATAAAATTTATATTTACCGTACGTAAATCACCTTTTTACATTTACCGTACGTAAAAATAAATTACAAAATTACCCTCTCGGAAACAATGTTCACGCCGCCAAAGATGGCGGCTCGTGGGGTACACGCGCCACCCGCCGGCAAGCTACGCGTGAGGCTCACGCGCCGACGCCACCAACGGCGCGTGTCACGCCACCGCCGCCCCATTTCTCTTCCTTTCTCCTCCCTCTTCTTTCCTACGGTCTCAGACCACCCCTAGGCTATCCCACGCACCCCCACGCGCCATCCATGGCGGCGGAAATCTCCTCCCTTTCCTCCTCTGTTCTCCCACTCCGATCTACCTTAAAACCTCTCCAAAACATTCACAAATTCACCACCAAGCAATTCAACAATTGAATTAACCAAATCCTTACCTAAAACACGATTTGAAATCGTTGGAGTTCGTTGGTTGGATCGGACCGACTGTGCTCGGTTCCTGTGAGTCACGTCGAAGCTTCACGGCGTCGCTGGAGTCCGTGCCTTGCTCGGAGGGAGGTCGCGTCGTGGTTGTGAGGCCGCTGATGCCGGCGGTGAGGAGCACGGCGCACGGAGGGCGGCCATTCGTCGGTGAGCCGAGAGGATGAGAGAGTTTTCGGGAGAGAGGAGAAAAGGAGGCGGGTTGAAAGAGGGAAGAATGGGTTTCCAATTATGGGAACCCTAGCTCAAAACATTTCCTTTTATACCCCCCCCCTCTAAAATCGGAAACTAACTTCCGTCGTTAATAAGGTTTACGTACGACGTCCGATTCGAACGCGTCATATACTCACGAACTCGTAACGACGAGCTCTACAACTTTAGTGAAGAAAGTTTTCGCAACCGAGCAACGGAATAAAAGTCGATACATACGTTGCGGTAACGTCACGTTTTTCGAATTAAACGTTCCGAGAACGTTTCCGTTTTTCGTTTCGTAACATCGCAAACAATCAAATTCGTTTTAATTGAATTTCCCAACTTTATAGAATTCAAATCAAACCAAATATTGTTTTGAAAAATAGGGTTATTACAAGATTTTAGTTAGGAAATGCTTTTTAGCAATGTTAATTCTTTATAGCTACTATCATACTATTTTATAGAAATTTGTAATATTTCGTAATGATTTGAAGAATTTCGTAATATTTCGTAGTGTAGAATTTCGTAATATTTTGTAGTGTTTTTTAATGTTTCGTAAGGTTACGTAAAATTTGTTGTATTTTGTAAACACATACTAAATTTTTGACTTTTATACACTTTCTCACTAAGATTAGGTTATTTATGGGTACTATTGTATTATTTGTCGAAATTCCAAGTGATTCGTAACATTTCGTAATATTTCGTTGTATTTCGTAATATCTCGTGACATTTTGTAGTGTTTCGTACAGTTACTAAAAAATTGTTGTATTTTGTAAAGTAAGACTAACTTTAGACTTTTATACACTTTCTCATTTGGATTAAGTTCTTTATGGGTACTACCGTATTATTTTATAGAATTTTATAATACTTTGTAAGGTTTCATAGCATTTTGTAGAATTTGATAATATTTCGCAATGTTTTGTAGCATAAGTAATGTTTCGTAAGGTTACGCAAATATTGTTCTATTTTGTAAAGTAAGTCCAAGTTTTCACTTTTATACACTTTGTCACTTAGATTGGGTTCTAAATGATATTTCGTAGTGTTTTGTAATATTTCGTAGCATTTTATAGAATTTCGCAATATTTCATAGTGTTTTATAGTATTATGTAAGGTTGCGGAAATATTGTTCTATTTTGTAAACTACGACTAAGTTTTGAATTTTATACACTTTATCATTTTAATGAATTGATCACATGTGACGGTTCGATTGATGATATCAAAAACATAGGTTGTTGATCACCGATTTGTCCACTAAAGCATCATAACATTTTTATAATAGGTTAAATATAAATGTGTCACATTATGAACCGACTATATGGAGGCGATGTCTAGACATCAATCGCACCGTTCGATGTTTTTGTAACGACCCCAAAATTTCGAGCATAAAAACTCAAAATTTCAAAGTCGTGAAACACCAAAACAATCTGAATGAATCGAAATCATTTTAAATGCCACAGCGGATCATCTCTGAGTTCAAAATACAACTCAGTCAAACCGATTATTACAAACCAAATCATAATTCAACATTATAACAAATGGAAATGTATAATCCTCACAACAACCTCACAAGATAGTCACACAAAATCCTCACACAGGCTGGAACTGAATATCTTCAAGTCCTCTGAGCGGTCCGTCAATTCCCACTAAACCACACATGCGGAGTTATTCACTACACCATCGAATCGGTGCACCGGGATTGTAAACACAAACCCGGTAAGCTTTACAGCTCGTATGAGTAAAAACAACAATAAAACTCGCATATCAATATATACGGAAATCCACAAAAAAAACATTAAATATAAATGCACTCATGAGTCAATGGACGGCCCGTCTGGTTGACCAAAATATGAAAATGAAAGTGCTCATGAGAAATTAGGCAACCCCTCTGTTTACCCAAATGCATTTATAATACGGGTATTAATGAACGCTGGTACACATCTGTTACCCCTCACGTAGTACACCGTTGACATTGGGTAACCTCATGCTACCCAACATCCAAAAATATGAGTACTCATGAGCCGATAACCCATCTGTTACCTCACATGCAGTACTCCGGCAGACATACTAGAGCTCTAACTGTATTGTAACTTTCGCCCGGCCAAAGGCTAGGTTCCGACATGCCAAACACGTCCGAAGACTGGTCCGAAGACATATCAACATTTTAACAATCTCCATGTTAAAATCACGTACAATAATCATCACCTCATATTGTACAAAAATCAAGTCCGAAGACAAAACTCGTCTGAAGACATCAATCACGTCCGAAGACAAAATCACGTCCGAAGACAAATCAACATTTTAACAATCTCCATGTTAAAATCACGTACAATAATCATCACCTCATATTGTACAAATCAAATCACATGCTCGATATATAAATCTCGTCATCAAATGACATAATCACGATAAAATCATAACAGTATATTATATAGCAAACTATATATATGTACATATTTACCATTTACACAATATATATATAATCCACTATATCATATACATGTCATATTTCATAAACACGTCTGAAAACAAAATCACGTCCGAAGACAAATCAACATATTAACAATCTCCATGTCAAAATCACGTACAATAATCATCACCTCATATTGTACAAATCAAATCATATGTTCGATATATAACTCTCGACATCAAAATGACATAATCACGATAAAATCATAGCAGTATATTATATAGAAAACTATATATATATGTACCTATTTACCATTTATACAATATATATATAATCCACTATATCATATACATGTCATATTTCTTTCTTAAAAATTCTGCAAAATCTTGAATCTCCGCAAGGGTAGATTCATAAATATGTGAGATTTTACTCACCTTCTTTCATGCGTGCAACTTCCACGACACTGAAAGTAATTTCCTCACTCGTTTCGTCAGTCACCTAATAGCATGATAAATGCTTAGAAAATGATACTTGAAATATCAGGTGACGATTTTCAGTACAACTAAATGTTGTTCATAAAACATTGTTCACAGAAGACTGTTCATGTTTTACTAATCACTGTTTTTACTAAAATACTGTTCACAGTTACCGTTTTTACAAAGCACTGTTCACAGTCACTGTTTTACTAAAACGCTGTTCACATTTACTGGTACAAAATACTATTCATGCGTCGCCACTGTTCGCCGACTGCCACCAATGATCACCAAATTTCACCACCACAATCTAAATGACATTCCTAACAACTTCTTAGTTCACCCCAAAGTCTAATTTTGAGCCTAAACACTTCAATTTAACAAGAACCAAAAAGCCCCAATTTAAAAACCTAGAATTTCTTTTCTTCGATTCTCCTAGCACATAACGATTGGGGTTAAATATTTTGGAGGGTTTGTAGTATGGAAGGAGACCTTCAAAATGAAACAACAATCGTACCGATTGGTTGCCGGAGGAGGGAGATCTGACGAGTTGATATTCGGCGAAATATGCTTTTTCGGAAGAACTTCTGGGTTTCCCCGCTCCTAAACGGCGGCGATATGGCGGGTGACGTTACCACCAATCGACAGGGGATGCAGCAACCTTTCAAACGTGACCGGTGCGCCGCTCTATGATGGCCAGACAACGGAGATCCGACGGCCCAAAGTCGGCTGCTCGGGAGAGAAATTTCTGGATTTTTTTCGTGGTGAACAGTACCCATGAACAATACCGATTCGAATTTTTGATTTTTCTCCCATTTTTCTCTTTAATTCCCCTATTTATATTTTCCATAATTGTCCAAATATCTTTTGATTCGTAACTTCTTCATACGAACTCCGATTTAGGCGTGCCACGTTTCCACTAATTCGTATCGACGAGCTTTATGACTTTCATGTAAGAAGTTTCCTAAGAATCCCAATGAGTCAAAAATTAACTCTTAGACTCGTCAAATTGAACGTTTCCGAACAATTAATATTTCGAACCCTTTCGTTTTCATTCTCAGCTAATAAAATTGGACAATGACCAACTTAATAATATCCGTGAACTCATTGGAAATTAGATATGAATTTTTCGGGTTATTACAGTTTTCAATATAAATATTTTGAGACTTTATTAAAATTTCATTCAATTTGGACCTCGTATGATCATCGGCACATTGTAAAACCCAAAACAACAATAATACGCCTTAAGGGTGGACCTATTCCCGGGATGCAGAGGCTAAAACTCTTTTACATCTACTAGAGCACGTTATTATCTGGAACTACCTTATATGGTCGGAAACCATAGTCCTTTTGTGAGGGGCCCGGTCAATGCGGTTTTGTGATGGAAAATGCTTATTTTTAGGTTAACTGGATGTTCAGACTCATACGAGGTTCAAATTGAATGAAATTTTAACAAGATGCCTAAAAATATGAACCGATCACATCTGACGGTCTAATTGACCATACAAGAAATTTAGGTTGTTGATCACCAAATTATACACTAAAGTATCATAAAACATTTATAATAGATTAGATATAAAGGTGTCACATTATGAACCGACTATATGGAGGCGACGTCTAGACATCAATTGCACCGTTCAATAGTTTCAGTATAAATATCTTGGGTCTCGTTAAACTTTCATTCAATTTGGATCTTGTATGATTTCGACACGTCGTAAAAATCGAAAACATCAATAATATGCCCTAAGGGTAGACCTATTTCTAGGATGGGAATGCCAAAACTCTTTTACATCTCTCTAAGCACGTAATTTTCCAGAACGACCTTGTGCAATCGGAACCCGTAGTCCCATTTATGAGGGGCGCGGTCAATGCCCTTTTGTGATAGATAAATGCCTATTTTTAGGTTTACTTGTTGTTCGGGAATCATACAAGGTTCAAATTGAATGAAATTTTAACAGGGTGCCTGAAAATATGCACCGATCACAGTTGACGGTATGATTGTCTTTATAAGAAACTTAGGTTGTTAATCACCAAATTATCCATTAAACTATCATAACATTTATAATAGGTTAAATATAAAAGTGACACATTATGAATCAACTATATGGAAGTGATGTCTAGACATCAATCGCACCGTTCAATGTTTTCAGTATATATATTTTGGGACCCTGTTAAAATTTCATTCAATTTGGACCTTGTGAGACCGTTGGTACATCGTAAAAACCGAAAACATCACTAATACGCCCTAAGGGTGGACCTATTCCCAGGATGGGAAGACCAAAATTCTTTTACATCTCTCAAAGCACGTAATTTTCCAAAACTACCTTGTGCGGTCGGAACCCATAGTCTCATTTACGAGGGGCACGGTTAATGCGCTTTTGTGATGGATAAATGCCTATTTTTAAGTTGACTTGATGTTCAGATGGTCGTACGAGGTTTAAATTGAATGAAATTTTAACGAGATCCCTAAAAATATGCACCGACCACATTTTTGACGGTCTGATTGACCATATCAGAAACATAGGCTGTTGATCACAGAATTATCCACTAAAGTATCATAACATTTATAATAGGTTTTCATTTCATAGTTATTCAATTCGTAAGGTTACGCATTGCGGCATTTCCAAATATTTTCTAGCATTACTATTTGGCAAATATTTGTAATATTTCATAGTGTTTCGTAGCATTTCGTAGTATTTCGTAACATTTGTAGTATTTCATAAGTTACCCAAAAATTGTTATATTTTGTAATCTAAGACTAAGTTTAGACTTTTATACACTTTATCACTTAGATTAGGTTCTTTATGGGTACTATCATATTATTTTGTAGAAATCCGTAATATTTCTAGTGTTTCGTAGCATTTTGTAGAATTTCGTAATTTTTTGCAGTGTTTTATAACATTTCGTAGTATTTCGTACTATTGTATTATTATGTTGAAATTTTATAGTGTTTCGTAATATTTTGTAGCATTTCGTAGAATTTCATAATATTTAGTATTTCGTAGCATTTTGTAGGGTTTTGTAAGGCTACTAAAAAATTGAGGTATTTTGTAAAGTAAGACTAATTTTAGACTTTTATACACTTTGTCACTTAGATTAGGTTCTTTAAGAGTACTGTTGTATTATTTTGTAGAATTTCGTTTATTTTTTATTTTTTATTTTCAGAATTGTTTCGAAACTCTGTCTGCAATGACCGAGTCTCTAGCCCATTGTGATTATTATCATCTAAGTGAAACCTTGAGGGGGACATAAGACTTACACCTTGGCGATTACAATCATCCTTATACAAAACATCAAAAATAAAATACAGCATAGTATTTCGTAGTGTTTCGTAACGTTACCCTCTCCCCTCCCCGTAGTATTTCTATATAAGATATGATAGTGGATCTCATAATATATAAAATGATCTTTCATACGACACTTATCAATCGTCTGATGTACATTCAAATGACTTTTATCTGTCGTCTAATGTATAGTCAGACGACTCTTATGTGTCATGTGATGTGTAATCAAACGACATGTATACATTTATACATTTTATCACTTATATTAGATTCAATATGGGTACTATTATATTATTTTATAGAAATTCGTAATATTTTGTAGTGTTTCGTAACATTTCGTAGCATTTTGTAGAATTTCGAAATATTTCGTAGTGTTTCATCACATTTCGTAGTATTTTGTAGTGTTTCATAAGGTTTCGTAAAAATTGTTGTATTTTGTAAACTAAGACTAACTTTGAGTTTTTATACACTTTCTCACTTAGATTAAGTTCTATATGGGTATCATAATATTATTTTATGGAAATTCGTAATATTTCTTATTTTTTCTTAACATTTTGTAGAAGTTCGTAATATTCGTATTGTTTCATAAAATTTCATAACATTCTATAGTGTTTCGTAAAGTTATTAACAAATTGAGGTATTTTATAAAGTAAGACTAACTTTAAACTTTTATACACTTTCTCACTTAGATTAGATTATTTATGGGTACTGTCGTATTATTTTATAGAATTTTGTAATACTTCGTAGTGTTTTGTAGCATTTCGTATTGAATTTGGTTTAAACTTGTTAACATATGCCTGTATAGTTTAGTATATCTTGTTGCAAGTATTGAATTTGGAAGGTCGTATATGACCCATAACCTCTTCTAGAGCTTCCATAAGTTATGATCTTTGGTTCAGTTAAAGCAGGAATGCAAAGATATAAATAAAGAAAAAAATTGAACTGAAAGAAAATAATTTTATGAATATGAACTCATACCTAATAAGAGCGCAGCGTAATGGTGGTCTCTCATTCTCTCCCATTCTGGTTTCTCCGATCAAATTAAGTTTGGGTTTAGTCCGTTTGTAATAAAAAAGAGAAAGCGAGGCACAGAAGTAGTTGTCGATATGTCCGAGTGGTTAAGGAGACAGACTCGATATCTGTTGGGCTTTGCTGCGCAGGTTCGAATCCTGCTGTCGACGTTCATTCAAACCATCTTTTGCACCTTGGTCATAACTCGCTGCACCACCCACCTTCAACAGTCTAATTCCGATGAATGCCAAGCATTTTCATACCTTCTGCACCTTGCATAGACCTCACTGCATCCTGCGAGCATCGCCACGTTCGACAACTCCAATCCAACCGTCCAAGATGGATGTAACTCTTTTTTAGGCCTCATTCCATGGTGATGTTAATAGTTCGGACAAAGGAGGTGGTTTTTGACAAGGTGAACCTGCAAATGGATTAATGAATAGTAATAATGTGTTTTGTATAATATATGTTAAGGTTCTTTGAGATAAACCATGTGGTTCATTACTAAAACTTTCAACTAGTAATGGAACTTGAAGGTTTGGAAATGACTTCATTATTATTCCCAACAAGATCATAACTTACAGCTTCTAAACTGCATTTGATGAAAAAAAGCGTCTACAAACTTATTACTAAAACAACTACATAGACACTAACAACAGGAAACCTACACAATGCTGATCAAACAGAGTCGGTTTCAGCCAGTTCTGCTGTATGGTGATGGACTTGGTGGAACATGCACTTCCACTAATCCTTCCAGCATCTGCATAACCTTCCTCATAGTCGGTCGAACAGAAGGGTCTTCTTGAATGCACCAAAGAGCAACCATGATGAGTCTTTCCAGCTTTGTTTTCTCATTCAAGGCCTCAACTTCATAATCTACAACAACATCCAAGACTCCTTCGAGGTAGCAATCATAAACCCAATCAGTTAAAATTGCACGCTCTTCGATCACACTTTCCATTTCAACGCTTCTCCTGCAGCAAATGACCTCTAGCAGCACCACACCAAAGCTGTACACATCGACTTTGGTAGTGATTGGCATGTTCCGGAACCACTCAGGTGCAACATAACCTTTTGTTCCTCTTATGGCTGTTTGAGTCTGGCTCTGATTCATCATTAAAAGCTTTGCCAATCTGAAGTCAGCTATCCGACATTGTAGTAATCATCTAGCAGAATGTTCTGAGGCTTAATGTCACAGTGGATAATCTGCGTGCTGCACTCTTCATGTAAGTACAGAAGTCCTCTCGAAACTCCATAAGCAATATCAATTCTTTGCCTCCAACTTGGTCTGGTATCAGCAAAAAGATAGTTTGCTAATGTGCCATTGCTCAAGAATTCATATACTAGTAACCGCTCTTGTCCCTCGTCACAATATCCAACAAGTCTAACCAGATTCTTGTGATGTGTCTGACCAATTATGTTCAGCTCCGTCTTGAATTCCTTCTCACTATCTTGTAACACAAAATATAGCTTCTTAACTGCCACTGGGACACCAGAACCAGTTTGCAGTATTCCTTTGTAAACAACTCCAAATGCACCCTTTCCTAACTCTTCATTAAATCCATTTGTTTCTTCTTTAAGCTCTTCATAGCTAAAAGCGCGCAGATTCGCGTCCAAAACTTGGTTGTTAGACATACCCCTTACATGTTTCTTTTGGTAAATGAAGAAAAAACCCAGACAAACTATAGCACTTAAAATTAAGTTAACAAAGACTGAGGTACCAAGTAGTGCTGATCCAATGCGTATCAAAGTGGTTTGATTCTTCCTCTTCTTGTCATCCGGGCTTGGCATTTGAGGCGGTAGAGTAAAATTTCCCTTCCTCACTTTGATGAAGGCCTGTGAATTAAGCCCTCCGTCCTGTCTCCCATTTGAAAGAGGTAACTTCTTTTTCCAACAGGTATCAGCTCTGTAAATGGCAACAGTACACATACAATCTCCAAAGCAAGACTCATTGCAACTTTCCGCAGTAGAAGGATTTAACTGCATATAGTCTGAGGTTGGCCAATCAGTATTTGTCAGCACCAGTACTTCATATAGATCTTTTGTAACAGTCAGATCATCTTCCTCACAGCCTTGAATGAAATCCGGTTTGCAGTTCCCATACGGATCACTCGGATCCAGTAATGAGTATCTCGTTAGGCATTCACAGGTTGGTCTCTGATTTTGGAGAGAGCAGATACTGTTGTAGCCACATACACCAAGACCTGATTCAACAGTCATACTGCATATGTTATCTGGCACTGAGCAAACAAGACTCCAGCTTACGTTACCAGTGATACTTTTTGGGTGAGAGTATAGTGCAAAAACCCCATCAAAGTTGAGAGTTGCTCTTAGATAGAAGCTTCTGGCTGAGACTCTGTCTGCTTCTTTGATATTGACTTTTTCACCATTCTCTCTCAAAACATACATGTAGCCTGAGCTATTGAACTCCAGCTTTGTACCAGCAGTAGAAGAATTTAAGTCACCAGTTGTGTCACTTGCATAGTAAGGCCGGTTGGCAAACTCAGTTGGCAAGTTTACGGTGACAAGCTGTAATAACCCTAGATTTTAAAACAATATGTGAATTGTTTTGAATTCTATTAAGTTTTGGAATTTCAAATAAAATGAAACTTATTGTTTGCGATGTTTTGAAACGAAAAACGGAAACGTTTTCGGAACGTTTATTAAGAAAAACGTTACGTTTCCGAACGATTTTATCGACTTTTATTCCGTTGCTCGGTTGTGAAAACTTCCTTCACGAAAGTTGTAGAACTCGTCGATACGAGTTCGTGGATATGTGACGCGTTCGAATCGGACGTCGGCGGTAAAAGTTATTAACGTCGGAAGTTAGTTTCCGATTTGGAAACTAGTATAAATAGGTAATTATGGGATTAGGGTTTCCTTAATCAGAAACCCTCATCTCACTTCTCTCTCTCTTTCCGCCGCTCTCTCTTTTCTCTCTCTCTCTCTCCTTCTCCTCGATTCCTCTCCCTCACTCGGTTCTCTCTCGCCCTCACCGATCGTGCCCTCCCCGAATCCCTCTCCCTCTCACCGATCGCTCTCTCCCTCTCCCTCTCACTGATCACTCTTCCCTCTCCCTCTCACTGTCACTTTCTTCCTCTCCCTCTCACCCGAAACCTCGCGATTCTCCGTCGCCCAAACGCTCCACCGGTGAGACCAAGGCTTGGGACTGCATCACCATCATCTCTCCTCACCCCTAGTGCCACCGGTGACAAGATCGGCGATCAAAAACCGCGATAGGTACCGCCGCTGCTCAACTGCAAGGCCGCCGGCATCTCGAGCTCTCCAACTTCGTTTTTAACGATCCAGATGTCTGATCGAGGTGAGGATTGGTATAGATGGGTTATGTGATTGATTTGTTGTTGTTTTTGGTTGTTTTGTGGCGATCGGAGGAGTGGTGGAGGTGTTGAACACCGCCGCTTAAAGCGGCGCGTGAAGGAGCGTGTGGAAGTGTGGGGTGGTGCAGGGGCGGCCTAAGGCCGGAGGGGAGGAGAGGGGAGAAAGTAGGAGGGATTTGAGGTAGCGGTGGCGTGCTACGCGCCGTGGTTAGCCTCGGCGCGTGGGCCCCACGCGCGGCCGACCGGAGGTGGCGCGTGCGCCACACGCGCCGCCGTGTGAGGCGGTGTAATTAGTTTTGACTGAAAGGGTATTTTGGTAATTTACTGTGTAACGGTAAATGTAAATGTAAATTTTATTTACTACGGTAAATGTAATTAATTTTTACCTTCGGTAAATGTAATTATAAATTACTTTCAGTAAATGTAAAAAGTAATTTGTAAAAGGGTAATTTAGTAAATTTTATTTACTGAGTTGTATTTACATTTAAATCGTACGTATACGTACAGAAATACGTATTAATATTTATACGTACAGAAATACGTATTAATATTTATACGTACAGAAATACGTATTAATATTTATACGTACAGAAATATGTATTAATATTTATACGTACAGAAATACGTATTATTATTTATACGTACAGAAATACGTATTATTATTTATACGTACAGAAATACGTATATAATATTTATACGTACAGAAATACGTATTAATATTTATACGTACAGAAATACGTATTAATATTTATACGTACAGAAATACGTATTATTATTTATACGTATAGAAATACGTATATAATATTTATACGTACAGGAATACGTATATAGTACTTATACATACAGAAATACGTATTAATTGAGTATTGCACAGTAACCGTGAATAGTGAACCGTGAACAGTAATTTCGTAAAACCGAAAATTGCTGAACAGTAACCAATTAATACTGTTACGGCATTTAAAGGTTTACGAAACGATTCTAAATTCTTTTCTTATTCTTTTAAGGTGATCATTAATCGAGGAAAGGAATTATCATCGGAATTGAGGATTTACGCTCGAGTCGATAAGGTGAGTAAAATCTCACTGAATTACGAATCTACCCTCGTGGTGATTCAACATTTTTGCAAGTGTGTTTATTTAATGAATTACAACATGTATATAACTTAGTGGACTACGTATATATAGTATAATGGTAATAAATATATATATATATATATAGTTCATTAAATTACATACTGTTATTAATTCATTAAAAATAGTCATTTCGGTGACAGAAAAATTGTGCATGTGTGATTTTAATGGTACGATATGATGTGAGATTATCGTACGTAATTTTTCAGGTGCTTATGAAATATGACATGTATATGATATAGTGGACTATGTATATATTGTATAAATGGTAAATAAATACGAATATATATAGTTTGCTATATAATATACTGTTATGATTTTTATTGTGGATATATTGTGAAAGTTTTAAAACGTACAATATGATGAGTGATTATTGTACATGATTTTATCGCGGAAAATGTGAAATATTGTGATTTGTCTTCGGACGTGATGTGTGGTACAATATGATGTGAGATTATTGTACGTGTTTGGCAAGTCGGAACCTAGCCTTTGGCCGGGCGAAAGTTACGATACAGTTAGAGCTCTAGTATGTCTGCCATAGTACTGCATGGGAGGTAACGGGTGGTTATCTGCTCATGGGTACTCAGCTTGTTTTGGATGTTGGGTGGCGGGTGGTTACCCAACATCAGCGGTATACTAAGTGAGGGGTAACAGATGTGTACCAGCGCTCATTAGTTACCATTTTGTGAAAGTATTAGAGTAACCAGATGGGTTGCTCGTTTTCTCATGATTTTCATTATACTGTGTTGATGTGGAGTTGTGTCTTTTATGAGACGAGAGTTATTTTAATATTTTACTCATACGAGCTGTAAAGCTTACCGGGTTTGTGTTGCAATCCCGGTGCACCAATTTCAATGGTGTAGGGGATACTTCCGCAGGTGCTGAGTAGTGGTGATTGAGTGACGACTCCGAAGACTCGAAGTCGATCGCATCCAGTCGTGGTAAGGTTCCAGCGTGGATTGTGTGTGAGATTTGGTGTGATTTTATTTGTGAGGTTGTTGTGAGGATTATACAATTCCATTTGTTATATGTTGAATTATCATTTGGGTTTGTAATAATCGGCTTGACTGAGTTATATTTTAAACTCAGATGTGATCCGCTGCGACATTAAAATGATTTCGATTTCATTGAGATTATTTTGTTTTTAACGATTTTAAGATTTTGAGTTTTTAAGCTCGAAATTTTAGGGTCGTTACAGTTGGTATCAGAGCCTAAGTGCGTATTTGGCGATTATCAATACCATCCAGGAGCGATGATCCGACTGCAGGCGGGCTCCCATCACATGCTCCTCAGTATAGATATGTTGTCGGGTACGCGAGAGTGTTAGGAGCCACACCTCACGGTTTGGTCCTGTAGAGAGTATTGTGACGATATTCCAATTATTCACCTTCTTCTGAAATTTCATGATTGATATTGGTTGGATCTTTTTGTCGAATTCGAGACTTCACATGTATGACTGAGTGTTAATTGTTGAATGGTGATGAATTTGGAAAATGGTCGTGGACAGGGTCGAGGCCGAGTTAGGGCTGCAGGCCGAGTCCGCAATGTGGAGAACCTTTATGAGGAGGCTGCTCCACTGGAAAGACAAGTTGATCTTGTTGCTATCGTTAGAGACGATAGTCGTGTGTTGAGGTTGGTCAAGGACATGAGTGAGCTGCTAGTGCTGTCATTTCATGACGCTTGGATCATATGGTAGCGGACCATTGGATCGGAGTATTGGGACTTACTTGGTGATGATTGAGTACTATGAGTTAGAAAGAGGATGATAGCCATATTCATTTATTGCTAGTTCGGTAGTGGAGATGCTAGGATTGATTCCTACACCTCTTGGAAACGCTTTATGTGTCACTTCGCCCCTCGGAGTGTCACTTGAGTTAGAGACAATCTGCAAAGCTTGTCCGATTTTGATTGGAAGTAGAGAGTTCTCTGCTTCGTTGATTGTGATTCCGGATCACACTTATGATGTGATCTTGGGGATTGATTGGTTGAGACCACAGCATGCTGTGATTGATTGTTTTGACATGGTGGTGTCAGTTCATAGACCCGGAGAGCCAGTGTTTCGTTATCGTTGCCTCAAGTCTGATAACGCCATGAGATCAGGAGTTTTGGCACATGTGGAGTCAGTGGATCAGGAAGTATCTATCGCAGACATTGTGGTAGTATCTGAGTTTGGTGAAGTATTCCAAGAGATACCGGGGCTACCACCTCGAAGAGTGGTAGATTTCTGCATTGATGTAGTACCCAGTACAGCACCTGTGTCAAAGGCGCCATATAGAATGGGGCATAATGAACTTAAGGAGTTGAAGGTGCAGATTGATGAGCTTTTAGACCAAGGGTTCATTAGACCTAGTGTTTCACCTTGGGGAGCACCTGTCTTGTTCGTGAAGAAGAAAGATGGTTCTCTGCGGTTATGTGTGAACTACAGAGAGCTGAACAAGGTGACCATCAAGAATAGGTATCCCTTACCTAGGATTGACGACTTGTTCGATCAGCTCAAAGGTGCTACTGTGTTCTCTAAGATTGATTTGAGATCCGGTTATCATCAACTCAGAGTGAAGGAAGAAGATATATCGAAGACAGCCTTCAGGACCCGGTATGGACATTATGAGTTTGTCGTCATGCCATTTGGTCTAACGAATGCACCAGCTGTCTTTATGAGTTTGATGAACCAAGTATTTAGCCCGTACTTGGATGAGTTTGTTGTGGTGTTTGTGGATGACATTCTGATATACTCCAAGACACAAGAAGAACATGTGGTGCATCTGAGAACAGTGTTGCAGACCTTGAAGAAGGCCAGACTGTATGCCAAGCTAGAGAAGTGTGAGTTCTGGAAAGAAGAGGTCAAATTCCTTGGTCATGTTGTCTCAAAAGATGGAGTACTAGTGGACCCAGCAAAGGTAGAGGCAGTGAAGAGTTGGAGTCGTCCAAAGAACCCTACAGAGATACGTAGTTTCCTCGGTTTGGTAGGGTACTACAGGAGATTTATCGAGGGGTTTTCTAGTATCGCATCTTCATTGACCAAGTTGACCAAGAAAGATACTCCGTTTGTGTGGACGGATGCATGTGAGGAAGCATTCAACAAACTAAAGACTAGACTGACCACAGCACCAGTGTTGACGATTCCCTCTAGTGGTGGTGGCTATGTCATTTACAGTGATGCTTCACTCCAGGGTTTGGGTTGTGTGTTGATGCAGCATGGAGGAGTCGTTGCATATGGCTTGAGACAGTTGAAGATTCATGAGAAGAATTATCCGACACACGACCTAGAGCTTGCGGCAGTTGTATTTGCCCTGAAAATTTGGAGACATTACTTGTATGGTGAGAAATTTCAACTCTTTTCAGATCATAAGAGTTTGAAGTACTTGTTCTCACAGAAGGAGCTGAATATGAGGCAGAGGAGATGGATGGAACTCCTCAAGGACTATGACTTCACATTAGAGTACCACCCGGGGAAGGCAAATGTGGTGGCTGATGCCTTGAGCAGAAAACCGAGAGGCGTAGTAGCTTCACTTATGGTCCAGGAATGGTTCATGCTAGAAGCTGCATCAGAGTTTGATTTGGTACCATCGGGAGGAGAACCAAGGGTCTTTCTTGGTAGTGTCACAGTGCAACCCACATTGATCACGAGGATCATACAGGGTCAGGCGCAGGATAGGCACTCACGAGCGAAGTTGGCGGAGCTTGTAGTTGATACGCTTGACGAGTGTCCTTCTGAGTGGAGAGTTGGACCCGATGGAGGGTTGAGGTTTGGGGCAAGATTGTGTGTCCCAGATTGTGATGATCTCCGGGAGGAGGTTCTTCGTACGGCACATCGTTCACGCTATACCGTCCACCCAGGGAACACCAAGATGTACAAGGACCTATGCAGACAATTCTGGTGGAACGGTATGAAGAAAGATGTAGCAGAGTTTGTATCGAAGTGCCTTACATGTCAGCAAGTGAAAGCAGAACATCAACGACCAGCTGGCATGTTGAAACCACTGACTATTCCTCTTTGGAAGTGGGAGCAGATATCGATGGATTTTGTGACCGGATTACCTAGATCGAAGAAGGGTCACGATGCCATATGGGTGATTGTCGATCGGTTGACGAAGTCGGCACATTTTCTTCCAGTGTCGATGAAGTACTCAGTGGACGTGCTTGGGAAGCTATATGTGGATGAGGTAGTGAGACTTCATGGTGCTCCAGTTTCTATTGTTTCTGATAGAGATGCGCGTTTCACTTCGAAGTTCTGGGGTGGTTTGCAGAAGGCGATGGGCACCACCTTGGATATGAGTACAGCTTTTCACCCTCAGACGGATGGACAGACAGAGAGGGTGAATCAGGTGATGGAAGACATGTTGAGAGCATGTGTGTTGGATTTCAAGGGTAGCTGGGAAGATCATTTGAGATTGATTGAGTTTGCCTACAACAACAGCTACCATTCTAGCATTGGCATGGCACCATATGAGGCACTTTATGGTAGGTCATGTCGATCTCCGATCTGTTGGGCAGAAGTTGGTGATGAGGCACTGATGGGCCCGGAGGTAGTTCAGGAAACCACTGAGAAGATCTCGATTATTCGGGATAGAATCCGGACCGCTCAGAGTAGACAGAAGAGTTATGCAGACCTGAAGAGGAGACATGTGGAGTTTGAGATCGGTGACCATGTGTTCTTGAAGATTTCGCCTATGAGGGGTGTAGTGAGATTCGGCAAGAAGGGAAAGTTGGCTCCGAGGTACGTTGGACCCTTTGAGATACTTGAGAAGGTGGGCGAACTAGCTTATCGACTAGCCTTGCCTACTAGCATGGCGGGCGTACACAACGTCTTCCACATTTCCATGCTGAGGAAGTATGTACCAGATGAGTCACATGTGATCGATCATAGCACCATTGAGGTGAAAGAAAATGCCACATTTATTGTCGAGCCGGTTCGTATTCTGGATAGATCCACAAAGAAGCTTCGGAGGAGAGAAGTTGAGCTAGTCAAGGTGCTGTGGAGTCACCATGATGAGGGTGACGCATCTTGGGAGCTAGAGTCAGACATGATGACCAGATATCCACAGTTATTTGTTGAGTGAGCTTGAATTTCGGGGCGAAATTCCTTTAAGGGGGATAGATTGTAATAACCCTAGATTTTAAAACAATATGTGAATTGTTTTGAATTCTATTAAGTTTTGGAATTTCAAATAAAATGAAACTTATTGTTTGCGATGTTTTGAAACGAAAAACGGAAACGTTTTCGGAACGTTTATTAAGAAAAACGTTACGTTTCCGAACGATTTTATCGACTTTTATTCCGTTGCTCGGTTGTGAAAACTTCCTTCACGAAAGTTGTAGAACTCGTCGATACGAGTTCGTGGATATGTGACGCGTTCGAATCGGACGTCGGCGGTAAAAGTTATTAACGTCGGAAGTTAGTTTCCGATTTGGAAACTAGTATAAATAGGTAATTATGGGATTAGGGTTTCCTTAATCAGAAACCCTCATCTCACTTCTCTCTCTCTTTCCGCCGCTCTCTCTTTTCTCTCTCTCTCTCTCCTTCTCCTCGATTCCTCTCCCTCACTCGGTTCTCTCTCGCCCTCACCGATCGTGCCCTCCCCGAATCCCTCTCCCTCTCACCGATCGCTCTCTCCCTCTCCCTCTCACTGATCACTCTTCCCTCTCCCTCTCACTGTCACTTTCTTCCTCTCCCTCTCACCCGAAACCTCGCGATTCTCCGTCGCCCAAACGCTCCACCGGTGAGACCAAGGCTTGGGACTGCATCACCATCATCTCTCCTCACCCCTAGTGCCACCGGTGACAAGATCGGCGATCAAAAACCGCGATAGGTACCGCCGCTGCTCAACTGCAAGGCCGCCGGCATCTCGAGCTCTCCAACTTCGTTTTTGACGATCCAGATGTCTGATCGAGGTGAGGATTGGTATAGATGGGTTATGTGATTGATTTGTTGTTGTTTTTGGTTGTTTTGTGGCGATCGGAGGAGTGGTGGAGGTGTTGAACACCGCCGCTTAAAGCGGCGCGTGAAGGAGCGTGTGGAAGTGTGGGGTGGTGCAGGGGCGGCCTAAGGCCGGAGGGGAGGAGAGGGGAGAAAGTAGGAGGGATTTGAGGTAGCGGTGGCGTGCTACGCGCCGTGGTTAGCCTCGGCGCGTGGGCCCCACGCGCGCCCGACCGGAGGTGGCGCGTGCGCCACACGCGCCGCCGTGTGAGGCGGTGTAATTAGTTTTGACTGAAAGGGTATTTTGGTAATTTACTGTGTAACGGTAAATGTAAATGTAAATTTTATTTACTACGGTAAATGTAATTATAAATTACTTTCAGTAAATGTAAAAAGTAATTTGTAAAAGGGTAATTTAGTAAATTTTATTTACTGAGTTGTATTTACATTTAAATCGTACGTATACGTACAGAAATACGTATTAATATTTATACGTACAGAAATACGTATTAATATTTATACGTACAGAAATACGTATTAATATTTATACGTACAGAAATACGTATTATTATTTATACGTACAGAAATACGTATATAATATTTATACGTACAGGAATACGTATATAATATTTATACGTACAGGAATACGTATATAGTACTTATACATACAGAAATACGTATTAATCGAGTATTGCACAGTAACCGTGAATAGTGAACCGTGAACAGTAATTTCGTAAAACCGAAAATTGCTGAACAGTAACCAATTAATACTGTTACGGCATTTAAAGGTTTACGAAACGATTCTAAATTCTTTTCTTATTCTTTTAAGGTGATCATTAATCGAGGAAAGGAATTATCATCGGAATTGAGGATTTACGCTCGAGTCGATAAGGTGAGTAAAATCTCACTGAATTACGAATCTACTCTCGTGGTGATTCAACATTTTTGCAAGTGTGTTTATTTAATGAATTACAACATGTATATAACTTAGTGGACTACGTATATATAGTATAATGGTAATAAATATATATATATATATATATAGTTCATTAAATTACATACTGTTATTAATTCATTAAAAATAGTCATTTCGGTGACAGAAAAATTGTGCATGTGTGATTTTAATGGTACGATATGATGTGAGATTATCGTACGTAATTTTTCAGGTGCTTATGAAATATGACATGTATATGATATAGTGGACTATGTATATATTGTATAAATGGTAAATAAATACGAATATATATAGTTTGCTATATAATATACTGTTATGATTTTTATTGTGGATATATTGTGAAAGTTTTAAAACGTACAATATGATGAGTGATTATTGTACATGATTTTATCGCGGAAAATGTGAAATATTGTGATTTGTCTTCGGACGTGATGTGTGGTACAATATGATGTGAGATTATTGTACGTGTTTGGCAAGTCGGAACCTAGCCTTTGGCCGGGCGAAAGTTACGATACAGTTAGAGCTCTAGTCTGTCTGCCATAGTACTGCATGGGAGGTAACGGGTGGTTATCTGCTCATGGGTACTCAGCTTGTTTTGGATGTTGGGTGGCGGGTGGTTACCCAACATCAGCGGTATACTAAGTGAGGGGTAACAGATGTGTACCAGCGCTCATTAGTTACCATTTTGTGAAAGTATTAGAGTAACCAGATGGGTTGCTCGTTTTCTCATGATTTTCATTATACTGTGTTGATGTGGAGTTGTGTCTTTTATGAGACGAGAGTTATTTTAATATTTTACTCATACGAGCTGTAAAGCTTACCGGGTTTGTGTTGCAATCCCGGTGCACTAATTTCAATGGTGTAGGGGATACTTCCGCAGGTGCTGAGTAGTGGTGATTGAGTGACGACTCCGAAGACTCGAAGTCGATCGCATCCAGTCGTGGTGAGGTTCCAGCGTGGATTGTGTGTGAGATTTGGTGTGATTTTATTTGTGAGGTTGTTGTGAGGATTATACAATTCCATTTGTTATATGTTGAATTATCATTTGGGTTTGTAATAATCGGCTTGACTGAGTTATATTTTAAATTCAGATGTGATCCGCTGCGACATTAAAATGATTTCGATTTCATTGAGATTATTTTGTGTTTAACGATTTTAAGATTTTGAGTTTTTAAGCTCGAAATTTTAGGGTCGTTACACAAGCACAAGATTGCCATCATCTTGCATACGTAGCTCAAATCTTCCGTTTCAAAAGTTAGTCTCGGATTGTTGAGACCAGAGCTTCCCTCGTTTTTCGATATTCTGCCCAGGTAGAATGGTATGAGTAGGATTGTTAAAGGTCTCCCATAAGCTCTCTGACTTGCCATCTTGAAGAACAAAGTTGCCTGTATCATTTACGACCCCAAAGGCAACAACTCCAGAGAGGGACTCAGATCTCCAAAGCTGAACACCCTGAGGACTTGTAAGCACTAGTCCACTGTTAGCAGTCAGATTCACAACTGAACCCTTAGCTACAGCTGCAGGACTATCTCCATTGGCATACCAAACTATGGTTTTGTCTGGAATCTTAGCATACCATACAGAAAGCAGGAAAATATCACTGTTTTCAAGTTGTCGAAAACCAAAGGCGAAATCACCAGAAGGAGAAAGCCATGAGGAGTTGTTACCTGCAGTTGCAACGAAAGAAGCACCTACAGCTACTTTTCCGTCATCATTCTGGGCCAAAAGAGATTCTGGAACCAGAAACAACGAGGCAATAAGCAGAAGAAGCAGCCTTACAGTGGAAGCCATTTCCATTTGCTGCAACAAATGTGATTGAGGAATCAAAACTTGGGGTAAATGTACCACACAGAGCTATCTATATCTTAATTAAGCGTGGACCATGCATGGCCATCTTGATTCCTTGAAAGTTATGATAGTAGAGGCGTGTGTATAGGTGATTCTAGGCAGTCTTGACTTGTTCGGAGACTTTGACAAAGGAATAGCAGAACCAGAGTGACACAAATGGAACGTTCTTAGCTGTCAAAAGTTCCTCTCAAACTTCAAAGGCGTTGTCCCTCCATATACTCTTGAAGAAAATCAAGAGGCAATGGAATGATGCTCTCTCCTACTGTCCTACATAGGATTGATCATGCCACATTTCTCTTGAAGAAAAACTCGAAAAACTTTGTGGTCAACTTTCAGTGACCCAAAAAATGGTACCTATAGCAATACTTGTTGGTACCAATTTTCATGTCATTTTCGAAATATTCGTGTTTGACCCGGCTTCTACTCTGTTTCCCCCCGGAATGCACCTACGAACTCAATGACTGGAGTAATTGTAAAATATTCAAGTCTAAATTGTCCAATTAAAAATTTTCTTATGTTTATGTACACAAAATTTATAAAGTATTAAAGACAAGAAGCAAAATGAAGTCATAAAGACATAAACTACAACTTGTTGAAGATGGACCTTTCAGATTGCAACTCTTATCCCTAACAAAAGGACATTTTTTCCAACATCAATAATGCAAAGTGGTAGCAGCATATCACCAAAAGTCTAACTTGGTATTATTGCTCCAACTAATTTCTTAAAAGTTATGAAATGATCAGAATATTATTGAGGTGGACAATTATCCAAATTAGAAACATCCATTGATACGAAAAGAGCACTTGTTCATAGAATGATACCATGTATCCTGTGTATCATAAGTTTAACAAACTATATAATCAATAAGCCAAAATTCTTTACTGTATCAGAAACAACAGATACGATTATAGAAACAGAAATAGAAACAGAAGCACATAAAAATAGAGTAGGAAACCTTATTTTAGTCCATATTAATCGATGTAATCTCTTAGTAAGTACCATATAGTTGGCTTTACTCAGACGTTATCCTTCTCTTCTTCCTTTCCTCATTGCCTTCCACATCAAATTTCAAACTAGATGGCTTTTCTTTGTTCTGCATGCCTGCAGTGGTTTCCTCAGGTAAGATGTGCATACCTATTGCCTGTCCCTCAACCTGTATCATCTGATTAAAAATGCTTTTAGTCCGTTTGATACTGCAACTCTTTTTGATAAAGAAGTTGCACACCTTCTGTTGCTTCAGTCCAGGTGTTTCATCTGTTTTTACATGGTAATATATATAAACCTTCCATACAAAATGAGGACTAATATACAGATTCAATAAAGGGAAATTGCTCTACTTAGTAATTGTTTTTATATAAAGATCAAAACGAAATTACAAACTAATGCAAGGGGAACAGAAGGGCGGAGGAGGAGGAAAGTGGGCAGGGAGCTTCTTAGTGGAAGTAGTTTTATTAATATTTGAGCATATGGTTCCTATTACCAGAGAGCAATGTTTCTAGTAATTTTTTCCAGTTTGAAAATTTCGTCAACAATATCTGTCATTAAGGCTTCAGAACTATATTCGATCACACACGTAACTGAGTGCCTGATGGAAGAATTATTAACTTTCCTTTACCTTGATTACGAGTTAATGAAGCAATAATCCCTTCAGCAAATTCAGCTGTTTTTAACTCTCTTCTTTTCCTGTAGAGCATCAATATGGCAATTAATCTAACAAGCATGAAGTAAACTTTATGTGTCACCAGTCACTTTTAATTGTTCTCATGCTCAGAACAAATCAACATTAAATTTGAATCTTAAAACTTGACGTCATCCAGAATAGGGTCACCATTCTCATGCCATCGTAGATAATTTAATTTACGTCCATGTTACATGCAAAATGGGAACCTTCTTTACTTTATGTATGCAAAGGCTAAGAAGAGATAACAGCTTAAATAAATCCGATGCACAGAATGACAATGATGACAAGGTTGAGCCATAAAGGATGAGTATGGGTGCCCTCCTCAAACAATATAAAGAGATACTGGTAAGGAGACTTGAGATTACAATGAGTTACCCTCTGTTATCAGACTGTTCATTGGGTGCATCTGATAATTGGCAAGCCCAAAAACGGGTTCCCCAAGTGGCGCATGTATGCACAACAGCTGAAGAAACATCTGGGTCTACTTCATGTGGCACGAGATTATGAGATGAGCTCACCGAGCTAGGTGGGGGAGAGGGAGGCTTCCAGTGCTTTCGAATTCTCATTTCTTGTCTCAGAAAATACCAAGAGATGAAAAACAAAGAAGATTATGACAGAAAATTGAGGATGGGCATTTGTTAGGAGATCGAAGATGATTTTTTTGGAATAAAAATCTTTATCTTTGGCTTTCCTATGAAGAACAATGATAATCGTCAAACAAAAGGGAAGATTTAGTGTAATCAGTGGCCAGGCATTGTTACACCTCTCGAGTTTCAAACTGAATAATAATCAACCAAATTAACATTAAAGGATGGCAAACAATTCTCAAAGATTTTGAAAGGATAATTATAAAAAAAAATTTAAAAAGGGGTACTAAAGAAAAGTTTCTACCATTACTCCATGAGATGATTACACATGAAAGCCCCAGTTTCTGATGTGAAACAGCAACACAGAGAGAGTGGGACTGGGGGATTAGAATTATTTTAAAAATTATGAATTACACAGGGTGGAGGGTTCAACATAAAATCACCTCATTAGGTACATATGCTGCCATTCACCTATGATCTGTCAAAACTCAAAAACAAAGAATTCTATGTGAGAATTAGAAGTCGGTAAATTTTCATAACTGCATTACCATTTAAAGCATAATGAGCATCCTAGCAGTTATGGTTATATCTGATCGGGCAATTTCTATACATTAGGTAAGTTCATGATGATACCACGTATGCGGTCTTGTAAGCAACAAAAAAAATTCTCAAATGTTTGCAGAGAACAAAGTATCATTATCCAGAAGTGTATTACAGTTCTAGTATAAATTCAACCATTCAGATGCATCATTGATCATAATCATCGAAGACTGAAGATCGCACAAAGTCATATGCAAAGTCATGCTAAGGGTCAACAAACCATTCTTTTTCTCCTTAACCCAGAGCAAGAACCTGACATCATTCATCACCACAAGAGATAGAAAGAAATGATTCATTTCCCAAATTTATCTGTCTTTATTAGTGGCTAGCCAGAAACATTCCTTTTCTGTTCTACTACACATGATTACTTTTCATTAATCTAGTGGTTTTTGGAGAAAATTATCAGTACAGAATTGATCTGAAAACAACAACAAAAAAATATTCTTTAACTAGTTACTCTAAAAGCATTAGTTATGTTCATTGAACTTTCTAACGACGTTGTTGGGCAATAACCATGGGCCTTACTTATGAATAAGCATCAGATGACTCTATATGTATGATGTACTCAACAATTCAACAAATCAACAGTATGTATTTTTATCATTCAATTACTATCAGCTTTTTGGTCGAAATGTATTCGTCTACCACTGGATTTATCAAATGTCTGAAGACACAACCATCAACACTAAGTAATCTGAGTCATATAATAGTAGTAAAGCTTCAAAAAATATTCTTATAAACCAATCATTGGAACTGATGCGACCATTGTAGCCATCACCTTTCTTTAAACCCGCACAACATTGTTTGATTCTAGTTTAACGTGAAAGGAGAAAGCATACTTTCCAAACTAATTCTTCATGTGGATTCTAATTTAAACAAACACAGAGTAGCTTACCTTGTTAAGAAGATGTACATGGAGCAACGACATCAGCAATAATTGCAGCAGTTACACTTTCTTTTAGTCCTGAAGAAAAGTTAGTTCATATTCAAGGTTCTTATTTCAAGGCCTAACATTAAATTAGGTCCTGCTATTTAGTAAACTTCTGTCAGGATAAGATGCAAGAATTCAGATTTCTGACTGAAGTTTGCTGAGGTATGTTACATGGAAGAATGCCATGAGCACAATCAAGACTTAGAAAAGAAAAAAAGAAAAAAAGATAGCTGATCTGACTGTTTTTGTAGGGCCCCTTTTTTATCACCTATGCAGTTACTACTGGGTTAGCAGTTAAAGTTCTAAAGTATATACATGTTGTACTGCATCATAATTGAGATATAAACAGAAGTTGACTATCACAAGACTTGAAACTGCAGGCAGAAAGTATAGTCTGTCACTTGAACTCAGTTATTCTGTTTACGTCTAACACTGTTCTGTTAAATTATACATCAAGTCAAGGCTTCCCAATTTGATATGTGACGCATATGTACAAGGCTTTTAATCAAATATGAATCCTGAATCCAATGCTCCTATTTGTTGTTCCATATGATGACTCGTGTGGCATGTTTCTTAAGGGTTCGAATTGCTAGGAACACATAGGACCATCAAGTACACGAGATTGTGTATAAGCTGAACAACCTTTGCCAAACATAGACTACAAAGATCAGTACTTTTTACCATAGCAACCTTTAAGCTAAATACAGATCTCATTTCTAACACTGCCATCCTGAGATCTCTTTTGAAAAACAATGGTACGTTAACTAATCTCTACCATCAGAACTTAATAACGCGGATGATGTACAACAATTCATATATGCATCCAACAAAAGAAGCAAACTCATGGTATCGCGATGATGAAGCTCAAAGTAAATAATGGTACTGAATTCAAAGAACAGAGACAAAGACATCAAAGAAAACACCAGTTATCCCGAAAATGCTCTACTTCCTTTACCAGGCAGATTCATTTCATTAATCTTGCAGACAACAGTACAATTGAAGCATCGTCAACTATGTACATACATGGTTATGAACAATAACAAAATGAGTGAGATATCAGAAAAACTATCATTTCACCATCAATGACTAAAAACCAATTTCTAAACACAGGGTTCCTCTGTAAGTACATGTTCTTACTTCTCCTACTAACTCTAACACTAAAACCAAACCAACTTTGCAAAACTAACAACAAACGAATCGAAACAACGAATGTATAAAGATCTGATCTTTCTATCTATATAACATTGAAATATAACAAAAGCTGCAAAATTGGGTTCTCTTTTTTTCCATAAGCAAATGTCAATGTCTCCGTTACCGGTTGTGGGTCGGATTCGATTTGCTGGGTGGGGCCTTCTTCAAGGTCGTCTCTATGGATTTGTTGGGATCCTCCATTGCTTTGTTGGGTATGTTTTGGTTAGAAGAGAATGTGACTAATGAAGCGAGTAATCTTCTGGGTTGGTTTCTGGGTGTGATCAGATGGGTTTGTGGGTGTGAAAGTTGAGAGCTTTGGGAAATGTGGAGCATGAGAATGAGGGCGAAGAAGGAAAGGAACAGTCTTTGGGTTCTGGGTTTCATGGCGAAGATTGAACGAGAGAGAAGCGAGTGGACTCACAGTGCATGCTTTTGGTTTAGTTTGGTTAAGAAGTGAGTGTGGTATATATAGATTTTACTAAATAGTGATTAACTTAGCCAAATTATTGTGATTAGAAATGGATGGTAACTTTTTGGAGTAATTTCATTTGCACCCTTCACGATTCTTTCACATTACACATGCTTTCAATTTTTTTGTTTAAATAGAAAGTTAAAACTCGAAATCATGAATGCTATGATCATCTGACAAAGTGTGACTTAAATTAGAGCGTTTTAAACTCTCACATCACAAAATTAAATTATGAAAGAAACATCGGTCATCTCAACAACTCAACCAATTCAGTAGAAAAGTAAGCTCCAAAAATTGATATAATGTATCAAAACATGAGTTGCTAGTTATGTCATGAAACTCTTTAAACATTGGTAACATGAAGACGCTGCAGCTCCCAACAAAAGGATTTAGGCTCCCAAAAAGTCGGAGCACCCATACCGAAACCCTAGAAGGGTTTCGTGTGTATTGACGGTGTCGGGATCCTCTCTACCGTCAATTTGTGTCGTAGCGTTTTTGTGTGGTTAGTTAGTGGCTGTCGTATGTTGGTGTCGGTGGTTGACAAAGCAGGTTTGGGAGAGTACAGGATTCAAAGGGAGAGCTCCTCAAGCA
Source organism: Argentina anserina (assembly GCF_933775445.1). Lineage (NCBI taxonomy): Eukaryota > Viridiplantae > Streptophyta > Magnoliopsida > Rosales > Rosaceae > Argentina > Argentina anserina. The sequence goes on from NC_065874.1 coordinate 34,007,956, forward strand.
GTGCCATAAGTCTTTGCCGATAGAGTCAGAAGGTGCTCTGAAGCAGAGGAGGTCGATTGCTTTATTAATCGAGGCGGCGACTAGTGGTTTTTTTTTCTCAAAGGCTGCGCAAGACCTTCTATTGTATTCCGGCTAAACTTTAGCGCGGTGTCCTGTCTTCCCAAGCAATATTCGTAGCAGTGGCGACGCCTTGAGTCGTCCCAAAGATCTCGTCATGGCCCTCAGACCGGCCAAGGAGCCGGATTGATTTGGTGGCATTGACCATGGTGGGAAGGATCTGGCGAGATCTGTGTGTGATTAGGGTTTGTGGGTTTTTTAGACCTTGGCCTATTGGGCTGCTTCGTCTGATAGGCTAGGTCTATTTTTCCATTGGTCTCTTCTCTCATGCCGGTTTGGTCGGATTATGGACCCCATGGACATATCCTTCTCTAACCCTAGGTTGTCTGCCATTATTTCAAGGCCTGGTATGTTTGCTCGGTTTTATTTTGATCGTTGTTAATCTTGGGTTAGAGGAGTTATTGCTTTTCTTTCTTTTTTATTGAACTTAGTTTTGTCCGTTTGTTTTGGATGCATTTTAGTTTCCAAACTTTTAGATTTAGATTTAATGTCTAGTTGGTTAGTACCTACATGGGGTGGCTTGTCACCCTTATGGATGACTCTTGTGGTCGTAAATAAGCTTTGAGCTCACATTGGCTTATGTCAAATAAATTTGTTTCATTGTTTAAAAAAAAAAGGCATAAATACCTATTTACACCTCAAAATTGGCTGAAATTGTCAATTTGCACCCCGAATTTGCATTTGAGTCAATTTACCTCCTAAACTTGGTAAAAATTGCCGATTTACACACCGAACTTGTATTTGAGTCAATTTACCTCCTAAACTTGGTAAAAATTGCCGATTTGCACCTCATCCGTTAAATTTAACTATTTCTATCTAATTTTACGTCACATGTTATGCACATGAGGGGTAATGTTGTCATTTTATATTTATATTTTTCTTTAAAAAAATAAAAATATTTTTTTAAATGAGGATTATTTTGTTAATCAAATTATTTATTTACATTTTTTTCTACCTACTTAACCCTACTTTGAATTATATATTCAATATACCCACTCATTCAAATATAGTGTGTTGTGTATAAATATATTTTTATATGTACACATTGTTGGAGGATGAACAAAACGAGAATAATAATGACGTAATAGAACAGAACATAACCGTTTATTGATTGATAATGAGGCCAATATATATGCATTACATAACCACAATCCCGTAGGATTCGGAGTCCTAATCTATTACAGAGATGCGAATCTATCTCTAACAGGAAACCTAATAAGGCTAAGACACACACAATGGTAGAATAGTGATTCTCTCGGAACACACATTTATTTTTAATTTTCAATGTATTTATTTATTTGTATTTTTTCTAATATCTTTTAACATACAATATCACATAAAATAATAAATATATAAATCAATAACATGTTTCGAAAAAACAAACATTGTATCAAGTGTTCCTCTTAAGTAATTTTATTAATTTATTTCATTATTCAATATGAATAAATATATAATGACAATACTACCCCTTAAATGCATGACATGTGACTTAAAATTGGATTGAAAACATTAAATTTAACGGATATGGTGCAAATTGGCAATTTTTACCAAGTTTAGGAGGTAAATTGACTCAAATGCAAGTTCGGGGTGTAAATCGGCAATTTTTACCAAGTTTATGAGGTAAATTGACTCAAATGAAAGTTCGGGGTGCAAATTGACAATTTCAGCCAAGTTTGGAGTGCAAATCGGCATTTATGCCAAAAAAAATGGTAATACGAAAACGCCCTATACTTATTGATTGTTCTGATTTCTTAACATTAATCACCCTCATCTTCAAGAACTCAAGTGCACATTAAAGAAAGCTCACGACAAACTCGAGAAGATAATCTACACTTTGATCAAAACTCGATCTTATTAGTTAGATTATTGATAGTAAGCAGGAAAATCTACACTGAACATGTCCTTGTTTACAGATTTAACCGACTTGTTCTTTGTTTTGTATAGGTTGGGACTTGGAAGCAGCTGATCATGTGATTCTGAGCTCCCTTCCATGACTTCTCTGCAAACTTGAATAGTTTACAAAATATCTCATGTGACTAATCACATGAAACCAAATCAGATGCCTCATTCATTCCCTGTCCTTCATTGGTTTTTGTTTAATGGGAAATTTGTTAGTATTCTATGTTAAGTGTTAACAAACACAGCTAAAGTTGGCTGGTTAAGCTTGCTTTCCAAACGTGAAACACCCAAAATCTTCTAAGAAACTGTCCTCTTCTTTCGACTTTTATATTTCACAATCTTCCATTCTTCTATCCTTCCACTTTTACACCTACTTGTTGTCCCATATGTTCAGATCCTTCATGAAAATAAGGCTAAAAAACAACGTGTGAACTCAGGTTTTTACTATAATTTTTTCTGTATACCCGATCCATATCTTTTCTCTTCGAGGCGAGACGAAGAGCCACAGCTGTGTTAGTCTCAAGTCTCTTCTTGACAAATCGTCAATCAACTTCTTAGTCTCTTTGAAACAAGTTATCTTAACATCTTTGAAGTTTGAAGTCACTCTCTCGGCACACATCTTGACCCTTTAGCCTAACTGTCTCAAGCATTTTAGCATCCCTTCTTCAAATGTAAAATTTTCAGACTTGCACCATTAAAACCTTGAAGCTACTTGGTGTGCTCAGTCAGAAATAGGTTGAGATGAGAACATGATTTTAACTTAATTATTCAAAGCATGTCATCTGCCCGAGCCCCATCACGCATATGGAAATTGATCATTTTCTAATATAGCATGATCTTCTCTCTTAGTTTATGTGATTCGCATCTACTTGATATAACAAGGTCTAATTGATCAACTTGGGATCAGAAAGTTTCCAGTCTTTACTCTATTTTTAATAGCAAGCCCCATGTGTTTAATACATTTTCCCTTTGTTGATAGTTGTTGCTATTACTTCTTGCTGAGTGATCCTGTACTGATCTTAAGGTTCTGATAATCTTGTACGCGTTCTAAACAATGGCATTTTGAGGTTAAAGGTTCACATTTGTGCCAGTTTATCAACATAGTTTTATACACTAGTACAATATCATAACAAAGACGATGAAATCGATATCACATTCTTTCAGTTTCTTGTTTAGTAATTAGGTCTCCTGTCCATGTAAGTCATGGCTGACGTCTGAAGTTTCAGTATCTATTCAACTTGATAGACAGAAGTCAATTTGTAAGGGAGGTTGAAGAAGATTGAACCTATGGTATCACTAGATCTGGTCAAGGAACTCCTGAGAGTTGTATAAGAATATATTTGGTGAAATTTTCTTAAGACGATTACCATCTGCTTGATTCATGAGTACATGTGAAATGAAGAATCTTTCTGTAGATAAAAGCATGTGATCTATGTCAGCACTCTGGAGGACAATGATAGAACACAGTTATCACATCTAACCATTTGATAGAACACTGAACTAAATGCAGAAGCTCATGGTTTTCCAAAAGTTTGTTTTATTGTATTGTGAAGATACAGATTGAGGTAAAACATACAAATCAGTTGTAGGATTTTGACAAATGAAATGGATGAATGAGTAAGAAGCTTACATAGCTGATTCATTTGAAAAACAATACATATATCATTCATTTTCCCCACTGTCTAACAATAATGAAGCAGCATCTGCATCCTTCCATACAAGATTACTGTAACCAAACAATCTTGCGAAGCAAGAAATCAATTGGTTGTGAACTAATTCTGTAGGAAGTGCCAAGTCTGTCTCCTTTCTCAGAGATGTGACTTCCTTATCAGCAATACCACATGGCACAATATGCTTAAAATAGTTCAAATCTGGATCAATGTTGAATGCCAACCCATGAGAGGTGACTCCATACGAAATGCGCACACCAATAGCTCCGATCTTTCTCTCCCCAACCCACACTCCTGTCTCTCCTGCTTGTCCCGGACGAGCTTTCACACCATACTGAGACGCCAATTCAATCATAGTCAACTCAAGTGTCTCCACATATTTCCGTGCCCCAAACCCAATATCCCTTAGCGAAATAATGGGATACAAAATGGCCTGTTTCGGACCATGAAACGTAATGTCACCCCCTCTTTGTGTGTAATGCAGTTCAGCTCCTATTCCTTTTAGCTCAGCCTCAGATACTAACAGATTGTGATCAGTCCGACGCTTGCCAAGGGTATATGTTGGTGGATGTTGCAGGGCCAAGAGAGTGTCCGGAATCTTGTGAACCTTTCTATCAGAGACCAGCTTCTCCTGCAGCTTAAGTGCCTTCAGATAGTTGACAGTTCCCAGTTTCCAAACCTCAAGAGTCCGCGGAATTCTCATTTCCTGCAAAGCACATTTCATCAGCTTATATCATCTCACATTGTTGTTTTATGGTTGCATCATGTGCATTGCCTAGCTCTTGACAACTTCATACATTGATAAAACGAAGACAACATGTTATCATAGGAGCTGCAATTAATCAAAACGGCGAATGACAAAGTGTGGTTCAGAAATTCATTGAGGCATTTGATCAAACAGGTGGTGAGCATATTAAGCATGGATTAGCATATTCAGGGGAACCTCGAAAATTGAACAAGAAATTAATAATAAATTAACATTCTCAGTGAGGAACTAATATGGGAACTCGGGAAACAGAATCAATTGAGTTTCATACCTACAGAGATCGAACCAGCAAAAGAGATAGAATCTTGAGGTTTCCGGGCGGCCCAGTTTCTTGTTTGTCACTGCTTTTACTCTACTATCTACTAAGCTAAACGCACCGTTTTAGCTTCTTGTTTTTCTCTCTTTTCCTTTCCTTTTTTTTAGCATTTTAAAATTAAATATCGGCTGAATATTTTGAAAGACGGTAAATAGATAAGTGATGTATAACATATTTTTTTCATCACTAAGGATTTCATGGATTACAAGTAGAGTGAATAATCGTTTCCCTAGGCTTTGTATTATCTATGCATTTCTTTGAGCTATTTCACTTGCATACATAAACCAGAATCATACAACATTACCACATTATTCCTCTGCCGGAGTCTCGGAGGGGGAATAATGAAAACGACTATTATATACGACAGACTGCTAGTCTGCTACTACGACCGGGAGAAAAAAAAAACTGTTAAAACAAAGATACAAAGAGGGTAGTCTCCTTTTGTCATTTGTATGGCATTATAGTCACATAACAACTCATGACGAGCAAGAAAGCATGCAAACTCCTGGCCGATAAGCCCACGCCGGGGGTAGACGAGCATACTTTTCCATTCCCGGTTGCTCATCGAATGGTCGTTCCATCACTTTAAGCACCCTTTGAACCTCTCCAAAGTCACCTTGTTCAGCTGCATCAATGGCACTCTGGCACAAGTAGTTTCTGAGTACATATTTAGGGTTCACTGCGTTCATTGAGGTCTTCCTCTCCTCATCCGGGATGCCACTAGCACATAGCTGCAAAATCCAAAGCCCCGTTGTGTAAAAATAAGATAATTCAGATGAGAATGATTGTATATAGTCAGTGAACTTCAGAAGACATGGTATCAAACTGGTAAATAAAGATGGGAGCGTATGAAAACCATAGTTCATAGAATTTGTACCTCCTCTACGTAGATTCTCACCCAGCTGATCCATGCCTCCTTCCTCTCCTGCCCAATATCTAATAGAACCGCCTTTAGTGGATTTAACAACTCCTCATCTGGGATGCTGGGATCAGCTTTAATGTTGGATAGTAAACGGAAAAAGTTTGTGTAATCCACTTTGTCAACAGCCATATTATTTAGTAGTTTACTGATCAACTGCTTGACATACTTAGGGAGACCAAGTTTTTGGGTCATTATAGCTTGGTAATCATCCATGAATCTAGTTCCATATCTGTCAAATACAAAAAAAAAAAGAATTAAGTTACTAATTTCACTGCATCTGCACTAGGAAACAAAAGAAGGTATTGGAATAAAAATTACCTTTCCATTGCATAGTTTGCCTCCTTCTCATTTATCAACTCGGCAGATGACAAGGTTCTGGTTAATTGCATAATATTCCATAAGCCAATATCAGGTTGATTTGCAAAACAATATCTCCTCCCAGGAAGATCAGTCGTATTGGGTGTATAACTTGGATCAAATGCATCAAGAAATCCAAAAGGACCGTAATCAATCGTGAGGCCTAAAATGCTCATATTGTCAGTGTTCAACACACCATGAGTAAAACCAACCCCCTGCCACTTAGCAACCAAGGATGCTGTACGTTCAGCAATTTCCACCACCCAGGCTGTTAAGAATCCATCATGCAAATAAAATGAACACAAAACAACTGATCAGCAAGGCTAGATATGAGTAAAATTATCAACATTTTGTCGAGGGAGATTCGTATCACACAATTATGTGTCCATGTGGCAAACATCTAGCTATGGAAATGTACAAGATACATGATGAATCAATTTTTTCTTTTTTTTTCCAAAACACACAAAGTCTATAAGTTCATGTTGAAACGGACCACAAGATCAACAACAGACATCTACTTAAACTCACATACACAATGCAAACGCACAGTCGCATCTTCAGAACTAGATAAATCCCCGAATAGTTAGACATAAAAGGGCATCCAATTGCTTTCTACATGAAAATATCAGATAAAAGCTTTCAATTGTTCTTGCTCAATTCTCATGTCCCATATGGGATCAGGTACACCACTAAGGTTGCGTTTGGGGGGGCTTTTTAGCTCTCCTGCTTATAAGCACAGCGTCTCATTGTGTTTGGTAACCCAGCTTTTTCTCCTCAACTTTCAAAAGCACCGGCTTTTTTGGTCCAAAAGCCGAAGTAGCCTCACCCCTCCTTCTGCTTCCAAGAGCAGGGCTTATCATTGTGGCGCTGGTTACTGTAGTTTAATGAAATTTTCATAATACCAGTTTCTATCCTCGTTTGGTTGAAGCAATTACACTCTTTTACCATGAAACCCATCTCTTCAATTACACTCACTCAACTGGTCTTCTCATCACAGACGCACAAGCTCTCTCTCTCTCTCTCTCTCTCTCTCTCTCTCTCTCTCTCTCTCTCTCTCTCTCTCTCTCTCTCTCTCTCTCATGCCGATACGGCTTGTCTCATCACGATTCTTGGCATGAATCGAAGCCTCAAGTAGCTTATCAAGTTCTGATTCAGGGTAAATGTTTTGTCTATTTCAGTTTCATACTTCTTTGATTTGGTTAATTTTTGAGATCAGTGTTGTTGTGGGTATTAGAGATTTGAGTACTAGAGATTGTGATTTTGAAGAATATTGGGTGTTTTGATTGTTTGTTTATGTTAGTATAATATGGGTATGCCAATTCAATCATGATGTTGTTGTGTGTCGAGAGTAAATGGATTGACAAATTGTTGATCAAACTAAGTTGTGAAGATAGTGAGTGATCATGGACTGGGTTTTGGTAATAGGTTTTTCCCTAGATGCCGATGTTTGAAAGCTTGATAAATTTCCAATGATCTTGCAGTGCTTTTGTTTACTTGAATCAAAATTATTCTTGTTCTTTGTGTTTATTTTTATTTAGTTGTTTCAAATATTTACAATATTGTTTATTTCTCTGAAGTTTTGCATCATTTATGTGGCTTTCCAGTTCTCATTCATGGGGGTTTCCATGAACTAATGTGACCAAGATTATGGTACTAAACAGCACCGTAGAAATAGTATATGGTTTTTGGTTGAGTGTTAGAGTAAGACTCTGGTGTTTGTTTCATTTGTTTCGTTGAACATTGAACTAACATTAATCATTTGTTTCATGAATCATTTAACCATCATTGAACTAACATTAACCATGTGTTTCATTTAAGTTAAGGAGACTTTAATATGCACTGGTTTGGCTAGGGGTCAATCGAGTTGGTTTAGTGGATAGGTTGAAAGATATGTTGGTCTGAGTAGGACTTATTGTTTTGCAGGTGAGTAGCACTCATGGTTTTGCAGGTCAGATATGTTGGTCTGAGTAATGAAAACAACATATGGTCTCATTTCCTTGCTGTCACAGGAATACATTCATATTGCAAAAAAGCACATCCAGTATCTTTTGCAATTGGTATGATATTTCATTATACTTCTTTCATTCATATCATCTTATTGTTTAATGATGCCACAAAACCTTAAGCCCTTAATCCTAGATGGAAAAGTATATATGCCTCTCAGTGAAGATCCCAAATGCTTTCTTTCACATATATTGCAACATGATTGCACGCTAAAATTTCTTGAGCTAGGCAATACCTTTTTCAAAGACTTCTTATCTCATGCCCCTGTTTTTCTTATCCCGGAATTATAATTTTTACTTTTCTTTTGCTTCGCCTTTTCACCTAACAGAGATTCTCAATAGACTTTTACTTGACTGACAGGAAGTCCGGTTTTAGAGTTTTTGTCAAAGCTGGTTATGGTTGTAATCTTATCCCACTGGTCCTTGAGAGCAAGCTTGTCAATACAAGAAAATGCAAAAATTTTATCCTGACTTGAGAAAATGGTTACGTGAGAGTATTTTTGCTGAATCCCGTCTGCTACGTCTAGAGGAAGGGTAGCAAATTTTTACATTAAAATCTTTGATCAAATACCCTCTTTTTCTTATATAAACGCATCCTTATGTTGTAAATATTTGGTAGGTATGTACAAGAAGATAGCATTGTGACTGTATTTGACATGCTACACAGAGATAATGAGATCATCTCGATTATTCAACCACCAGATGTAATCTCTAGTGGTTGTCAATGGCGAAAACTGCTTCTCCCAGTGGTCGTGATTTGTAAAATATCTTTCATTTTATTAGAGCAAGAAAAAGATCCATTCATTTTTATTAGTTGTATTCGATCCATTCTATTTGTAAAACCAGAAAACAGATGAAAGTTTCATGTTAGACTAATAATTACAGTTTAGTAGCAATCCATGATTAATTGTTGTATACACATGGAGTTTGTAAACGCAAGTTTATATTGCAACTACTTTGTCTATAATCTAATTTTAATCATATGGTCATGATTTTTTTCATGATTTATAAGAATGGAAAGTTAAATAAAACTTGTGAGTATATTGCAAGTTTGCAACTACTTTGTATATGATATAATTTTAATCATATGGTCATGATTTATAAGAATGGAACGTTAAATAAAACTTGTAAGTATATTTTTCAACTACTTTGTATATGATCTAATTTTAATCATATTGTCATGATTTATAAGGAGGGAAAGTTAAATAAAACTTGTAAGGACCTATATTGTATTACCAAATAATTAAGACAAATTATCTTGCATGTCTAAAGTGGTCATTCTGCACCAAAAAGCACAAGTCACTTTTAAGTTTACCAAACACTTTGCTACTACTTTTGCCACTAACAGCACATGTAAAAAGCCAATTTACCAAACACTCAGTTAGTTTGCTTTTCAGCTACTTATTTTCAAAAATAAGCAAAAGTCAACTTTTCTGAGAAGCCCAGCTGCACCAAACACACCCTAAAACAAACTTAGTGTACCGAATGTATATGCAGTTAAGCTACTATATTTGTTGCTAACATAGGCTGCTGATATCGAATGAGGACACTAACTATTCCTAAGAAAATAAAAGAAAAGGCAAATAGTGTAAGAGTTAATTCCTCCTAAAATGGCCTGAGATAGACACAGGAAAGCGCAAGATAACAAAATTATGACCCACATTTAGTACAGAACTTGAAATATAACTTTCAAATCATTACACAAGAAGAAAAAATTATCATGCATCTTCATGAACCAATAAAGATGATTACCTGCATACTTGTTAGACGTTAGATCAACAACTTCATGTTCTTCGTTGCCTGTATTGAAAGATAAACTGTCACTTCTACTCATGTTCTCTATATGAGGGAAGTGATGCCTAATGGCATAGTCTGCTAGAGTACGAACAATGGCAAGATCTTCTTTTTCCCTAGAGGCATGTATTTGGTAGGATCCAAAGCGAAGGAAGGATGGAGAAACCCTGCAAACAATTGCACCTGGCTCTTCCTTTGGATTGCCACTGCAAATTAAATAAAATATTATAAGAAAAAAATAAGGAACATATATTTTTATAACTTAGGAGGACCTGCAGCCAAGTTTGCAGTCTCAGTTGAAACATGCACTAAAGTCTACAGTTCCTTTAGTTTTCCTAATTTTCAGGATGAGGAAAATATTCGTATGTTAACATTATATGTAAACAAGAATATTTACAAATATGAAAGTAAATGAAAACATTACTAAAACGAGTTAGCAAGCTATGAAACCTTGAAGTACTTGTAAAGTTTTAGAATACATACTTAGTTAAGACATTTATCCTCAAGAATCAAGATTCTTCGGACAAAGTCAGAAAAAATGTGTTGTATCTATTAGTTAAGACTTAAGAGAAATTAGCTCCTAAAATAACCGTGTGTTGAACATACTCATAAAACATGTCACGAGTGACAAGTTTTCCTGTTGTCACAAGACATAGAGCACGAGTAGTTGGAATTCCAAGACTATGCATTGCTTCACTGCAGAGAAATTCCCGAATGCTACTACGAAGCACAGCAAGGCCATCGGCAAACCGGCTGTAAGGGGTCTTTCCAGCACCTTTAAGCTGCAGTTCCCACCTTTTAGATTCAGAGTTAAGTACCTCCCCAAGTGTAATAGCCCGACCATCCCCCAACTGTCCTGCCCACATGCCAAACTGATGTCCTCCATAGCACTGAGCATAGGGTGACCTGTACAAATACATATTATCATTCAGGCAGTATAAATATTGAGAAACCCCCTAACTTGAGCCATATTCAGGAAAATACTTACGATCCGACCAAAGGAGATGCTCCAGAGAATAAAAGAGGGAAGTCTGGCCTTTCAAATCTGCAAATCCAAGATGAATTGAAAAATTAGTCCCACAAAACAGATACCTTATGTGTGCAGAAAAGAAATGTAATCATGGCATCTCACCTAAGTGATGTAACTAGCATACGCAATATCAGTCGGCCATAAATGGAAAAGCAAGTCAGATGCCAATACGAAACCATAGTTTAAACAAAAAAATCACATTTACAATCATTATGGTCATTAATATATCAGACTTCCAATGTAAAGGAAAGTTCAATAGAAAACAAGGATCTTGCTAACCCTGAAACATCCGAAATTCAGTGACTTCAACAAATTTATGCCCAGTGCAATTGGTTCTGATGTTTTGAAAAGAAAAGATATATCTAGATATCAATGGGACCTAATTTACTATTTTTTTCACAGGGGAATTCTATTAGTTGAGGCATGATACTTCCACTCGAAAGGTTTAACAGTAGAGATCAACAAGACAATATTTAGAAATGGTACCCTTTACTTATTTCACCTCCCATTACAACATAAAAAGGTATAAAGCCCAAGAGTCCAAAGAATTTCCCAATTAGATGCAAGTTCTTCTTGATGAATGTATCAAAGACACTTGTTTTCTCATCCATGTTTTACAACAGCATTACACTTGATGTTTCACAGACCAAAGGAAATGAGAATACTTACTCTTGAGGATCCAATTCAAGAAACTCAGCAACGGACTCTGACCAAGCAACGAGCTGGGGATCCTCCACTTGGGCTGATGGAGTTACTTTTGTAAAACAGGCATGCAACACCTGATAAAGTGATAATCAAATCACAAAGAAGATAAATTTTATTACTTAACACACCCCCAATGCTACTAAAACTACAACCCATAGCTAAATGAAGAAGATGGTATCAGCATAAGTTTCACTAAAACTTGTATCTTCTAACCCTAATCGATGAACACAGAATCAGAAATGAGCTCCGACCTCTCGTGGAAAAGTATCGGTCCTGGGATCGCCAGGCAGCTCTCGGACAAACGAGTTGTTCCAGTTCAGATCCTCAAGCTTCAACCTCGCTCTCGGCGCGTCGCCGCCGGCCAAGCTCTGGTTGCGCAAATCGTGAGTGACGGAGTCGACGGAGGGGTGCTCCGGCGGCGGCGGGGAGTCCATGGGTTGTTGTTGTTGTTGGGGGGTGGTGTGGCCGGAGCTGAGGTGGCATGCGAGGGAGGAAGAGGAGGGGTAGAAGTGGAAATTGGGAGGGCGACGGCGGAAGGTGAGGGCTGCGGTGGTGAGAGAGGGAAGAAGAGAAGGTGTGAAGGCTTTGGAGGAGAAATGCGTAACGATTTGCATTGTTATTATTTTCTGACATTCTTTCTTATTAAAATTTATAATTTCTATTTTCGTGCTTTGTCCGAAGACTACGTTTTTTTTTTGTCTTCAAAGATAAAATATATTTTATTTATATCGTCGAATTTTCAATTCTCATTTACAAACCCACAAAATGAAATAAGTAGCCACTAAGTTCTTTTGATACTTGCAAATCTTCTTGTTTGAGACTTCAGATGCAACTTTCTCTCTGAAGCAAAAATGATTACAACCAAAGAGACTAAGATTTATACTTGCCGTGGAAAAAGATCAAATAAAGCATTTAACCATAAATACATAAGCTTTAATATACATCTTGTATTTTTCATAAAGCAAAAAAGTCGTACAAAATAACAACGTCGTGGAGTCTAATATTTCTGATCTACATATTAGTACTCTTGTTACACATTCCTCCAAGATACGATAGTAATTTTGGAATAATATGACTAAATAATTCAGATAAACGACTCATTATTCAGTTAGCAACAACACCAAATAAAGATTGTAATAGACAACATGTTGTGTTCCGAATGCAAGGTGAGGGCAGATGGACTTGGTTTCATTAAAAACATATCAGATGTCGAAAGGTGAGGGCAGCCATCCAAATGCAAGTGTTCCAATGTCTAGCAAGTGCAAAGGCCCTGAGATGTTCTCAATCTAGCAATATGAAACTACTCGAAAGCAATCTAGCAATGAATCCAGAGCATAAATTGGCTACTATCCAATGCACGTTTTTATTTCTTGATCAATGTTTCAACTTGTGCCGACAGTGATATTTTTGCATCGCCTGATAGAGATAGAAAAAGATACAAATTATTGCAATACAGCATAATACCACCTATGATAGGTAGTAAAAATTCAACCTATAACTAAACACACAGGGTGGTATTAGAAACTTTTTAACACTTGATCATCTAACTACAGTTGTCATGATACTCATTTTTTAAATTTAACAGTGCAAAGGAAAGCCTTCAAATAGTACACAAACACATGCAACACCAACAGTTTGTTACAAATAGTACATGTATCATTATCCTCCTCAATTTCTCAGCATCAACAAAAATTTGTTATATTCACAGTACTGTAAAATTTGTTATATCACAGTACTGCACACATGCGTGCAATACAGAATCAAATGTCATCCTGATCTCTTCACTCTCCAAGGTTCATATATTGGATGTAACAATCTCTAACGGTCACAATCCAACAAAGTCTATTGGATCAATTGGATTTGCAGCCTCAGCTACCCTGCACTCTCACCCTCTGGAGATTAATTACATCATTCATGCCCAAGAAAAGAATGCAGTCCTCTTAATTAGTAACGTAGACAAATCACAAAAATAAATACACACAGTTTTCAGGGAGAAATATATTTGAACCCAATGAACCGTAAGACTAAATAGCTTAAATACAGGCTTCCCAAAGCAGATCCATAAAATCTAAAGCATTTTTGTAGCACCATAGGGTTCCCATGGAACTGTGAAAATATACATAATCTTCAACCCAAAAAAAAAAAATCCCACAAAGCAAGGTTGAAGATCCTCAACCAACATGGATGTAAACTAATCTGCTTTAACAGTATATATTACATCTAAAACAAATAATATTTTACATCGTCAACCAACAGATATCAAATTATTCCAAGTTTCCAACAAAATTTGGCACTATTGCACTGAACTAATAATATGTTCTCCAGATCCATCCTCAACCAACAGATATCAAATACGTATATGCATTGTTTAAACTAATTAGGCATCCTTCAGATGATTAACTTCTGCACAAAAAGCATATAATCAAAATCACTGGCAGGAGCACGACCTGGATATAAAAATAGGAATGATCTTTTTAGTTAAAACATAAGGAAACTTTAAGAAGAAATTATTGAAAAGGGTCATTTGAAGGTTGAAATGATAAAAAAAAAAAGGCTTCTTATAAATAAATCGCATTTGGTACATGAAATTAGAAAAAAATCAAGTAAGATTACAAAATTAGAAAAAATGCATCTAATTAAATCTCTTAAACAGTTGCCCACGAATTTAGTAAAATTTACAGTACTGCAACTGCCAAAAAAGAAAGAAACTGAGGCTTTTTTCTTACTCCTTCGCTGGCTTCCTATACCGAGGATCTCCAGTAACAAAGACGACGACATCACAGTCGCAGTGATATGAACCAGATCGGACTGAAGCGGGTGGCCAAGCAAGAAACCTAACTCGGCGCCGTTGTAGGAAACGGATGTGGAGGCAGGAATCCGGGAAGATCGAAGGCCATCGTCATATTCTTTGAATATTCCGATGAAGATCAAGAAGAGCCGCACCGGCGACACATCAAAAACTTCCTCTCGAATCGAAGTCATGGATGAAGGAGGAGATGTTGATGGCAGAGCTGCCTCGGTGGAGTCACACAACTTTCTTTCTCGCGCAGAGATGCGACACTCTTGCTTTGGACGACTATGACGACGGTGATGAAGATGCTCTGGTAAGATACAATAACTCCGATGAGGACACGTCGTCGACGTGAATCACAGAGATGAGGAGCTAGAATTGGGATTCACGGTGGAGGAAGAGATCACATACGTCGGATTCACGGTGGCTCATTGTAATATGTGTTTAAATTCATGAACAATGTTTGTGTGACAAGTAGTACGATTGGTAGTGTGACTATCAATTTACCCGTTACATTATCTGTCACACTACCTAATCACACTACTCGTCACACTACCAGCCACACTAACTTTGTGTTGTGACAAGTAGTGTGATAGGTAGTGTGACAGACAGTGTGATAGGTAAGGTGACTAGTGGTGTTCTATACAACAACATAAGTGTCGATATGTGGATCGTATTAGTTAATTTGAGAAGTTCAAGACCACATAACAATAAACAAATGTTCGTTATTTCTAGTCATTCTTCTTCTTCTTCTTCTCACAACATAGTCACATAGAACAGTGTGATGTAGTGTGACAACAGGTGTGATAGGTAGTGTCACAGTGGTTGTGACAACATGTGTGATAGGTAGTGTGACAGTGGTTGTGACAACAAGTGTGATAGATAGTGTGATAAGAGTTATGACAGGTAGTGTGATAGAGGTTGTAACAGGAGGTGTGATAGCGTGTATGACAGCGGGTGTGATAGGGGTTGTGATAGGTAGTGTGACAGGGGGTGTGACAGCATGTGTGACAGCGAGTGTGATATTGGGTGTGACAGCTTGTGTGACACGCCGAGAGGAAATGTATGAGTATGCTCAGAAAGAAGAAAATAACTAGTATTACGGAACCTTAAACTCTGGTTTCGCCGGAATTGTTTGGAGCTGATAGGAGCACAAAGTGTGACGTTCTTAATGCGTTTATGCCCTATTCTTACTCTTTGTTACCTCTTATATAGTATATTTTAGTTTCTTTTGTATGAATAAGTGTCTAGGTAGAGCTTATATCAATTATGAATAAATTGATGATGAAATCGTGCTAAGTGTTAATAATCCTTGTTGAGATATGATTCCTTGTTCGAGCAAGATTCATCATTTCGTATTTCTTTGTTTCTAACATACTTATTCTTATTAGAAAATACAAATACATGTTGGAGAAGGAAAACAATCCTAGTTCCACAAGGAAAGAGAAGAACTTAAAAGCCCAATCCATGCAAGAATGAAAATGCTGTCAAGATTCGTAGTCCAACTTCGACGGGGTCCCCTGGATAGCTCTGATCGAGTTAGAAGACGTACCTTATATGGATAGAAATCTATGTGAGTCTAGCTTCTGTAGGATTTGGAATCAAATAAATATCTTATTCCTACAGGGAGATATGACCGAATCATTGCTCGGAGGTCCAGTGAGCTCGGCGTAATTATCTCAGCCATTGATTTGCTTTTGATCCAAGGGCTATGAGGGAAACTTGGGACCTTGTTTCTCCTGCATATAGCGCACAAATATGTATCAGAATCACCATAAATCCATGCACCAAAGAATGTCAAAGAAGGCATGCAACAAATTAAATGAGAAGAAGCAAGAAAGTCAAAGAATGCATGCAACAAATTTAATGAGGAGAGATAAGAAAAATCAAACATGGCTGCAACAATTAAGACTTTTTCTGCCTCCCTCATTCAAAGGAAGAAATTTGTGCAAAAGAAATCAGCATTAAAGGAGGAAGAAGATATGCAATTAATGCAAAAGATATGCAATCCTTATAGAAATCAGAATTCTGGCAGTACAAATCATCCAACTTTGACGGGCTCCCCTGGACAGCTCAAAATGATTGAGAAAATTCATGATATATGGATGAAAAGCCCTGGGAGTCTATTTGAAAATGCCAGTTGGAATCATCTCAATATCTATTTTCTAGAGAAAGTTATGGCCAGAACAAGGGACAAATGTCAGATCTGCCGAATCTAGGAAACTTCAACCAATTTGGTTTCAACTTTGTGGACTTTGTGGCCAGCCTCCCTTGGGTTTCTTCCTATATATATAGCACCTCATTTCCACAGAAAAACATAATCAACCTTGCTCACAAGACTAGTCAAAGCTCTGCCTTAAACACTACTCATCATCCTCAAAGTCATTCAAGGCGAAAACACCATCTTCCTTTCATTCCATTTGATCCGAAGTGCTACGCCTAGGATTGCCATTCAAGTTGAAGCCGTGATGCCTTGTCTTTACCGCTAAGGAGATTTACAAAGTGTAACTCACTACTTCTGCACTTATGTTTTCGGTTTGGATTCTTTGTGTGATGTTGTGTTTATGTTTTTGGCTAGTTCCGAATTTGTGGAATACTCTCATGTAGTTTACAATTTTGCAAGATGTTATAAAGTAGTTCTGATTTTGTTTTCTATGATTTCTATGTAGATGTCGTGAGTTTATAATTCAATGATTTAATGATTCTATTTCTTGGGCGTTAACTATATGTGATTCAAGGCGCTAAGTTAGTTTGCATATAAGATTCTTAAGTTTTTTTGTTAACTTGTTAAAGTAAGTGACATGCTTGACTTGTTAGTAATCACTAGGAATTAACCATGATCCGTTGTTATCTAAGATGCGCTAAGTAATTAGATAAGAAATGAATCAATAAAGTGGTAAGATTGAGAATAACATGTTACCTTGTAATTTCTAAGCACTAAGATGGAATTACCATGCATGTTTCGAGTTAGGGATGCGCTAAGTAACCTAGTTCGGCATTAGATTGTTGTTTGTTCACTCAATACTTGTCCGCTAAGGCTCGGTGTTTGCATAGGATGAGATTATGATTTTGAAGCTACTTGTGACGATTTGTTTGGTGATGTTTATGTGTTGGTTGGTTGATCACATGTATATATTAGTTTAGGATTTATTTTTATGTTCTTGATACGATCCTATATCAAATCTTTTATATCTCTTATGAATTCGTTGTTAAATGTTTGTGATTCTTTACCCTGGTTGGATCCCCGGTTTGTGAACGATACCCTCTTGCTTTATACTACTAACGATGCTTACAGGGTTAATATTGATCTCGAGTAATCGAGCCGATCAGGAGCACCGTCATCAACACGACAACCCCTTGTAAGGGTTACTTCAGAGTGGGTATGGTATCAAATGAAAGTGAGAAAATATATATTTTCCAACGGTACTAACCACCCTCAAATCCATCGTCGGATGGCAAAATTATGGTCGAGATTAGAAGAAGAAGGAAAAAGAGGAAGAATATGAAGAACAAAGGGCAAAATTGTTCGAAAAATATTTTTAAAATGACTATTTTCTAATTTTGTTCAAAGTTTGTTAACTATTTTCTAATTTTTAGTCAATTGAGATGACATTTTTATAATTGAAAAATAAGTGGTGACATTTTTCTAATTTATAATGGAAAATTGTAATATTTTATAATTTTCCCTAAAAAATACCCTTGTTTACCACATGATAAAAAGAAGCCTTGTTATAGTATGTACATTATAAAAATGTCTATTTTCTGTTTAAGAAATGATAAAATAGGGTTTTTTTTTTTTGCTTAGACCATTATACTCTTTCCTTTTATTTTTATTTTATTTCACTCCCAAGTCCTAACAATTTTTAGTATTTTTACTATAGCTCGTATTCAACAGAGTTAGAGACCCAATTTGCTCATCATCACCATTTGAATTGTGATCGACCTCCATTAATTTCAATTTCTTTTCAAAAAAAAAACTAAAAAAACTAATTTGAATCCATATTCCTAAATCGGATTCAAAACTCTAGAACTTGATATGCCCAATTTTAAATCTCATAGATTTTACATAACAAAATGAATTACCTGTAGAGTGAGAGAGTTGATGGAGGTGATGTTACAACAAGTTGGGTTAGTTGAGAGAGAGAGAGAGAGAGAGAGAGAGAGAGAGAGAGAGAGAGAGGTGCTTTGGTACGAAAATGTGTATAGAGAGAGGGAAAGTGAAAGAAATGGAAACATATAGACGATTTAGGAGGGAGAAGTCAGTTAGGTTAGAGTGACACACATGAAAACAGTAATTTGAATGGTTGTATCTTGGATGACATCTTGCATCTTTACACATCCATTTTCCCACTATCCAAAAGCAAGCTAGAGTCTTTCAGATACTTGACTACTGAAACTAGTGTGCCTCTGGCTTCTTCTATTGTTTCAGCAATTTGAAAGAATCTTGTTCCGACCACATACCTGTGAATAGGCAACAGAGCAAGAAGCATGACTTGTGGTCTTCATGTTTCAAGTAATCATAGCTCAATCTTATACATTTGACTGCATTTTCATCATCTTCCTCATGGTTAAAGACTCAGTGTTGGCACTTTGCAACTTCTCTAGTTGTTAAGAGGCCTTTTTCCCATTCAGCCAGGTCATTATATCTGAGTGCCCTTGCAAGTGCTATCAATGCAATTTCAAAGGTGATCAATCGAACAAAAAATATATTGTGAGAAAAACCGGCAGTAAAAAAACATTCAAAATAAAAACAATATCATTTTTTGTAATATTATTAGCCTAGAGTTCTTGAGTCAGAAGGGGTTTTCGGGGGTCCGATCGTAGAAGGATGATGGACCGGGGTAGGCCACCAGACTAAGTGTCGTCAACACCAGCTTTGATGGAGCTATTTAGATTCCGACGATGGTTATCTCAGGTGAAGGGATGCATGATTTGGTCATGGGTTGGCTTATTGCTCAAGCCCAATTGTTTTCTTCTCTCTAAGCTATTTTGAGTTGGACTTCTTGTAGGTTTGTGAGCTGGTGCTAGAGGGACGATCCCTTCATCTTTTAGGGTGGGGTATCCCTTGGAGAGTTTAGGGTTGAAAGCTACACCGTTAGGTCTAAGACCTGATACCTACACACCAAGTCCTATCATAAGGTTGAAATTTAAATTGCTTTCTTGCTTTACTGCTTTTTTCGTTTTAGTTGAACTCAAGTATTTTTTTGTCATGTTGGTTTTTCCAGTAGTTGTAGGTAATAAGGAGCTTGTTTCTTTAAAATATACTGGAGCTTGCTCTTACCTGACCTAGCAATATTTAGTCGTGATTGACTTGGTGTCTAATGGAGTTATCCATCATTCTAAAAAAAGTGCTTCTATTCATACCTCCTAAATCGACATTTGGACCTCTTTACTCTTTATACCTCAAACTTCATTTTTCAAATAAACAATATGCTAAATGCGCATCCGTTATATTATCTAAAATGCCCTCAACTTTACTCAAGTTATAATTTTACGACAAAAGCATCATTGTATATCTTTCATCATTAGCTATTCTATCCCATCATCGGTTCATCTGGGATCTACCTTGGGCTATGAGTGAGTTGAAGATCATGGCAATTGGCAAGTTGCAATTCCCATTTCTCAACATGATGAGTCTTCCTTCGAGTTGTTCTCTCCAATTTACTTGTGTATATATCCAACAAAAAATTAATTAATTAGCAACCATAGTCTCTCTTTTTTACCAGTTTGTGGCAGCTTGGCGTCGATTAAGTATTAGCCCCCCATGTCTAATTTCAAGATTAACAATCAAGGGCAATAACTTTGTTTCATAGGCTGAGCAATCGAGTGTTTATGTAATGAAACCCTAATTATATCTTTCTTGGACCTCTTATATATAACGAGTAGCACAAGAGGAAGAAAGTATCGGTATTATAGATTTTCAAGAACTGTATCTTTCTCGGCCATAATAATATTAATTTATTGTTCTTTTTATTATGGATTCATCGGTTGCTAAAAGCGAATAATATAGATTATTTCTCTCTTGGCCTTATTGGTAATTTTGTACTAGTTGACAAAATCAATAATGAGGTAAAAAATTAGAGGTCTAAATACCAATTTTAGAAGTATGAATATAAGCTAATTTCAAAAAAAAAAAAGAAAAAAAAAGAGAGAAACAAAACCGAAAAATAGTTTTGACCATTGGATCAGATTTCACTGTGGTGGCTGAAAAGACCAAACAAATAAAGAGCAGAGGATCCAACTTCCAAAACCCTCGCACACCCTCTTCTTCCTTCACTCCGTGTTGCTCTTCAAATTGATACACACATACGGCGGCGCTGAACCCAGGGAGGACTGGCTCTTCTTCTCGTCCGACGCAACCTGCTCTCTCATGCCGCCATCCCCAATTCGATCTTGAACTACAACCTCGACCTTGCATCTCACAGGTCCTTCCCTCTTTCTTGAAATCACTAGACTAGCTATGGTTTTGTTCACCTTGACTTTCGTAGAAACTTGTTTACCATGATATACACAAGCTGACAAGCATCATGTCTATGTTTCTTTATAATCACTATATCTGATTCAGTAACAAATTTGAGGTTGATCTGATAAGCATAGCTGTGTGGTTTGTTTTACATTACGATTGGTGTTTGCAGTTACCGTAAAATTACCGGAATGGCGAAGGAAGGTGGGAAAAGCTTTGCCAGGAGAGACAAACTCATTGAGATCGAGGCCAAGGCTCGAGGCTGGTGGGCGGAGAAGGATGTGTTCAGGGCTGAGTCTTGCCAAAAGCTTCCGGAACCGGGGGAGAAGTTTTTCGGAAACTTCCCTTTCCCTTACATGAATGGTTTCTTGCATCTTGGACACGCATTTTCGCTGTCCAAGCTGGAGTTTGCGGCAGCTTATCATAGGTTAAGAGGTGCCAATGTCCTCTTGCCTTTTGCTTTTCACTGCACCGGGATGCCTATCAAAGCCTCGGCTGACAAGCTTGCTAGGGAGATTCAACTGTTTGGAGAGCCTCCGGTGTTTCCTGCTCCAGATGTGAAGCAAGAGGATGTGGAAGCAGAGAATGACAATGGATGTGCACCTCCAGCTAAGTTTAAGGGGAAGAAGTCGAAGGTTGCAGCGAAATCTGGCGGACAAGCGTACCAGTGGGAAATTATGCGCAGTTTTGGTCTGTCTGACAGTGAGATATCCAAATTTCAGGATCCTTATAAATGGTTGACGTTCTTTCCGCCATTGGCTGTGGAAGATCTCAAGGCTTTTGGCCTCGGTTGTGACTGGAGGCGCTCGTTCATTACTACTGATATGAATCCTTTTTTCGATGCCTTTGTCAAGTGGCAGGTTAGGAAACTGAAAGCCATGGGCAAGATTGTTAAAGATGTTCGTTATGCGATATACTCTCCACTGGATGGGCAGCCCTGTGCAGATCATGACAGGGCCAGTGGTGAAGGTGTCCTACCCCAAGAATACACCGTCATTAAAATGCAAGTGGTGGCACCGTTTCCGTCTAAATTGGCTGTGTTGGAAGGGAAGAAAGTGTTCCTTGCTGCGGCAACTTTAAGACCTGAGACTATGTACGGGCAAACAAATGCATGGGTATTGCCTGATGGGGATTATGGAGCCTTTGAAATCAATGAAACTGAGGTTTTCATTCTTACAGAAAGAGCGGCACTTAACCTTGCTTACCAAAACTACTCTAGGGTCCCTGAGAAACCCACTTGCTTGGTTGAATTGACTGGTCAGGATTTGATTGGCCTTCCATTGAAGTCGCCGCTGGCATTGAATCAGGTCATTTATGCCCTTCCTATGTTGACCGTCCTAACAGACAAAGGTACTGGGATTGTGACCAGTGTACCGACTGATTCTCCAGATGATTATATGGCCTTGCATGATTTGAAATCAAAACCTGCTTTGAGGGCGAAATATGGTGTAAAAGATGAGTGGGTACTGCCCTTTGACATTATCCCAATCATTGATATTCCAGGGTACGGAAATAAAGCTGCTGAAAAGGTCTGTGCAGATCTCAAAATCAAAAGTCAGAATGAGAAGGAGAAGCTCGCAGAAGCCAAGAGGTTGACTTACTTGAAAGGATTCAATGAAGGAACACTAATTGTGGGGGAATACAATGGAAGGAAAGTTCAGGAGGTGAAGCCTTTGATAAGAAGCAAGCTTATAGAGGCTGGTGAGGCAATATCGTACAGTGAACCTGAGAAGCGGGTGATATCACGATCAGGTGATGAATGTGTCGTGGCGCTAACAGATCAATGGTACATCACATATGGGGAAACCGAATGGAAGAAACTGGCTGAGGAGTGCTTGTCCAACATGAGTTTGTATTCTGATGAAACTCGGCATGGGTTTGAACATACATTAGGTTGGTTGAATCAGTGGGCATGTTCTCGGTCCTTTGGCCTTGGTACACGTATCCCTTGGGACGAAGAGTTCTTAGTTGAGTCATTGTCTGATTCAACTATTTACATGGCTTATTACACCATTGCTCACTTCCTCCACAATGGAGATATGTATGGTTCTAGCAAATCTACAATTAAACCTGAACAAATGACTGATGAGGTGTGGGATTATGTCTTCTGTGATGGCCCAGAACCTAAATCATCAAGCATCTCCTCATCTACTCTTTGTCAAATGAAGCACGAATTTGAGTATTGGTATCCTTTTGATCTTCGAGTGTCTGGCAAAGATCTAATACAAAATCATTTAACCTTCTGCATCTATAACCATACAGCTATTATGTCTAAGAAGCACTGGCCTCGTGGTTTCAGATGCAATGGGCACATCATGCTCAATGCTGAGAAGATGTCTAAGTCTACAGGGAATTTTAGGACACTACATCAGGCAATAGAGGAATTTTCTGCTGATGCCACTCGGTTTTCTTTGGCTGATGCTGGAGATGGCGTTGACGATGCAAACTTTGTATTTGAGACTGCCAATGCTGCAATACTGCGGCTTACTAAAGAGATCTCGTGGATGGAAGAAGTTTTGGCTGCAGAATCTTCTTTGAGACTAGGCCCCCCGACCACTTATGCTGACAAAGTCTTTGCAAATGAGATAAATATTGCCGTGAACAGGAGTCAGCACAATTACAGCAATTACATGTTCCGGGATGCCCTGAAGACTGGATTTTATGATCTTCAAGCTGCTAGGGATGAGTACCGGTTTTCGTGTGGGGAGGGGGGAATGAACCGTGACTTGTTGTGGCGTTTCATGGATGTGCAGACACGTCTCATTACTCCAATTTGTCCACACTATGGAGAATACGTCTGGAGGGAACTTTTAAAGAAGGAAGGGTTTGTGGTAAATGCAGGATGGCCTGTGGCTGATGCTCCAGATCTAACCCTCCAGAGTGCCAATAAGTATTTGCAGGACTCCATCATTTTAATGAGGAAGCTCCTCCAAAAGCAAGTTTTAGGCTCAAAGAAAGGTAACAAGAAGGGTACCCCAGTTGCATCGGTGACAGAAGAGAAGCAGTTAAGTGGCTTGATATATGTTAATGAGCACTTTGATGGGTGGAAAGCAGAGTGCTTGAAAATACTCCAAATTAACTTTGACAAAGATAAGAGTACTTTTTCTTCAAACGAGGTGATACAAGAGGCTCTGCAAAAAAGTTCTATTGGTCAGTCAAAAGATTTTAGACAAATCCAAAAGCTTTGTATGCCTTTCATGAAGTTTAAGAAGGATGAGGCAGTTGCAATTGGAGCTCAGGCCTTAGATTTGAAGCTACCTTTTGGTGAGATTGAAGTCCTACAAGAGAACTTGGACTTGATTAAGAGACAGCTTGGCCTTCAAGAGTTAGAAGTATTGGCTGCTACAGATCTGGATGCACTTTCTAAAGCCGGTTCTCTTGGCAAACTGATACAGCAGAATCCTCCAGCACCAGGAAGTCCCACTGCCATCTTCTTGACCAGGTAACCATAAACCTTCAGTTATACCTGTATGGCTGTATATTCTTTTCTTTTAAAATTTTGCATGCTCTGTAGCTGTGAACTAAATCTGTCAGAGTAGGTTGTGACATATGGTCACATTCATAATTGGGTAGTTGCTTTTGTGCCTTAAACTACTATGATTGTATTTACTGCTAATTAAATGTACTTTTTCCAACGTGGAGTAAGGCAAGAGCATCTAATCTCTACAAAAAATAAAAGTGTCATGAGCATCTGATCTCTACAAGAAATTTAGATTGATATCCTTTGTTCTATCATTAGTTTGGGTTATTAACCTTGATGATGTGAGTCAAATCCAGAGGTATTCTTTAAATTAAGTTGCCCTTTTTTATTTCATGTTTCAAATGGCAATGGCGAATAATCGGGTGTTGATTTCTTTTAATTTTTTACCTATCTATCTCACCTTTGAAGTCGTGGAAAAGCTAAGACAAGTATTTGTATAACTGAATTTCTTTTTATTCCCTGAAATGAGAAATTTGAAACATAGAGTTCTCTTGTTGCTTTTCAGATTTTAAACTTGATTACAAGCTTTAATAATGGTAACTGTTATGACCAGTTTCATATTTCCTCATTATGATGCTAGCTGTAATAAAAATATTTTTTATAATTTGTGTTCTGCAAATATATTGCACGTAAATCTTGGGTTTTTTTTTGGGAAAGGCACATAAAATCATGTCTTGATTAAGGTGATGAAAAAGGTGCATGAAAATTCCATGAAAGGGCATGAAAATTCCATGAGTATTACACAAAAAAGAAGATGGAGTTCATTATTGGAGCTGACCAGTAATTAGGTTGTTTCAGTGATTATTGCTTATGTGCATCTACATGTACATAAGGGAAGAGGATGACCAGAAAATGAGGTCAAGGTTGTTAGAGTTGATTTTGAAACCTACAGAATTTGATATATACTTTATCATAGGGTTGAGTAAAGAGACTGGTTGGTATGCATTTTTTGTATAGACACTTTTTTATTATAGGAAAACTTTTCTTGTTCATTGTTTCATGCTCTGTATGCCTATGTTTGATTTATAGTTTTATTGATGTAAATTTTTTGCTCTATTTTTTTTTGAATTGTCAAATCAAGGCAATTTTATTTTATTGTCACGACTTATTATGTTGCCCCCTGATTTCTGAATCTTCCCGGTTTCTTTGCTATGGTTGTCAGTACTCGAGTTTGGATTATTATACTTTCTGGTGTTTGAATCTTATTATCTTGTATTGATATTCAATAGGTCAGGGGAGCCTCATAATGGTCAACAAACTGTTTAGTGTAACTGGAAGATGAAGTTTTTGTGCTTTGGTCGGAATGAAGTACAGCAATGGGTCGGTGAGTCTGATGTGCTGCTATGTGTTGAAGGTTCAGCATCAGCTTTTTAAAGGACCTGACTAGAAAATCTAATACAGTCTCAGACACCTATTCTTAGCCAGGACTACAGTTTTCTTATAACTCTGCTAAGACCTTTTTGCCGCGGTCAGTTTGTTTTGTTGCTTATTGCAGAAAAACCATTTGCATGAATATTGAGAAAACGTAAATGCCTTTACATTGTATCCGAGTAGTCTAAATAGTCTGTCTTATATCTGTTATGTCTTATATCTGTATGTCTTATAGGCAGAAGGCAGTTTTTGGATGATTTCGGCCATGGTTAAACTTTTTAGGGTTTTCTCCAGATACCATCTGTGCTCATAGTAAAAGGCTCCATGCCCCAATCAAGATGAAATTTTACTACCCTTCCCCAATGTGGGACAAGCAATTGATGATGAGCTACTTAGAAGTAGGGGTGGGGACGGGACGGGATGGGACGGGACGGAGCTCATCCCACGTCCCATCCCACTCTTTTGAATCGGGACGGAATCGGGACGGGACGAGGGTTTTTAAGAATGCATTCCACTCGGGATTAATCTCGGTTGGGACGGGACGGGACAAATCCCACCTTTTTATGAAGCTAAATAAAAACCTATATTTTTATTTTTTTCATAACAAAGTAACATTTAATAATGAAATTTTAACAAAAAAATGCATATTATGTTCAAAATATTATAAATTACCATTATTATTTGAGTTGATATAATTTTAGAGTTATTAAGAACATAAATTAGTTTCATTTTGATACAAATATATAAGAAAATTTAAGTTTTCATTAAAAGTGGGACGGGACGGGACGGGACGAAGCGGGATATAAATTATTCGTCCCACGTCCCATCCCACTAGAATGAAGCGGGACGGGATCGGGACGGGACAAACGTTTTTAGACCTCCGTCCCGTCCCGTCCCTATAAATTTCGGGACGGAATCGGGACGGGACGAGGGTTTTTAAGAATGCATCCCACTCGGGATTAATCTCGGTTGGGACGGGACGGGACAAATCCCACCTTTTTATGAAGCTAAATAAAAACCTATATTTTTATTTTTTTCATAACAAAGTAACATTTAATAATGAAATTTTAACAAAAAAATGCATATTATGTTCAAAATATTATAAATTACCATTATTATTTGAGTTGATATAATTTTAGAGTTATTAAGAACATAAATTAGTTTCATTTTGATACAAATATATAAGAAAATTTAAGTTTTCATTAAAAGTGGGACGGGACGGGACGGGACGGGACGAAGCGGGATATAAATTATTCGTCCCACGTCCCATCCCACTAGAATGAAGCGGGACGGGATCGGGACGGGACGAACGTTTTTAGACCTCCGTCCCGTCCCGTCCCTATAAATTTCGGGACGGAATCGGGACGGGATCGGGATTTCCGTTTTTTATGCCCACCCTACTTAGAAGCAATACCTGGTGCCCCAAACTTCGAACCATAAACCATTCTTTTTGTGATCTTTCAAATTGGTATATAAATCAGTAGTGGCTAGCAACATAATGAGCTAGGTCAGACACTGCCAGTAGCAGCTTCCCATTGATCGAATCAACCACGTAAAAGGACCTGCTTTCGTGATGGTCTTCTATTTTTATGGATGTAGTCCATGACCCAGGTCTCGACTTGCTATATCATAGGGACTGATGAACGCTAAAGACGAATAATCTGCGTACTTCATCTCTAGAAAAATACAGTAGAAAACTCCATCTAAAATAATAACTCACCTCGACGACACCCTGAATTGTAGTTTTATAATTGCTCCATCTTCTATCTCCATCTAAATAAGGATTGTATAAATAGAAGTGATGCTACTCCTCAGTTTCATAAGCAACCAACCATATTTTGACGCACAGGGTTTGCGATGTCCGATTTGGTTCAAGCCTGTGTGCTTGACTGTTTACTCGTAAGTTTCACCCGTCTTATGGACGTCTGAGAATTCTATGTATTTGCGATCACCAGTACAGGTAAAGCTCATCAGGTATGGCACAAACTGTGGGGAGTGTTTTTGTGAAATGACATCTCTCCAGTTCATTACTTGTGAAATGAAAAGATATTATACTATTCATCTATACAAACATACAAGTGGTCCCTGTTATACACATACAAATTACCTATCAAAATTAAATGGGGACATTTAAAAAAATTGTGCCTACATTACAAATCCAACCATGGTGCATTCAAAACACAGTAGTTTCCATACACCCAAACCTTTAAACAATCAATCCAAACCATCAAATTTATAATCAATTCGAATATTAGATTTGCTACATTAAATTGCTACACATTTCATCATTTCATTGAGCAATATACAGAAAGGGTCATTTCCAGACCACAATAATTACATGATTATAGTACTTCCTAGTCAGAATCTAAGAAGCTAATATTGTTGTACCTAATGTAGCAGAAGCATTACACAAAATATACATAATTCATCTCCAAAAGGACCCTAATAGATACTAACAGAGTCTAAAATAATGAGATGAAGTATAGATACTAGCAATATGCCTCAAAAACAAACTCCTAAAGCCTACTGTCCAAGTAAGTGCACATACCCTTCCATTGGAGTTGATTGATAGAGATTGCTTCTCTGCAACTTCAGTGAGTGCTGCTTCATTTGTCAACTTGATGATCTCAGCACGCAATACCTGTAGTTCAAACCTTAGTGATGCTACATCAAGGGATAATGTTGGATTTGTTGTTTGTATTCCAGGAACATCAAGCCACTCTACTCCAATTCCATACCCTCGAACAACATGGTTTGTCACTGGTCCATAGTTCTCACCAAACAATTCATTCAACAACTCAGCAGTAAGTTCTCTACCATTTAACCGCTCCGTTTGCTCAAGATTATCCAACTCCAACTATAGCGAAATCATAAAATAAGTGTATAGTAAGGTCTGAACTAGTTGGCATCATGCAATAACCCATTTACATAAAGATATAGCAAGTAAAATTAATATTTACAATTTTTTTTTCTGTTTTGGATTTAACAGCATAATTATTCTTATCCTAGAGGGGGCTGATGCTGGTTATAACATGGAAGAGAGGGGAACGAGTGGATGTGATCCCATTCAAATTCAACCAAGGGACAAATGATGTAGGGGATATTCATGAAGTTGGATGCACAATGTCAATAATGGATGCATGCTATGAAATTTGAACAAGTTTCAGATACTTTTGTCAATTTCAGGAAGTTTCCCACCTACACATAACAATCAATATTTACCATCAATAATACATACGACCAAATTAAATTGTTTAATGTGGACTGAATTTTCTGATATGACCAACCAACTGACCGATAATTTCTCAATTACTGGTTTTTATGGTCTATTATAGGCATTCACATGTACAACGTTGAACTTAGATTTAGACGACTGGTTAAACCTGTACCGCCATTCCACCATCAGAGCATCAGTCTCAGTCTGGAATGCTTGGAACCAAAAGCATCAGTATCAGTCCCAAGTTGAAGTTCATTCTAATGATCTAGACCCTGCTAGAATTAAGCAAAAGTCGGCAGAAGCAGTGGTAGATTTCCTTTGTTAATGTTTCTTGTGAAACTAATTCACATATACAACATAGAACGACTACCACAGTACCACAATGACGGCGGTTAATGATGTTGAAAATTATACACGTGCCAAAAGTTAATAGCTTCAGCAAAATAATATAAGCTAACACACTAAGACTCCTAAAAACTAGGCCAAAGAGTTCCCTTATTTTACTTCATTGCAGTGGAAAAAACCCAACCTTTGATTAGTTATACTACAAGTACTCAAGTTATAAGAGTATAGCAATGCCAATATAGTCAACATGTTAAAAACTAAAAAGTTGAGAAAGATAAAATTTTGGGATTGATAACCATAGGTACACTACAGTCAGACAAAATTGGAAACAAACTTGATAGAACTTGAAAAAGATGCTGACTCCTTCAAAACAACTTAAACTTGGAACCAACGTAGTAGTGTATTGGAAATTATGTAACTAACCAAAACATTTCACATAATTACTTAATCCAGGTAATGCAGTAAATGATACCGGTATTAGATTTGAAATTAGTGAATTACCATGTCCATTGATTAGTTACCAATCCTCAAGCTGTAGGAAGTTTGGACATTAATGGAAGCCTATCCATGAGAAGGAGCAGAAACCATAGCTATGAGAGTTCCTTCTTCCAACGAAACTGCAATCACATTTAGCAAGTATATTAGAGAACCAAATGTCCTGATACCAAAGCTTAAGCTAATATAACTACTCAATCTATTATATATATAGCTAGATAGAGAACTGATAATCAGACGGATCATACACTGTTAACATACTAAGCTAAAGAATTTTTTTGATTGCTCCGGCATGATCAATTATAGCAGTATCATAAAGAAGTGTAATACTAAACTGTCAATTAATCTATGATCGTACAGTGTATATTGAGACTTTTCTAGCAAGTTTTCTCCTTAACGAGGTAAGAATCAAACTCTACCCAAAATACTGGGTATATAATCTTTACAATTTGTGGAGATGAAGAGGGTAAATGGAATTTTTTCTTGCCATGGATTCGTTCAAAATCTTCAGTCGACTTCGGCAATGTAGGCTCGATTTCAAAAGTAGCAGTCTTACTATTATAACTACTTCAAAGTCTTCATTTCAAGTAGTTAAAGTCGTAAGACTCATCTTTGTCTCCATTACCAAGACCAAGCCATTCCAAACTGTTTGGTTTTCAGAATTAGTAAACGTTGAAGATGCAACCTAGGATTAGTAATACAAGGTGAAACTCGAGCAATGCATTAGCATAGGATCAAGATGTCAACAAGATACACAAACAAAAAATGACATCAATCACTGTGAAACCCCATAAATTTCCTTTCATTCTGACCAAACAGAAAGAGCTAATGGAAACCCACAAAAAAAGAAAACTATAAGAGCTGACTGATCATGAAATTGAAACCCTCCGTTCGCATCAACTAGAAGAAGTTAAGTTTCCCCCAATTATTAAATTAATGAAGCAAATGACTCATCAAACATTACACACTGCAGAATCATCAACTATAGGGGTATGACCTTGTGGAGGATTGGTACAAACCTTTGAACTACCCTTTACACTGTGAAATGTCATCGTTACTTCTATTTAGCAAACTAACTAAACCTTTAAAATCCCACGCTTGACATTTTAATTTGATACTCATTTCTATAAGTATCAGACACTCAAGCCTCTACTTTCATTGATATTACGGTTATTACCTCATGTATCATTTAAGTAAAACACACAAAAATCAAGCTATAGCAAAAATTGTTGAAGTACGTAATCTTTCCAGAAGAGTACAAATTTTCATTCAAAATACCTCATATGTCATAAGAGTAAAGAAACATATATTCACTTATTTTCCCAATGTTCCCAGTTCACATGAACATTTTGTGTTTAAATTTATTTCTGTAAAATTCTATCTAAAAGAAAAGGGAAATGTTGATCAGTCATGACAAATGATAACAAGCAAAGGTAATAATTAGAATAAAGCTGGTACCTTAAGCTCTTCAAGGATAAGGTAGTATGTTTCGTAATGCCAACTGTGCTGTTCCTGGGGTCAGAGATTGTCTAACTTTTAACCGACCTTCCTCTTGAGGCTGCAACAAAGACATAATTAAAGTTAATATAATCATTTTAATTATGTCTACCTTAAAACCTCAACCAAATCCAGCTTAAAATCATTCCCCAACCAAATTTATCTTAAAACTCACTTAAAACGTATAACTGGAACACTAACTGCACTTAATCGAATAGGACACAGTAGACAAGGTTATAGTGACCAACCTCAAAACAAGTCCCAACATCGCCAGAGTAGATCCTTGACTGGTAGCTGTGCAAAATCCTCTCCAGCCAGTAGTAATTCTCCTGAGTGGATATAATCATATATATTACATTCATAACCCTTTCAGAAAACTTCATATAGTAAGTAGGTGATTCTCATTAACAACCTAGTTGATGTATCACAAATGAAAGTTGAATATTGTAACTAGAAATCACCTGGATCCCATTTTCATGGGTTCTTTGCTCACTTTCAAGGATGGTATCAACCATCCTCAGCTTAAGGCCCCTCCTCTTAAAGACGTAATATTTCATCCAAAGTAAGATCAACCTGTTAAATGGCATTGAACATCATATTGACTGACCATTGAACTAACTAAATATGAGAACATGTACAGAACAAAATCACGAACCAGCTTCGAGGAGATTTCTGGATCCCAAGAAAAATTTATGCTTATATCTCCACGAACATTAGCAGTTCCTGGGGGCTTATTACCGCCAAGAATACTGAAACACCCAGTGTAGATCTGCAGAATAGAAGAAGAGTTGAACCAAAGATCGATATGAATAATAGAACTAAAGCTATCAGGAGTTCCAGGACATGTTCAAACCTGTTTATGCTTGAACCGAAGAACTTGCGTTATTTTCGTTTCAAGAAGTTTACTCAGGAAACCAACAACGTGAATATCTTCCACCTGCCATTTTATGGGTTTTGCCCAGCAAGATATCATCAGTAAAAATGAACTCCTCAAAGGCCATATCATGGCACATTACAGGTTTTCTAATGTTATAGGAATAGACAACTGCGTACCATGGTTCCATTATTCAGCTCCACAGGAAAGCAAAGCTGGACAGAACATTGTTCTTCCACCATAGGGCTGCGTACCACTTCTCTACAAGTGGAGAAGAAAATAAACCAATACTCAAACCATCTATGATAACACGAACGTTTCATCAGTATTGGTACTGCTATTGGGAAAGATAAGTATAAGAAACATCTTTAAGGACATTAGTCTAGCTTTTGATGGAAACTCAGAAATGTAGTACAAGACCATAAATCATTATGAGACCATAAGTCACTTGACTGGTGCCACTACATGCAATTCCAGTATAGGTATTTTTGGAATTGTTTGAACAATTTATATTCACAAGTACAAGTTGTAAATCAAATGTCATCTGATATATTCACAGTATTGTAATGGCTGTCTATGGTTGTTCTGAAAGTCATGATCCAGCAACGTTTCTATTAGATCAATTGGATATGCAGCCACAGGTATACTGAACATAATGAAAAACGAGTGAAAGAGTGAACTACTTTAGAATGAGTTCATTAATTTAAACGTCAATGAAGTGCTTCTCTGGAATGAGTTAATGACTACAAGAAATCTTTGTAAATTCTGTTTTTGAAGAGAAAATCAGCCAACACAAGTTGAAGTGGTAAAGAACTAACCAATCCAAGCTTTTGATTTCCCGTCGTTGTACTCTGCTGGAAGCACCAGAGGAGCTGCGTCACCTGCAACCCGAGAATTGGAGACCCGGATCCGATCTCCTTCCTTCGTCAAATCTCCCTGCCTTGGGCTATGAAGAAAGTCGTACCAATTGTCTCTTCGGACAGTTGTCCTTTCCATCAGAGACCGCTGCCGACGAAGGCCTTGCGCAGATCCGACAAAGAGGTCATGTCGGTCACATCAACT
This sequence comes from Argentina anserina, assembly GCF_933775445.1. Classification (NCBI taxonomy): domain Eukaryota; kingdom Viridiplantae; phylum Streptophyta; class Magnoliopsida; order Rosales; family Rosaceae; genus Argentina; species Argentina anserina. Next base: position 34,041,131 of record NC_065874.1, read on the forward strand.
TTCTGCGTAGGCGGAAAGGGATAGGTGATTGAGTTGGACTGGGTTTGTGCTACCAAAGTAGTGAGCAGCGGGGTCTGAAAAAAACCCGTTCCCCCTTTCTGAGGAACTGAAGTAATCGGAATTAGAGATTGAAAATGGAAGATGGGGGCAATCCACCACGAACACGTGTTCCAATGAAGGACACTCGATATCAACAGTACCGCTGCTTGCACCATACAACTTTCGAAGTCCCCACAATTCCAAGATCTTCAATTTTGGTAGAGTCGTCTTCTCTTTCTTCACTTCTTCAATTACTCTTTCCAACGAGGGGCAGTACTTTACACGAAGTTCTTCCAATTGAGAGAGACATTGGGCTACATCACATGCGAACAGACTTTGCAGCAGCCGACAACGGTAGATGGTCATAATTTTAATACTCTGGAACATTACGCGTGGGGCAGGACCACTACAAATGCTCTTCATGGAATCTAGAGCCGACAATCTCACGTCTCTCAGTTTTGATACTCTCAGCTCACACCCTTCGCATCCAAAAACATATTTCAGTTCCTTCATGCAGGATAAATACATTTCCTCCAGACTTGGCAATTTTTGTACAAATTTTGATACATTTTTCACTGCACAACGAGATATATCCAGTTGCTTCATATTAACCAGAAACCCAGGTGGTAAATCACCAACACACAATTCCTCAAGGTGGCGGAGACTCATCAGAATCAAGTATTCCAACTTCTCAAACACTGGTCCCTGTTTGAACTCGTTCTGTTGTGTTGACCAATTCTTTCCAGGAATCATTGCCATAACCACGAACTTTGAGATGCTTGAGCTCATGTAACCTCTCATATTCCATAACAAGGGATCCTCCGCACTTCTCATACTCTAGCTTCTCTATTATGTTTGCCACCGCGTTGATAAACCAATCAGGTAATATGCTTATGGTTGTTGGTTTATTAAGAAACAATGATCTTGAATCCCGATCTCCAAATCTGTATGCAGAAGTGCTTTTGGACCTGCCGATGATTATACAAAAGTAATCCCAATCTGGTTTGGCTTCAACATCGTTAGGGATGCATTTGTGATGAGGTATGCCGACATGCAATCTTTTCAAATTTGATAAACCAGCTATCTCACCAAACCCAATATTGGCTTCTTTTCCTCGTCCCTCAGCTACACACCCCAAGCCCTTAAATTTACAGATCCCCAGGTACAGTTCTTCTAATTTATGCAACTTTGATATCACTCCACATGGAAATGTGACCACCTCATTACTACAATAGTACTGTGATAAACTGTTTCGACTGACATCCAAAATGCTTAGATTGGTCAAATGTTCTATTTCTCTCGGCAATTCCATAGGTTCAGTTGTTCTACTTCTCACACTAAGAATTTTAAGATTCTTAAGTTTCCCCACTACGGAAATGTCAATCAAACAGTAGCATTCATCTAAATACAAAGCTTGGAGGTTGGTCAAGAGACTGAATGATCGGGGTAATACGGAAATACGAGTGTCGCTGACATCCAAGACCCTTAATTCATTCAGTCTTTTAAAGAATGATTCTGGGATCTGATCTAAAACATAATTTTGATTTAGTAACAAAATCTGGAGATGTTCACATACCAATTTTTCCTCGGGTAGCTTGCGAATTTCGTTCCTCATCAGTGAAATAGCAGTGCAGCCTTTATCCAATCCGTGAGGCCAAGCGTTTAAACCAAAGCCAGCTTTCACCAAAAACCCACGTTCAGTTTCCGCAATTCGAATGGCTGTATCCCGGACGACATCATGCATCCTTACACATCCATTTTCCCCGCCATCCAAAAGCAAGCTAGAGTCTTTCAGGTACTTGACTATAGAAACTAGCGTGCCTCTGGCTTCTTCTATTGTTCCGGCAAATTGAAAGAATCTTGTTCCGACCACATACCTGAACAAGTCTTGTATTTCTATTTCATGGTCTTCTGGGTATAGACAACAGAGCAAGAAGCATGCTTGTGGTCTTCATCTTTTAAGTAATCATAGCTCAGGCTTATACATTTGAATGCATTTTCATCATCTTCCTCATGGTCAGGGTTAGCACTTTGCGACTTCTCTAGTCGTTGAGCTGCTTTTTCCCATTCAGCCAGGTTCTTATCCCCCAGTGCCTTTGCAACTGCTTTCAATGCAACCGGTAAACCCCTACATTCTCCAGCCACCCTCCTCGCCAGATTCTCAAAACCCGTGGATTCCAAAGATGTATGCAAGTTTCGAACAAACATGGACCAAGAATCATCTATTGATAGGATATCGAGGGTTATCTGTTTTTGGCATCTCATGACACTAGAGACCTTCCCTCTCCTTGTGGTGAGTACGACTTTGGAATTGCGCATTCGAAGCACCTCGTAGCTGGGAATTCCTATCTCTGCCAATTCTATACTCTTCCAGACATCGTCGAGGATTATAAGAATCTTTTCTTTTCTCATTATCTCCGACTTCAATTTAGCAGCTCTTACACTTTCTGTCTTCTCTTTTATTTCAATGCCCAATTGCTCTGCCAACGCGTCTTGAATCTTCGTCAATTCAAGGCTCTGGGACACCACACCCATAATGACATGATGAAATAGGCCAATTTTTCTGCATTGTGCACCGACTTCTTTTACCATAGTTGTCTTGCCTACGCCGCCCATTCCCTGGACCGCAACAGCAGTGACATCGCCATCTCTAAGCGCCTCCATAACCTCATCCATGGCTTTTTTTGTTGCTCCATACGCCTGAAAATCTTCGATGGACTCAATGTCAAAAGGTTGTATTCTTTTGCAAACACAATCCACAATTTCCTCCACGAGTTCTATATCAGTCCTACAAGGAACGAAGAATCAAGTGTCAAACAAACATCCATATATAACGAAATTCAATAAGAAATCCAAATTCATAGTTTCATCATGATGCTTACTTGATATTGTCTGTATCCCACCCTGAGAAACTAGCCACTTTGTTTAAAGCTTTTTTCCACTGTTGCACCTTGTCTGATGTGTATCGCCCAGAGCTTTCATGCTTCTTGAAAGCCTCTTCGAAACTCCCCTTCCCGTGCCGTACATCAGAGGGTTCCACAGTATAGAAAAGTGGGAGAATTCTGTTGTTTTCTTCCATGCACTCACAGATCTTTGCAAGTTCCTCCAAACACCAAGAAGAAGAGGCATAGTTTGGAGAGAGAACGACAATTGCAAACCTTGATTCTTCGATTGCCTTAAGGAGTGTGGGAGAAATATTATCCCCTACTTCAAGATATGTATTATCCATAAATGTTTTAATTCTCCTTTTGTTGTGCAGGTGATCATATAATTGAGATACAATGCCCCTCCGTGTATCGGGACCCCTGAAACTCAGAAACACGTCATACTTCCACGCATGAGCAGTTGATGATGAAGATGGTTGAGCTGATGAAGATGGAGATGAAGAGGAGGCCATAGAAACCCGGAAAGAAAGGAGCTGAATCAAGAAGAGAGGAGACTTTAAGGAATTGAGTCTTTGAATTGTGAACTTGTGATATACACTTGTCAGTTTATACATATAAGATGCTATTGAAATTTCCCAAACATAAACAGGAAAACTTACCCCCACTAATTAAGAAGCACCAAGCTTACAACCTGAGATTCCCAGGATCTCGAACTTCAATACTTGCACCTCCTCTCTGCTCCTCAAACAAATTCACTGGATCGAATCAGATGCAAGCGAGCGAGCTGCAACAAATCCAATATAAAGTTATAAACCCAACTTGATGAAAAGTAATTAAAGCTTTCAAACTATTTGGAAGTCGCAGAAATGTTTCCTACCCAACTTGGTGAAGGGAGAAAGAGAGAATATGATCGGATAATATGCTGAAGACAGAAATGGGGAAAGCAAGTAGGCATTTGTTTCAACTTTCAATAGCTAATCATGTTGTCAAGTGGTTCTTATGTATTATTACGACTTGTGATTAACCATGTTGTCAACTTTCAATATTATCTGATACATTTTTCACGGCACCATGATCAATCCGCGTGGGGCAGGACCATTCACCGCGTGGGGCAGATAGTCAAGGCTTGAATATTCATGAAGTTGGATGCAGAAAGTCAATAATGGATGCATGCTATCAAATTTGAACAAGTCTCAAAATACTTTTGTCAATTTCAGGGAAGTTTCCCCACCTACACATCCAATCAATATCTTGCATCAATACATACTACCAAAATAAATTATTTAATGTCGACTGAATTTTTTGAATTTTCTGATATAACCATCAATACATACTACTCTCTAACCGGAGCGTTCCTCAGCCTCGAATTCGTCTGCACGGTTTTTTTCAGTCGGCACTTTTGGCACTTTTGAGTTTTGACGAGGGGAGTTAACCCGACTCATTTGGGCCTTGCTCCATGATTTACCCAACCCATGTAGTTGGGCTGGCTTTACTTTGCCAGCGGCCCAGAACTATTTGTGGCCATGCTACGGTATTTACTTTGTCGAGGTTATTAACTACACTAGCCTCGTACTTGTGCGATGCACGTGTTTTAATCACACGGGTTTAATAAATTTTATTTGAAACGTATTTTTGCAAGACAATCTTTTTATGTAATTCTATTTCCTACAAAATGATAGATTTGGTAAAACACATTGTTGAAACTTTACACTTTTACATAATTAATTTTTTTTGTTTGTGTGCGAGGATAAAATTATAAAGTGATAGATTTGGTCATTCACAATTTAGTGAAGGGTGCGGTTATTGCCACCCCACAGTCTCTCTTCACCCTACGTATATTTTTTTTCTATTTTTAAATTACTTTGTTCACTCAATTATAATACTTAAATTGCCCATTTTTTCATTAACTCAACATACTTTCTTCAATTTTAAGTTTGATGTGTTCACCCTACATTCTCTTCTTACATTACACTTTTTTTCAATTCTAAACGTACTTCATTCAGAATTATTTTGAAAATCTCTATTAAGAAAAAAGCTTGCAATTACTATTACATGTAACTAGGTTTTGTAAATATAAAATACAGTCACATACTTCTTTGTACGTATATTAATAGTAGAATTTAGTTAAAGTTAAAAATATTAGCTAAGAAAACAAATTTGATCACATTGAAGTCCGAATTGCAACAAATAAAAAACAAGAACACTCTTTAATTTAACAATATTGCATAAGTATTAAGAATTTCGATCTTTTCATTAGTTTCAATTTTAATTATTTAATAGATGTGTGTTTTGTGAGATAAACAAAAATTAATTACAAATTTAATAACTTTTTATCTATTACAATAATTTTACATTAGAGTATTACAATTCTTCAATAAGTCAATAAGTTATGGAGTGAATAAAGTGGACTTTGGGGTGACAATAGCCACATCCTTTGGTGAAATTTTTGGGTGCTCGCTTTATAGTAGTAGAGATGAAAGTTAAAGCTGCTATCCGGTCTTCAGACACTTACGAAGAAGAAAACTGGAAATTCTAATTTATGAATGGTTTTCTTAAAAAAAAAATCAGTGGAAGAAACCGAGTAATACAATTCTCTTAGAACTTGACATCAGATATCACACCAGTATTTTGTCATGTGATGTATAGAATCATAAATGTGATTATTTCATTCTTGGTTTTACGCAGGTCCAAATTGGAGTGAAATGCATGCATGTAATCTATACCTTCATTTGTATTCCTTATCTCCTCGTTCTGTCTGGCCAGTGGTCCAATCAGTACTTGTCGGGTTCCAAGTTATTAGTAGTTCTCCATTACTGGTAAAAAACTGGAGTTAAATGTCGTCCGGTCGTTCATAATTTACAAAAAGAAGAACAAACAAAGAAAGAATGAATGATGAGACAATCAAAGAAGGAAACAATCAAATTCGTGAATCTATCTGAACAGAGTGCCCTTGTTTATCTAAATGGGGATGTTCAAAAGTTGCTATCCGACTGCTGTTTAAGTTTTTCTCATTTACTTCATTCTCTTGCCACATTTATTTGAGTTACCTCCATATATTCTCAAGGAAAGGGTTCGAGTAGCCAGACACATGATGCATGCCATGTATGTCAAGTGGTCGAAACCGAGCGCAGGTGATTATGGAATTGTGATGAAAGTTATGCTTGCATACTACTTCAGTACTTCGGCCATGGCCATCAAAAAATTGCAAGTATATCATGAATGCAAGCCAGGATTTTCCTTCCAATATATACTACCAAAATATTGGCAGCCATGGCACTATGAAGCAGTTAAATCACTGGAATTTACCTCATTACCATCACAACTTATTGCTAGGGCCTATTTACAAATAAATGGTTTAAAAGCTGAGCAGCAGTGGGACGATCACTTGGCTTAACTTTTAAGCATACATGGATGGAATGTCGCGCCGAATCTTAAAGAGAATCAGAAACAAGTGGGGGCACCCCATTTCCGATTTGCCATAGTGCCTGCATCTGTTTAACGAAGAGATAATAGTATCCAAATAAGACCTAGTTTGAAAGAGATAGCATAGTCCAGTCATTCCCAAGAAAAAGGTCTAATGAAAATTGGAACAAACCTGTTCGGAATTAGAGTACGGAAGCATCCCAGTTGACATCTCCAACACAGTACATCCAAGACTCCAAATATCAGCTGGAAGGCCATAACCTGGACTTTCATGATTGACAACCTGCACAATAATAGCTTGGCTAAGAAATCCTGATTCCGAAATAAGGGGACACAACATACTACATGAAAGAATCATCATACATAACCTCTTGATCACTAACTGGTAATGCATAAGTATCTTGCACCTTCTCTTAAATTTGCAAAAGCCAAGATATCACCTAAATGCTAGGAGAAGATAATGTATAAAAGGAAAAATAGAAGCTGGCAGAATTGAGAAGATACCTACACCCAAAAGCAATTCCACGTCAATCACAAACATCCATCAGCCTATAAAGTTATCTAACCTTAAGAAAAGCTACCGGAAATCACTGGGGAGAAATACAGGTTCAAAAACATGACATGAAACGATTATTTCCACAAGCATAAAGTTACCGTTGATTCTGAAATGACCATCCTAAGTTCCTGACTAACACTTCAATTACTTATTATAACAAGTATCTGAACTTCACTCAGATTCTTTCAATATGCAATAACAGAGATCTTAAGCAGACATGCTAAAACAAAACTTTAAATTCAAAAGTGCATAGGCAAACCTCAGGGGCCATCCAGTATGCAGTTCCTTGGCGAGATTTAATGTCGTTAGTTTCGATAATCTGGAAAGAGGACGCAACACAGTATAACGAGAAATAATTCACAACCATATGGAAAGTGGAAACTACTGAAAACAATAGAATACAATTGAATTTACAGAATGAGAAACATTTGCCAATCCAAAGTCAGCAAGCTTCACAGATCCATTAGCATGCACCAAAATATTTGCGCATTTAATGTCCCTGAATGGCAAGAAAAACAAATATGAGAATAGATGTACCCAGATTACAAGGCAAAGGACGATTGAGAATTTTTATTTTTCTCAGCTTTTTAGAATGAATCCTCACATGAATATGGCTTATTGCTGAGACTTCAGAGTCTTTTGAGTTCAACTCAGCCGAAACCATGATTTTTCACAAATTTATGCATGCCACATGAATTACCTGTGAATCACTTTTCGGTCATGAAGATACTTCAGCCCTTGCAAGATCTGTCTAGTGTAATTGTAAGAGGATACTTTTGATATAGCTTAACAGCATCATAACAATATTACATACTGTACTGCAACAAGTTCCTCAAACTATTGGACTCAAAGTCTCAAACAGAAGGATCATTTCGTATGGGAACTAGATGATAAGGTAAACCATCAAGCGAATGCATAACAATGTGGACAAGAATGTTTGCAACAGTGAGTTTGTATGTGAGAAAAAAAAAATTAAAACTGCCAACTGCTTAAAAGAACTCATGTGAAAGAATGGCAAAATAGACCTCCGTTTTGATTATTTCATACTTTAGTCTTTACAGCAGAACAGCATCAAAGATCATCAATATCGAGTCAATAAGTCATATCATTCTGTGAATCTGCAGCAAATTAGCAATATCATATCATGAACAAAATCTTGGACTTCCATGAGTATACTATTGTGAAAAAGTTCATGGCATAGCTTAATAACTATCCATGGGAATAGACTAAAGAGTAATGGGTACCTTTTGTGTGCCATAATACTGAACTATGTTCTCATGTTCGAACTGACTCAGAAGAGCAAAAATCCAGTTAATCGATTTAAAGATGTTAAATGCTTTTCTATCAATCCGTTATCCTGGGAGATAAACAAAAACAATAGCAGAGAATGTGAAAAGGAGCATATCAGCAAAGTATAATACGATCACCAAGTTAATTGCTAAACAGTTAATATCAGGAACATGCAGTTCCAGGACATAACATGTAATACCCCGAAATTTCGGGTTTGCTTCGTATAAATTCTCTTAGGTTATTAAACTTGGAAATTGAATAGAATCGCATTTTTTGTTTCCTCATCGATGTCAAACGAAACAAAACCGACTTCGAAAATTTAAATTGAAAAAACGTTACGTTTTATGTGACTTGAGAGTTGACTTTTATTTCGTCACTCGTCTCATAAAACTTCCTTCACGAAAGTTGTAGAGCTCGTCGTTACGAGTTCGTGGACACATCACGCACCCTAATCGGACGTCGTATGTGGAAGTTATTATCGACGGAAGTTGGTTTCCAAATTTGAAAAATGTATAAAAGGAGTTTTGGGAAACCCTAGTTTCCAAAATTGGAAACAGTCCCTCCCTCTCTCTCTCTCTCTCTCTCTCTCTCCCCGCAGCCCTCTCCCTCCCCTCGACCCCGACCCCCTCTCAAAAAAATCACCTCCAGCGATCTCGCATCTCCGGCCACCGTGGTCCTCACCGCCGGTCCCAAAGGCACCACACAGTCTCCAACTCCTACCCTTGGATGCTACACATCGCCGCTCGCCACATCGAAGCTCGATCGACGACTTGAAGCTTCTGCAAATCGCCGCCGTCCAAGCTCCGTCTCCGGCGACGGGAGCACTCGGGGATAGCTTCTCTCCACCTATCCTCACCCCCGGTGCCACCTGCAAACGATTTGGGGCTCAAATCGCGCCGCACTTCATCCTCCACGAAATCAATCACCGTCGGAGTCTCAAGCTCCTCCGGCGACTTCCCGGCGGTTCTAGGGTCTGATTTAGGTATGAAACTATCTCTCTCCGTGTGATCTACAATGTTGGTGTTGATTGAATTGGGATTTGTTGTTCTTCTGAGGAGATAGCGCGCGTGCCGCCGCCTAGGGCGGCACGTGGGAGGAATTGGTGTGGCGGAGGCACGGCATCAAGCCGTGGAAAGGGGTCAGAAGAGGAGAGGGAGTTTTGGGTGGTCGTGGGCATGCCACGCACACCCACTGTGGGCGGCGCGTTAACAAGATTTCCGAGCAGTAAATTGTAAAAGTACTTTCTGAACAGTATCTTATAAAAAGTATTTTTTGAACAGTAAATCAGTGAATAGTATTTATATGAACAGTAGTTATAATGAACAGTTGTGTCTGAGCAGTAATTACATGAAAACCGTAATTTGTTGAACAGTAAATAGTGTACTGATTCGGCATCTAAGATTTTACATATCGTTTCTAACTACTTTATTATTTAATTAGGTGACCGAAAAAACGAGTCAATAAGTTTCAGCATCTACATATCATTCTGTGAATCTGCAGCAAATTAGCAATATCATATCATGAACAAAATCTTGGACTTCCATGAGTATACTATTGTGAAAAAGTTCATGGCATAGCTTAATAACTATCCATGGGAATAGACTAAAGAGTAATGGGTACCTTTTGTGTGCCATAATATTGAACTATGTTCTCATGTTCGAACTGACTCAGAAGAGCAAAAGTCCAGTTAATCGATTTAAAGATGTTAAATGCTTTTCTATCAATCCGTTATCCTGGGAGATTAACAAAAACAATAGCAGAGAATGTGAAAAGGAGCATATTAGCAAAGTATAATACGATCACCAAGTTAATTGCTAAACAGTTAATATCAGGAACATGCAGTTCCAGGACATAACATGTAATACCCCGAATTTTCGGATTTGCTTCGTATGAATTCTAGTAGGTTATTAAACTTGGAAATTGAATAAAATCGCATTTTTCGTTTCCTCATCGATGTCAAACGAAACGAAACCGACTTCGAAAATTTAAATTGAAAAAACGTTACGTTTTATGTGACCTGAGAGTTGACTTTTATTTCGTCGCTCGTCTCCGAAAACTTCCTTCACGAAAGTTGTAGAGTTCATGGACACGTCACGCGCCCTAATCGGGCATCGTATGTGGAAGTTATTATCGACGGAAGTTGGTTTCCAAATTTGGAAAATGTATAAAAGAGAGTTTTGGGAAACCCTAGTTTCCAAAATTGGAAACAGTCCCTCCCTCTCTTTCCCCGCAGCCCTCTCCCTCCCCTCGACCCCGACCCCCTCTCAAAAAAATCACCTCCAACGATCTCGCCTCTCCGGCCACCGTGGCCCTCACTACCGGTCCCAAAGGCACCGCACAGTCTCCAACTCCTACCCTTGGATGCTACACATCGCCGCTCGCCGCATCGAAGCTCAATCGATGACTTGAAGCTTCTACAAATCGCCGCCGTCCAAGTTCCGTCTCTGGCGATGCGAGCACCCGGGATAGCTTCTCTCCACCTATCCTCACCCCCGGTGCCACCTGCAAACGATTTGGGGCTCGAATCGCGCCGCACTTCATCCTCCACGAAATCAATCACCGTCGGTGTCTCGAGCTCCTCTAGCGACTTCCTGGCGGTTCTAGGGTCTGATTTAGGTATGAAACTATCTCTCTCCGTGTGATCTACAATGTTGGTGTTGATTGAATTGGGATTTGTTGTTGTTCGGAGGAGATAGCGCGCGTGCCGCCGCCTAGGGCGGCGCGTGGGAGGAATTGGTGTGGCGGAGGCACGGCATTAGGCTGTGGAAAAGGGTCCGAAGAGGAGAGGAGGGAGTTTTGGGTGGTCGTGGGCAAACCACGCGCACCTACTGTGCGGCGGCGCGTGAACAGTATTTCTGAGCAGTAAATTGTAAAAATATTTTCTGAATAGTATATTATAAAAAGTAATTTCTGAACAGTAAATCGGTGAATAGTATTTATGTGAACAATAAGTGCAATGAACAGTGTACGTGAACAGTAATTATGTAAAAAACGTAATTTGTTGAACAATAAATAGTGTACTGATTCGGCATCTGAGGTTTTACGTATCATTTCTAACCATTTTATTATTCAATTAGGTGACTGAAAAAACAAGTGAGGGAATTGCTCTCGATGTCGTGGAAATTACACTAAGGAAAATAAGGTGAGTAAATCTCACTATGACGAGTCTACCATTTGCGGTGACTGATATTTATGTTTTATAAAAAAGATCGAAATATGACATGTATATAATATAGTGAGTTGTGTATGTGTATAAAATCGTAAATACAATACATATATATGAGTTGTTATATTATATACTGTCACATTCTTATTTCCAAATGAGTTTGTACTGTGGCAACTATATTTATTTTATTTGAGTAAGAGTCGCTTGGTTGTTGTCAATAACATGTGTGGATTGTTATTGTACGTGGTTTTAATATTGAGTCTTGTTAAAACGTATATGTCTTCGGACGCGTTGGCAGTAATCGAAACCAAGCCTTAGCCGGTGTCAGTTACGATTCAGTTATTGCTATAGTCTGTCTGCCGGTGTACAGCACAAGGGGTAACAAATGGGTTGCATGGGTCTCATGAGTACCCATATTTTGCGTGATATTGGGTAACAGATGGGTTGCTTATTATCGGTCGGCATACTGCATGAGGGGTAACAGATAAGTACATGAGTCTCATAAATACCCGTAGTTTACATGTAATTGGGTAAAAAAATGGGTTGCCCAATGTATTATGAGTACTTATATTTTCAGATGTTATTGGACAACCAGATGAGTCGTCCAATGTTTTACAAGTACATTTATTTTTAAATGTCACTGGTATTTTCTTTAGTATGCGATGTGCGTTATACTATTAGTTTACTCATACGAGCTGTAAAACTTACCGATTTGTGTTTATAATCCCAGTGCACCTATTCGATGGTGCATGAGATAGTTCTGCAGGTGCGGATAAGCAGAATTAAACACGTCATACCTATAGGCACGAGGTTCTGATGATGAAGGAAGAGGTTCGGATGGCGAAGGAAGAGCATCTGATGATGAAGGAAGAGGTTCAGAGGAATTCAAGTTAACCATTCCTTGATTATCCTGCGACATTCCGACCATGTGAAGAATCCACCGCTTCACATGAGTCCAGATCCACTTAATGGCCTTGCAACCCGTCCATGTCATAATTATCACAACAATCGCCAATGACATCTATGCAAACACAGAAGAAGAACAAACGGAGTTAAAACCAACGAACACAAAATATTGACATATAATCGGAGGGAAAAAATTATGAACTACTTTTGTTTCTAACCTGGAATAAATAGAACTCCATATAATCTTCAGCTATTAGAGGTCCAAGAGAGCTAGGCTTGGAGGGAAGACAATAGTGAACAAATCTATGATGTTGTGATATACACTAGTCAGTTTATACATATAAGATGCTATTGAAATTTCCCAAACATAAACAGGAAAACTTACCCCCACTAATTAAGAAGCACCAAGCTTACAACCTGAGATTCCCAGGATCTCGAACTTCAATACTTGCACCTCCTCTCTGCTCCTCAAACAAATTCACTGGATCGAATCAGATGCAAGCGATCGAGCTGCAACAAATCCAATATAAACCCAACTCCAGTCAAACCTGATGAAAAGTAATTGAAACTTTCATACTATTTGGAAATCGCAGGGATGTTTCCTACCCAGGTTCTGAGTTTGAGGGCGGCGGCGGCGAAGATCGATGGGTCGAAGCCTTGAGCGCTGCGACGGAAGGTTGAAGACGAAAAAGAACTGCAGGTCAACGAATCGGGGGAGAACTGGAGAAGGCTTGCACAATCACCAACTTCATAGTGCCCTCGGTGATGAACACTGGGCCAGACCCAGTACTCTTTTGGGCCTAGCCCAATGTGTAACATTGGCCCTTGAAAAGTCTACCAAGTCCTTTGAATCACCAAATCTCACCAAATTTTTCAGTATGAGCACGTATATATTCATACGATGGAATCTAAAAAATTTGTAGGAGACGAAAAGGACTCATCAACCAACGAAAGCTTGAATGGCAAGGGAAGGCAAACCTGGTGTCTCCGGACTAAGATGTTCTGCTCAGCCCAACCCTCAATGGATTTGAAGATCTCAATCTTTTGAGATGGCATGGAATGTGTTACTTGAACATGCACCTCCCTAGGAGGGGTGTGAGTCTTTTTCAGATTCTTAACCTCCCTGCATTGAACAGAACATTAGCAACTTCAAAACTTCATACAACTAGGGTCAGTAACAACATTTATACGCAGCTTACGATGAACACATTCCATGTTATATAGATAGATTTGTTGGGCAACCCATCACAGGCAGACATGTATTCAATATATTATCAGATATCCCAAAGAGTTTGGTCCAACTAGTTTCCTAACATATTGTAATACAGTCTGCTAGAGTACATGTAATGGCCAGATTAGCATAATTTGTATTGTATGCAATCAATGGCAACTGGCAAGTAATATTAACCTACATAGATAAAAATTCTACAATAAATTTACAGCAAAAGTAAATGCATCCAAGGCAAACAGGATGGAAAGATTCCGCAAACGACCAAAACACAAAACTTGCTAGTTGATTGACAATATACTTCTTTCACTGTTTATCAACACAGCAAATCAAAATGTGCAGAAAACAAAAGGTGTATCCGAAATTCTATAGTATATTAATTGGTATGCTAAGTATTGTAACCTCTGTCTCCTCAATGTGCACTATTGTCTCTAAAAATATGTAGATTTTCTCAGCATGACCTATCGTTTTACACACATAGGTGGAAACTACTTGCACAATACCAAGCAAAGAGGTACAACTAGCAAACTGCAGTCTCACACAAGGTCCTTTAACTAAAGGCATACATTTTTCAATTGCTGACTCAACAAATTTGCCCATAGACATGTATACTCAATTGAAAACAAAACCGAACATGTTAAATGGCGTTGGGTATAGTTGTAAGGCAAACACAGTCTCCACGTTAGAGTCATAATACAAGTATACAAACTCATATTAGAAATTACATGAAGAAATTTATACAAGAGTGAAAGATAAATAACAGGAGAAGATGCTTGAACTGATTCAATTGTATTGCAATTGTGAAAAATACAAGGCTATAAATTGAGAAAGTAACTAGCTGATTGAAACTATCAGACTAAGCAAAAAACCTAATTCAGTCATTAACCTAAGGTTAATACACTGCTCTATTACAATTAGGATTGTACAAAGAAGCAGAGGATAATCATGCTTGCTGAAAGCATAAGCATGCTTGAGCTCTCTAATCAATCATCAGAGAAAGAGGAAGGGAAATATCATTAGCATTAAATGCTTCAGTATCAAAACGTGGCCAATCACATCTCTGCCAAGATGTTACTGGTAATAATCATCTCACAGTTCAACACTCCCCTCAAGCTGAGACTTGGGAATCCCTAGTTCCAAGCTTGCTCAACAATCGATCAAATTGAGCAGAAAGAAGAATCTTTGTAAAAACGTCTGCAAGTTGATCACTGGAACGAATATAAGCAGTTGTAAGTACCTTATTTTGGACTTGATGGCGCACAAAGTGACAGTCCACTTCAATGTGCTTGGTTATTTCATGGAAAACTGGATTTGCTCAGATGTGCATTGCAGCTTGATTATCACAGTGTAACATAATTGGTTTGTCACACTTGATCCCCAGATCTGCAAGCAGAGTTTTTAACCATATCAACTCACAGGCAGTGGTAGTCATGGGCTCATGGCTTGATACTCAGCCTTTGCGCTGGATCTTGCTACCACAGCTTGTTTCTTATTTTTCCATGTAACTAGATTTCGACCAATTAATGTGCAAAACCTGTTGTAGACCTTCAATCAATGGTATTACTTGCCCAATTAGAGTCACAATACCCTTCTAGAGGAAAATGATCATTTTTTTCTCATCAAAATCTCTTTGGTAATTGTATCTTTGAGATATCTAAGAATTCTTTTGATGCAGCAGAACTAACCTGTTAGAATCCACCAACGGCAGTCTTAAATCCACAAGACTAAGGTTTCTCGAATCTACGAGAAGTTATGGAATCCACCAAGATAATTGAGAAAACTCAAAGATTTATTGATATAAAAGTCGTCCAAATACAAAGAAATATGATGCTTATATATCGTATATGCATCAATAACCCAAAGTCATAATCTAATATTGAAACCTAAAGAATCCAAATTAAAAAGAAAACAATAAACCTAAATAAAAGAGTTCTAAAAGGAAAATATAACTAGCCTAAAAATACTAAATCACGAATCGGAACAGTAAAACGTCATTATTTGACTTAAATTTGATGAGGCTCTTGTAGATCTCATCGTTCTCATTTCAGAAAAGGTATTATGCGTCTCAAATGAACATTCTGGCCAAAATTTGCTCAAATCTTATTCACAAAATTAAATCTGTAATTTCATATGAGCAGCCTGAAGAATCTAAAAGATCATCTTCTTAAATATTCTAGCAGTTGGTTGCCTTAGAACGCGCGAATTATCTATCTTCAAATCATTCTTCTTGATTGTTCGCCGCTTTCTTAACTTTATAGTTTTTTGATTTAATTTACCTCATCCTTGTCCTGCATCATCTTTTCATCAACTGAAAATGATATAAATTTGGAGGGTGCATAAATTGACTAACCAAACTCACAGCATATGTAATGTCTGGTCTTGTGATGGTGAGATAGATGAGTTTACCAACAATCCTTTGGTAAATAGAAACGTTAGTGAGAGCCTCTCCTTTAGCTTCAAGATTGATGTTCCTCGGGAAGAGGAGACTTGGCAATGCTACTGTGTTTCATCTCACATTCCTCTAGCAAATCAATAATGTACTTCCTTTGGTTTAAAAATAAATATGACGAAGATCTATCCATTTCAATACCAAGAAAGTACCTAAGCTCTCAAAGGTCTTTTAATTGCAAAAGTAACATGCAAGGATTGCTTGAGAGCTTGGATTTCTTCAACATTATCTCATGTAATAATAAGATCATCAATAAAGATAAGAAGAATGAGTCTGCAAGTTATACCAGACCTAACAAACATGGATGAATCATTGTTGCTTCTTGCAAACCAACACCAAAAAGAGCCAAACTTAGTTTAGAGTACCAAGCTCTTGGTGATTGTTTGAGGTCATAAATTGCCTTGTGTAGCTTACAGACCATGCTTGGCACATTAGCTTGTTCATGGCCTGGTGGTAGCGTCATGTATACATCTTCCTCTAAGTCTCCATGTAAAAGGACATTCTTGACATCCATTTGGTACAAGGATCATCCATGATTCATTGCTACAGAGAGAAGCACACGAACAATGTTCATTTTTGCCACAGGTGCAAAAGTTTCTTTGTAATCAACACCATAGGTTTTAGTAAATCCCCTTGCAACCAATCTAGCTCTGGTACCTCTCCACTTCACCATTGGAATAGAACTTGATCTTGTAAACCCATCTAGTTCCTACAACCTTGTGATCTTTTGGAACATGCACAACACTCAAGGTCTGCTTGTCATTCAAGGCCTACAATTCATCTGCCATTGCTTTTCTCCAAACTAGAGAACTATTGGCTTCCACAAATGTTTTTGGTTCAATGAGTTCACAAAATTTATTGAGAAACACACTATGATCAAGAGAAACTTTGTTGAGAACAACAACATTACCAATTGGATGTCGAGGAGTAGAAGTATCATAACCTTGCAGACGAATTGAAGTTTTCCTAGTTTGACTAAGATATCTTCTGGATGAGTTTGCAGGTTGCAGTTCTTGTTTATCTGCATTTTCAATAGCTTCTTGAACTTCTTCTTGATCATTCTCATCATTTTTAGCATATGCAGTTTCATTTCTCGGGTTGGAGCATACTGCAACATCATCAACAACATGAGTTGTTGCTGCTTCAAAGAAATCAGTTTGAATTTCCCCCTGACAATCAACTTCTTGATTTAAAAAAAAAGAATTTGTTTCATCGAATGTGACATCTCTAGATACAAACAACTTCTTGCTTTGAGGATCGTAGCATTTATATCCTTTTTGTGAAGAGGAATGGCCAAGGAATACACACTAAGTAGCCCTCGGATCTAACTTGTCACGATGAGTTGCATGTATATGAACATAACATATGCAACCAAAAACCTTCAAATGATCAATGTTAATTTCTCGGCCTTTTAGAACATGAAAAAGAGATTTAAAATCAAGTACACTGTTAGGAAGACGATTGATCAAATATGTTGCAGTATGGATAGCATGAGACCAGGATCGTTTTGGTACATTTGTTTGCAACATTAATGCTCTTGTTTTCTCCAACAAGTCTATTTTTCCTTTCTGATATGCTATTTTGTTGTGGAGTGCCAACACAACTGGTTTGTTGCATTATGCCATGGTCACTTAAATAATTTGTCACAACCTTTTCTGCATGCATGATTAAGTTATATATGAAACAGAAATGGATGTTTTTGGAGTTCAATGAATCTTATGAGTCTAGCCGCACTACTTTATGTCAAAATGAATCATAGAAATGGACTATTGTAATATCCACGTTTTTAGAACTTCACCAAAACATTGCATATCCACGATAAGGAGCAAAACCTGGTGAACTAGCGCTGTAGAAATGGGAGCTGTGACAGAGTTCCGATCCGCCTGCAAATGAATATCCAAATCTTTCTGCCTAATACTTTTCTTCTCTACTTAGACTACTTGTGGTACCAGAGCGGGTTTAGATCCCTAGCTCTTCTTTTCCTGTTGCACGCCTTTGTAAAAAAGGAAAATTAGGAATTCAAACTACCTGTATTTCGAAACAGAATATATATGAGACATGTTGATCGAGTTTTCTAAGTAGATTCACTTATATTCATCAGATTTTCTATGTCGATTATAAGCATTTTGAGAACATCAAACCATAAACAAAACATGCTCTAACTTGCTGTCACTGAAAAGGAAATCTGAGATTGGAAATGAAAAATAATGGTAGGCAACAAATTAAACAGAGTACGCACTGCATATTCAACAGTAGATTGAGGTACATAGCTTCTCTGGGACGTTCAGAGAATTCTGTGTCTGCCCCATCCATCAATGTTAGACCTGATAGTCGAGTGTCGTAAGCTCTGCTGCAGGGAATTGTGATTTTGAATGGGATGGACATGACACGATCAGCGATCCTCAAGGGTCAAACTATTCGAATAAATTCCAAGAATTCTCCTCTGATAGACTATTGAGATCAGTGCTTGGCACCCAAATCATAGGACAGACATTCATTATCCTTGGTGAGTAAGACTTTATCATTGAAGTTCACTCAAATTTCAAGGCTTGACTGCCTTGATAGATCTATTCTTTCCCAAATGTCTCCCAGATTATAAGGATCCCATTTTCAATCAGATCTTAAATCTTCTGTCTCCACCACCATTTCAATCCCAGCAATTCAATCTTCTGCGAATGTGCTCTGGATTTTTCTCGAATCAGGGCTTTGGTATACAAAAACCAAAATTATTGAGAGAGCCCAGCATTTCGATATTCTTTCTTTCTTCAATCCTCTGCCAATTTGCTTTGAAATTTTATTTTTTTTTGGCAAATCATGGCTTTGGTATACAATTAGCAAAATCACATAAGCTTAAGCCTGCACATGCCACTGACATGTTTCTTCATGATTGTCTTGCCTACGCCTCCTCTTATGTGCGCCACAAGCTCAGTGATGTTATCATCCTCTGGTATCTAAGTGACTCCAACCAATGCATAAATGCTCATCTTGTTTCTTCAAAACTCATTCTGACCTCCATTGCTTCGAATTAAAATTTAATCTTCTTACACACTTGCACCTAGTTCTAGCTGCATATATGCAAGTTACATTCAGAAACTTACAACAAAGAAACTAGAAGTTCTGATTTCTGAATGGTAGTCTTTAGAGTATCAAAATGGAAATCAAGTAATTGTATCTTACTGTAGTCAACAGAAACCTGATACCCATCATGAGTAGCATACTCAAAGTTTGCGCCTAAATCACGGCTAAACTTCTACCTGTATATAACATTTGTCATAGAAAACCATAATCACAGGTTTTGGCTTTCGTAAGTTGTGTAAAATAATAATAGCATTCACACAAGCATACAATTACCACTGAGCATCTCTTAATTTTGTCTTTCCCTCGTCAGCTCTCCTAAAGCTTATACACATCCTCCCATCTGATCAATATGAAAAAAAGAAGAAGAAAATAATTAGTTAATAAAAAGTGTGTCAACCATCAACATTTCACGGTAACAGTACAATCTCGAACGGGAATCAAGTGGCAGAAGTTCAAAGCAAAAAACGAAAAAATGCAACGCCACCACGATAACTATTATTTTTGTGCACACATCCACCATCCAAAAAGTGCCATTTAGTTAGTTGGTCAATAAGCTAGTGTCAGTATTCAAAATATGGTGAATTGGTGCTCAACTGATCATTGCAAATGGTAACCAAAACTACTTTAAAGTTTTAAATGATAAGTGATTGTTAAATAAGATTCTTTCATTGTTTGAATGACATGAGTGAAAAGCAGATTTGTAGGTGCATATATATACAATCCGGTTACATATATGCTCAAGCTCAAGAAGTGCAATAGGAATAATATGTCTGAAATTTTATTCATGACATGGCTGAAATAGAAAGATGAAACAATATATAACTATATAAGACAGGTGAAGGTAATGGCACATGAGACATACCTTTTGGTTAGAGAATTTAAATGTTGTTGATCACATGTGAGCTCTGGAATATTTATCAAAGCTAATTTCTTCAATCCTGGAAAAGAGATGCATCTGTTCAAGCTGTTGCATGGTTCAATAACTCTACCCAATTTAGGGCAGTGCTCCACAGGGAGGTCTTCCAATTGCAGAAGAGATCCAGCTACATCAAACGGGAATAGACTTTCCTGTTTTGTACACTCGGAAACTGCCAAAACTTAAAGATTTCCAAAGACTGTATCTGGAACCGGACCATTACAGATGCTTATGAGTCCAAAAAGAGCACACAATCTCATCTCGCTCAGTTTTGTCAAGAGAAACAGTCCAAGCTCAAGCCCTTCGAATCCAAACACATATTTCATGTGTTCCATAGTTACACAAAATAGTGTTTCCAGAATTGTTAGTATCTGCAACAACTTTGGTGCTAAAAGTGCATTTTCCAAGCTGCAACAAATTTGGTCTTTCAACAACTTGAGATTGCATAGAGACTCAAGATGTAGTTCACCAACACATAACTCCTTGATGCTTTGCAAGTCAAGGACATGCAACTCTTCCAAGCCCTCAAACACAGGTTTTCTTGGATCCCATATTGTAGCATTTATCAACTCTTCCAAGTTCTCATGGCACCCAATTACATTGAGATGTTTAAGCCCATGTAATCTCCCGTGCTCATTTTCCTTGATAATGTTGATTACTCCCACAAACTCTCTGTACTCTAGTTTTTCTGCCCTCTCTGTCACTGCATTGACGAACCAATCCGATAAGCCATTGATTGTTCTGTCAAGATTCAACGCTGTTGAAGGTTGATCATTCAAAGAAAGCATCATCTCCGAAAAGATATCTCTGCTGATGCATATGTCAAATTTCAGCCAACTCGGCTCAAAGTACCCAATATCATTTCCAATCCCAGCTGATTTACCAATGCACCTTGAAGTTCCTGCGAATGATATACTTTTGCATCGCCTGATAGATAGAAAATGATACAGATTACTGCAATATAACATAATACCACCTACGCCAGAAAAATTTAAACAGTAATTAAACACACAAAGCCTTCAGCTAGTATACTTTTACCAACAATTTCCTAGACAAAACACATGTATCATTATCCTCAACTTCTCAGCATCAAGAAAAAAAGAATAGAACAGATAAGCACTGCCAATACTGAGCATGAACCAAATCATAAGCTGTAGATACATGCTATGATGAAGTTCCTGCGAATGAGCACTAGATATTGCTACCAGGTTTTTGATCAATGAACATAATTACATTATAGTAAGTATTTTTGGAGGCACTAATCACAAAAAAGCTCGCTTGAGCTAATATAAAACAGCCAAACAACATGTTTTGAGCAATACTTGCATGAATAGTGCAGAAGTATAAATAGGGAAGCACAATACTTAAACCATCTAAGATAACACGAAAGTTTCATCAGTATTGGTACTGCTATTGGGAAAGATAAATATAAGAAACATCTTTAAGGACATTAATTAGTCTGGCTTTGAATGGAAACTCAGAAATGTTGTAGAACAACTACGATCATATGATTATTATGAGACCATAAGTCACTTGACTGGGTACTATATGCAATTTCAGTTTAGATATATACATTACAGTATTTTTGAATTGATTTAACAATTTTATTTACAAGTACAAGCTGCAAATCAAATGTCATCTGATATATTCACAGTATTGCAAATCAAATTGTAACCTTCTGAGGATTTGAAGAGATTGGAATAAGGGATTGAAAATGGAAGATGGGGGCAATCCACCATGACCACTTGTTCCAATGAAGGACACTCGATATCAACAGTACCGCTGCTTGCACCATACAACTTTGGAAGATACTCCAAAACCAAGTTCTTCAATTTTGGTATACCGACATGCAATCTATCCAAATTTGATAAACCAGCTATCTCACCAAACCCAATCTTGGTCTCTTCTCCACGTCCCTCAACTTCACACCCCGAGCTCTCAAATTCACAGTGCCCCATGTACAGTTCTTCTAATTTATGCAATTTTGATATCACTTTACATGGAATTGTGACCCCTGATGAATAGCGATTGATATCCAAAATCCTTAGATTGGTCAAATCTCCTATTTCTCTCGGCAAATATTTCCTGAGAGATCTAATATGTAACGACCCCAAAATTTCGAGCCTAAAAACTCAAAATTCTAAAGTCGTTAAACACAAATAATCTCAAATAAACCGAAATCATTTAAGTGTAACAGCGGATCAATTCTGAGTTCTCAATACAACTCAGACAACCAATTATTACAACCCAAATTATAATCCATACACAAGATGGAACTGTAATAATTCTCACAAAACACTCACAAATCTCACAAATGAAAATACACAAATCCTCACACACGAATCCATGCTAAAATCTCACCACAAGTAGGATCCGAACGACTTCGAGCCTCTGTAGTCGTCACTCAACCTCCACTAATCAGCACCTGCAGAATTATCCCCTACACCATCGAATTGGTGCACCGGGATTGTAAACACAAACCCGGTAAGCTTATAGCTCGTATGAGTAAAATCAAAATACAGTTCGCATATCAATATATACGAAAGATCACAAAACAACAAATATAAATGCCCCCATGAGCCAATGGTCAGCCCATCTGGTTGACCCAAAGAAATATGAAATAAAAAGCTCATGAGGAAATTAAGTAACCCTTCTGGTTACCCAATGCATTTATAATACGGGTACCAAGAACGCTGGTACACATCTGTTACCCCTCTCGTAATACACCGTTGATATTGGATAGCCACCCGCTACCCAACATCCAAAATACACCGAGTACCCATGAGCAGATAACCACCCGTTACCTCGCATGCAGTACTAAGGCAGACAGACTAGAGCTCTAACTGTATCGTAACTTTCGCCCGGCCAAAGGCTAGGTTCCGACTTGCCACACACGTACAATAATCTCACATCATATTGTACCAAAAATCACGTCCGAAGACAAATCACATTTTAACAACCTCAATGTTAAAAACACGTACAATAATCACACATCATATTGTACCACACATTACGTCCGAAGACAACTCACAATTTTATTACATTCTCCGTGATAAAATCATGTACAATAATCACTCATCATATTGTACGTTTTAAAACTTTCATGATATCACCACAATAAAAATCATAACAGTATACTATATAGCAAACTATATATATTCGTATTTATTACCATTTATACAATATATGCATAGTCCACTATATCCTATACATGTCATAATCCATAAACACCTGAAGAATTACGTACAATATTCTCACATACTCATGCTCAATTTTCCGTCACCGAAATGACTATTTTTAATGAATTAATAACAGTACATAATTTAATGAACTATATATATATTATGTACCTATTACCATTATACTATATATATGTAGTCCACTAAATTATATACATGTTATAATTCATTTGATAAACACACTTGCAAAATGTTGAATCACCACGAGGGTAGATTCGTAAATTCAGTGAGATTTTACTCACCTTATCGACTCGAGCGTAAATCCTCAATTTCCCGATGATAATTCCTTTCCTCGATTAATGATCACCTTAAAAGAATAAGAAAAGAATTTAGAATCGTTTCGTAAACCTTTAAATGCCAAAACAGTAATAAACGGTTACTGTTCAGCAATTTTGGTTTATACGAAGTTACTGTTCACTGTTCACTATTCACGGTTACTGTACAATACTCAATTAATACGTATTTCTGTACGTATAAATAATATATACGTATTTCTGTACGTATAAATATTAATACGTATTTCTGTACGTATAAATAATATATACGTATTTCTGTACGTATAAATATTAATACGTATTTCTGTACGTATAAATATTAATACGTATTTCTGTACGTATAAATATTAATACGTATTTCTGTACGTATAACTATTAATACGTATTTCTGTACGTATACGTACGATTTAAATGTAAATACAAATTCAGTAAATAAAATTTACTAAATTACCCTTTTACAAATTACTTTTTACATTTACTGAAAGTAATTTATAATTACATTTACCGAAGGTAAAATTTAATTACATTTACCGTAGTAAATAAAAATTTCATTTACATTTACCGTACACAGTAAATTACCAAAATACCCCTATCGGAAAACATTTTCACACCGCCGCACGTGGCGGCGCGTGTGGCACACGCGCCACCTCCGGCGGGCCGCGCGTGGGGCCCACGCGCCGAGGCTAACCACGGCGCGTATCACGCCACCGCCGCCTCCAAAACCACCCTCTCTTCCTCCTCTACTTCCCCACGGTCTCCGACCACCCATAGCTTGCCCCCTACTCCCTCACGCGAGGCGGCGGTACCCCTCTCCCCCAACCCACCTCAAACTCCCACAAATCCATTCAAAAATTCAACAACATCAACACCACAACTCGATTCGTTCATCCCTTACCTCGATTGAGCCGTGGGGAGCGTCGGAGGAGCTTGGCAGCGGCGGAGGGAATCTGCAGAAACTTTGCAGCGTCCTTGCGATCTCACGGCGGCGAGGCACGAGCTAGCGGGCTGGAGGATGGCTGAGGGTGACCTTGCGGCGACGTAGAGAGGGGCGGTGTACTTCACGGCGGCTCGGAGACGGCGAATCGAAGGGGAGAATTTCGGAGAAGGAGAGGAGAAGAAAATCGGGGAGAGAGAGAGAGTTGAGAGCGGCGGGATGAGAGAGAAGGGAAAAGAGGGTTTCTGATTAAGGAAACCCTAATCCCATAATTATCTATTTATACTAGTTTCCAAATCGGAAACTAACTTCCGACGTTAATAACTTTTACCTCCGACGTCCGATTCGAACGCGTCACATATCCCCGAACTCGTATCGACGAGCTCTACAACTTCCGTGAAGAAAGTTTTCACAACCGAGCAACGAAATAAAAGCCGATAAATTCGTTCGGAAACGTAACGTTTTCTTATTAAACGTTCTCGGAACGTTTCCGTTCCCGTTTCGTAACTTTTGCAAGCAATCATATTCGGTTTAAATCAAACTTCGCAACTTAATAGAATTTAATTCAATTCAAATAATGTTTGAAAACGAGGGTTATTACATAATACGAAGAATTTCAAGATTCTTAAGTTTCCCCACTATGGAAATGTCATTCAATTTGTGGCAACCATTTAAATACAAAGCTTGGAGGTTGGTCAAGAGACTAAATGATTGGGGTAATACGGAAATACTAGTGTTGCTGACATCAAAGACCCTTAATTCATTCAGTCTTTTCATGAAAGATTCTGGGATCTCATCTAAAGCAGCATTTCGATTTAGTAACAAAATCTGGAGATGCGGACATACCAACTCTTCCTCGGGTAGCTTGTGAATTTCGTTCCTCATAAGTGAAATAGCAGTACAACCTTGATCTAGTCCGCGTGGCCAAGTCTCTAAACCAATGCCAGCTTTCACCAAAAACCCACGTTCAGTTTCCGCAATTTGAATGGCTGTATCCCGAATGACATCATGCATCTTTACACATCCACTTTCCCAGCCATCCAAAAGCAAGCTAGAGTCATTCAGATGCTTGACAATTGAAACTAGTGTGCCTCTGGCTTCTTCTATTGTTTCGGCAATTTGAAAAAATCTTGTTCCGACCACATACCTGAACAAGTCTTCTATTTTTATTTCGTGGTCTTCTGGGTATAGACAACATAGCAAGAAGCATGACTTTTGGTCTTCGTCGTTCAAGTAATCATAGCTTAATTTTATACATCTGAATGCATCTTCATCATGGCTAGGATTGGCATACTGTGACCTCTTTAATCGTTGGGCTGCCTTCTCCCATTCCGCCAGGTCCTTATTTCCGAGTGCCCTTGCAACTGCTTTCAATGCAATCGGTAAACCCCTACATTCTGCAGCTACCCTCCTCGCCACTTTCTCAAATCTTGTGAGTTCTAAAGACATGCCTGCATTTCTAACAAACAGGGACCAGGAATCATCTTTTGATAGAACACACAGGGTTATCTGTTTTTGGCATCCCATGACACTAGAGACATCTCCTATCCTTGTGGTGAGTACGACTTTGGAATTGCGCATTTGAAGCTCCTCGTAGCTGGGAATTCCTATCTCTGCCAATTTAATTAACGCCCAGACATCGTCGAGGATTATAAGAATCTTTTCATTTCTCATTATCTTCGTCTTCAATTTAGCAGCTCTCACACTTTCTGTCTTCTCTTTTATTTCAATGCCCAATTGCTCTGCCAACGCGTCTTGAATCTTCGTTAAGTCGAGGCGCTGGGATACCACACCAATAATGACATGATGAAACTTGTCACTTAATAAGAATAAAAGAATTTTCTTAATTAAAACAAGAGATTATTCTGCAAATAATGAAGTTACTATAAAAGCAGTAACAAGGAAAGATCTAGAACAAGAATCTAAGATCAAAAGTCTAAAGCTTGACCATAAGAAAGGTTACTATCACATAGCAGCCATACAAATTCTTATAAAATGGTTAGGTAATGCTGGAATTGACATACCAGTAAAAATCTCTATTAGAGATAAAAGAATCCTAGATTTAGAAAAATCAATCATGGGATTATGGTCAACTAATCTTTACACAGGAGCTGTTTATACAGTAATGGGTTTAGATTACTTGGTTAGTGCTTCAGACAAGAATATAGACGATTGTCTAGTTCTTGATATTAAAGCCGGGATTGACTTAAAAGAAGATTCAAAAGCCTTAAGTGTTAGCACTCAAATCTACATCTCGTGGATAAATGCACCTCATCCTCTTAGGAAAAGAGATGGTGAGTTTGGGTTAGAAAACCTAAAAGAGGGTAAATCAATTTACTTAAAGCCAAATGAGATGGACATAAGTACTGTACCTCAACCCATCCCGTTAAAAGAATTAAGTTACGAACTTGATTTTCTTTTTAACAATAAGGAAAATAATCACATCAAAGCTAAGTCTAGCAATGAAGTAGATTATAAGTAAAAAACTGAGAATACTCTCAAAGTAACTTTGAAACAACCTAGATACCTAGGGTCATCTAGTAATCAAAGTAGGAGATTTTCTCAACAAGAAATGGAAAAGATAACAGGGTCAGATTCAGAAGATGAATAGGGAACTGTTAGATTCTTTTCTAGACAAGTTTGGTTATCCAAACAATGTGTCATTCTTCTCACTTAATCTCAGGTTTAATAACTTGGATAAAAGGTACGAAGAAGAACAATTTGATCAACAAACTCAGGAAGAATATTTTGCTCTAACAAGCATCATAGAATATCCAGAGGAATATGGTTTTGACAAAGAAACAATGATCAAAGAATCCAACCTTGAAATCTTCTTAAGGGAATGTGATAATAACATAAAAGAAGAAGAGATAGAGGAGATAATTTCTAAAAAGATAGAAATAATTTCAGATGAAGAAATAGATTTATTTCTAGCAACTGAAGAAGATGAATTTTCTGAATTTTCTGAAGAAGAAGATAATTTAGAAAATAAAGGTCTAGAGTTAACAATCAACTCAATAGAAGACGAACTAGAAGACATAACTAAAAAGATGTCAGTTCTAGAAAATGGAATTCCTGAAGAAGGAATAAATGCTACGACTTATCAGGGTAGAAACCCACCGAGACGTAGGAAGCCTAAAAACGAACAGCATGACGATCACGATTTCGTGCACAATTATGCTTCAGAATATAGGCAGAGAATTAATAGACATAACGCTATTAATAAGAAAAGAAGTATGAGTTTAGGTGAAGACTTAAACAATAGATTTGATTGGACTCCAGGTCCGTCAGCTCAAATCCGACCGGTCAACGACAAAGGAATTTTGCTTTTTTGCAATAATTTGTCTACGGCAAACTTGGAGATCTCTAACTGGGAATCCTCCATGGACATTGCTCTAGGACTTCATTCTGATTGGAGTTCCGAAAGCAAAATAGCATATATGGAGAACACTCTCCATGGAAATGCTAAGGTAACATGGCAAGCCTTCTGTGAAACAAATAGGTATTCGTCATGGTTATCAAAGTTCAATGAGTCCCAAGGTAAAGGCGGATACCTAGGACAAGTATTAAGGTGGCAGATTTGCGGACATCTAGATAGAGAGGCCGATAAATCCAAAGCTAAAGACTTAGCTTTAACATACCTTAATAATATCAAAATGTGTAGTCTAGATTATTTAGACTTATACAATGAGACGTTCAGTAGGTTACTTTGGATAAATGGTAACATTTTAAATACTGAATATCTTAGACTTTACTTCATCAAGTTGCCACAGCCATTTGGTGAATTGATGAGAAAAGAGTACGTTGAAGATGAACGTGACTCAATTGGTTGTAGAAACTTTCTGCCGACAAATACCAATCAATCTCATCCATCTTATCAACATCAACCTCAAATTCAACATCCATAATTGGAAGCTGGCTCAATTCAGTCACTCCCATAATTTTTCCAAAGGAAATTATTGGTGATTAACTGTTAATGGGTCATATGGCATCTTGACCCATGAAAAACTAATTGACCTCAGTTTTGGAGGACAGCTTTATGAAACCGGTAAAAACCAATTCTAGTTCTACCATGGAGGAAACATAGAATAATTACAACCATGAGAGCATAGAGCACTTACTGGATTTCAGCAAAGAGTAATATAAACCCAGC
Source organism: Argentina anserina (assembly GCF_933775445.1). Classification (NCBI taxonomy): domain Eukaryota; kingdom Viridiplantae; phylum Streptophyta; class Magnoliopsida; order Rosales; family Rosaceae; genus Argentina; species Argentina anserina. The sequence continues at coordinate 34,069,668 of NC_065874.1, forward strand.
GACAAGAATGGGCTGAAACATTTTCCAGAGCATGCCAACTGATCAATTCGCTCAAAGTCTGTTGAAACCTTTTGCAGTTGGTCTTCTCCATTGCATTTGAGTTCCCAGCTAGATCATCACCCACCTGGAATATATCTAACAAGTATCTGCAACCGTCATTTTATTTTTGAATAAGTATCTATCTAATCCAAACGAAATTACAATAGGAAACTTCACTTTCGTTATTGTAAACTATATGAGTAAAAACATATATACATGCCATAAGTTAGTAGCTTCAGCAAAATAATATAAGCTAACACTGAGAATCCCAAAAACTAGGCCAAAGAGTTCCCTTATTTTACTTCGTTGCAGTAGAAGAAAAAAAATCCGACCTTTGACCAGTTAATAATACAAGTACTCAAGTTAAAAGAGTATAGCAATGCCAATGTAGTCAACATGTTAAAAGCTATGCACGGTGCCTCACTGAACAAATTTAAGGAAAAAATTGATATACCTTACAGCCTCATATGCTCTCAAAATTCATATTCTCTCACAGTTACAAGTCTAATCCATATTCTCTCAGCATTCCTTCAACAATTCTAGATCTATATGATCCTTAACTCTAACTAAACACAGTAAACACAACAAAAGCTACTGTTTGACAAAGACAAAGTAAAAGCACCAGTAAAAATCTCAGGTATTCAATCTCAAATTCATCCACGTACTTTTTGCCACTGCGAAATCGACCTTCTCCTATCAATATACACAACCAAACGATTTCAAAACCGCCATCACATACTTCTCTTCAAATTCAATTACAGTTCTACAATTTCGACTTCAAATTCTACTTCGGATAATGCATTTCTGAACCTCTCAACCAAATCAAAGAAGAAAAATCAAAACTAAAACAAGCAGTTCGCAAAACGAAACAATCAAAGACTCTAACGATCCACCGCAATCAATTCAACCACAGCTTTTCGAGCACACAATTAGAATTGTAATTGAAATGATTAGAGAGAGAATTGAAGATTGTGTGGTAATAGAAAAATCTTTCTTTTAAGTAGCAAAACAGTAATTCTTGCAGTTACAATTATCCTACGAGTTCATAATCTTAAATGGTAATCTAGTGCTTCTCTCAATGAGTTGATGACTACAAATTAATTCAAAATGCTGATAGTATCAATCACCCCTCATGGTAGTTGTAAACACATATCCATGACTAGAATTATCACTAGAAGAACTAATATCAAAATGCGAACACAATTTCTCTTAATTCCCATGGCTAGCTGCAATGACATTGATGACTAACACTTCCCACACCTTCAGTTCTCACGCGAAACTAGCTCACCTGACACCATAGAGGATATTGTTGATCATCAACTCGTATCCACTCGGGAGGCGGCTATCAAAAAGTACCTCATCAAGTGGAAAAATCGTCCACTTTCTGATTATACTTGGATTACTGATACTGAGCTGCAGCGTTTGTATCCTGATATGTACGAACGGTTTCATGCTTTTAAAGCGTCGGGGTCGAGTTGTTATCAGCCAGGAGGGAATGATAGAAGATCTACATGGCAGAAACCATTAAAGTTCTATAAGAGACGTGGTAAAGAAGGTTTCAAGGCTTAGGCCTTGATCTGACATTCCATGGGCGATGGTCTGTTTAGGGAACTTGCTTGATTTGGTTTCAGCAAGGATCTTTGACTTTTAGGAAATTTTATGATTTCTTTATTAGGTTTTGTTTTATTATTAAGTAATTTATGTTTTATTTTATCCTAGTGGTTATAGGGTTTTAGCCTCTCTATCTATAGAGGCCTTTTTAGCCTTTTGCAGGAAGAATTGAGTTTATAAAAAATTGAAAGCTTTTACTTCCTTCCGGCCTGTATGATGCAGCTTATTTCACATCCCGCAAGGAAAAATAACCGTAATTGCATGGTAAAATAGAAAGATAACAAGCGAACAAATGAACGTAGTTCGACTTGAACACTCGATAACTTAAAATCTACTTAAATTTTTCGCGAAATGAAATGAGCTGACAAGTTTACAATGAAAGAAACCTTTACATTTCCAACACAAAAGAATATTTACTAAGATTCAAGTATAAGCCTGTTTTCGAGACATAATTCTTTTTTTCTAAGCTTGGAGGGGGTTTCAAGCTTAAACTAATTGCTTTAAGGGAGTAAATAACTCCTGGAAAGCATTGTTGCTTGGATTTAAATGTTTTTATTCGGTTAGGCCCGGGAAAGTTATTATGGAAGGATTGTCTATCTAGGGTGCAAAGACACCCAGAACCTGATCAGGATCCGCTACCTTGCGGAGGTTGCTCAGTGGTTAGCTGGGCGGTGGGCTCTAATTGGTATTTGTTGAACCTTCAAATTGTATGAAAATGACTTTTTTGAATTTTGTTACAGACTTGGAGGCTAAAATTATTTGTTGTTATTATTCGCCAGTCTTTAGAAGAGTTTTATTTGCAATTGTTTCATGTGACAAGTCATCATTTCTCCTTGTTGCAGTCCTTTTGCGTTTCATTTATTAATGCCTCTAAGTTTGTGCTGAGCCTCTTATTACTTGTTTAGATTTACCATGTCATAGATTCAATTTAATTCATTCATTACAGTAGTCCTTACAATTGGATCCTTCTTGCTCTTCTCCTATTCTGCTGATCACCTTTCATTTCATTTTATACGCTAATTTAGAATTCTTACTTAAGTCGATTCTTTATCGTACCTACTGAACTTGTAAAGCTCATTCCTTATTTTATTTGTGATTTCAGGTAAGAACTCTGTAAGTGGGAGTGGTTCATTTATCTCTAAGTTGTCTTGAGGTGCTTGAGTATGGAGTCTTACCTTGTTAAAGTACAAGCTTGGCTGTGTTTCTTTTGGCCACTGTTTTTGCACTGTTGTAGATAGGCTACTATCTCAGCAGTTGTACTTCTATTTTTGATGTGTGAATGTTGTATATTTAGTTGAGGTATAAACTTGGAGAAATGGTACTGAGATGTGGTGAGGTTGTTTTGAAGTCAAGTTGTACTTCTTTGTTTTGAATGAAAAGTTCGCTCTTTATCTTTAGTCAGCCTATCTTGTAGTTTCACTAAAAAAAACTTTGTAAAAATCTTGTACATGAAGTGGACTTGTGGCCACATTTCAATATTTCAGTTGATATTTTCTTCCTCTATTTCCTTATCAAGTTTTGAATTTTTCTCTACTTCAAGTCAAAATAAAAAAAACGTTTAGATATTTCAAAGGAACTTTTATGCCTATTACTTATGCTTAAATCCACCACATTAGTCATAACCCTGTTTTGGGTTATGACAACGCCCCTCCAGCTTGCTCTGAGATTTTCATCATGAGGACACCTGCTTCTCCATCACTAACGCCGACCACGAATCGGACTTCGCTTCTACATAAGGATTTTGAGGGAGTGACCCTTAATTTTATTTATTTCTCTCAAAGTCACACAGATAAACAACAAGAAGAGAATGAGCTGGAGAAATTAAGGGACGTGGACTGTCGTTTTGGTTTGATCAGATAGTCTTGCTGAGTTATTTTTTTTGTTCAACATTAGATGTGAAATTGGGGTTAATGATAATTATGTTTTATAGCTTATAGTAATGTTGGATTACAAAAGCCATGATATAATTAAGAGAGAAGAAAGATTTGTAATTGCCTCAAGATAGTACGATTGAGGCAATTACAACTCCAATCCCGACAAGACCTCCGACCACTTCGCTCCCACAGCCGTTGTCGCCGACCTCTTTCTCTTATCGCCACCACCACCAACTGCGATCTTTTCAGCAAGGTAAGTTCGAGCTCTCTCTCTCTCTCCTCTTCTTCTTCTTCTTCTTCTTCTTCTTCTTCTTCTTCTTCTTCTTCTTCTTCTTCTTCTTCTTCTTCTTCTTCTTTTGTTAATTGAAGTAAGAACTTTGTTTGTTCTTTTGCAAATTTACCTTGAATTTTCGTTTTCCTCTTCATAGTTTGATTTATTTTTTGTGGATTCATACCTTCATATTGGAATATCATATGATGAGCAAAATGCTGCAAGTTTGATGATCTTCTTCTTCTTCTTTTGTTAATTGAAGTAAGAACTTTGTTTGTTCTTCTGCAAATTTACCTTGAATTTTCGTTTTCCTCTTCATAGTTTGATTTATTTTTTGTGGATTCATACCTTCATATTGGAATATCATATGATGAGCAAAATGCTGCAAGTTTGAATGATCTTCTTCTTCTTCTTTTGTTAATTGAAGTAAGAACTGTTTGTTCTTCTGCAAATTTACCTTGAATTTTCGTTTTCCTCTTCATAGTTTGATTTATTTTTTGTGGATTCATACCTTCATATTGGAATATCATATGATGAGCAAAATGCTGCAAGTTTGAATGATCTTCTTCTTCTTCTTTTGTTAATTGAAGTAAGAACTTTGTTTGTTCTTCTGCAAATTTACCTTGAATTTTCGTTTTCCTCTTCATAGTTTGATTTATTTTTTGTGGATTCATACCTTCATATTGGAATATCATATGATGAGCAAAATGCTGCAAGTTTGAATGATGCAAAACATACAGGTGATACAACATATTTCTATAATTGATTTGGACATTTGGAATTGATATAAATAATATTAAGGAGCCATGAATTTAGAAGCCGAAGAATTTGATGTGATCGGAATTCTGAGTTCAGGGGGAAAAGCTTATTAAAATTTAGAAACGAAAATTCTTTTGTAGTTGCTGTGCTGTTTTGGTCTTCATTCACCTTTCTCGATTGAAGGCAAGATAACCCTGTCAAATGATTTATTATTTTAATATACATGTGCAAATTAATGGGAGTCAAGTTCAAGTAATTCTTATCAAATGACAACGTTTTTCAAGTCTGGTTAACTTTGATGACTCTGTTAGAATTATTATGCTAGAAACACAAGGTTCTGTTAGAATTATATATAGACTTTAGACATCAGCAGTTTCCTGAGGAAGCACCAAATGATCTTAACTCAAGATAATGAATCATATATAGACTTTAGACCTTGTCTAAGACAAGATAAGAGAGGCAGACGTACATAAATTTTTATTACATGTTCCTGCTTAATAGAAACACAATGGTTATGTTATAATTATTATGTTAGAAACACAATGATTGTTTACTTGTCGCTCAAGTGGCTGAGCTTAACATATAAACAAAACTTGACATATAAATGTTGAGTTTGATTTGTATTTTATTTTCAGAAGGTATGAGTACATGAGGATTGATCAACTCCTATTAGTTCTAGTGCCGGATCAGTTATGCCAATCGTAATGTTGAAGATGGAGGTGGTCATGAAGATGGAGATGATCTTGTTCTAATTTAAGAAACTATGCTAGTTGCTAATTTTTTTCTTAATTAGGTATATATATTTAAAATAATATTTAATTAACGTGTCCAAAACGTGTCAATGTCCAACAAAAATTTCATTTAGCCTGTTCGCGTATCGAATTGTGTCGAATACGGAAAAACTTATGTCTGTATCCGCGCTATATGGTCCGAAGTCATTTTGGAGGATTGATTGCTGGATTTTCTGATGGGACCCACGACATTTCCATTTCGGATAGGTTAGTAAACACATTTTTTATGGGGAAACGGGATGATTTAGCAATGAATAAAGGAACCCGTTATGGTGCTTGTTAGTCTCTCCTCAATATATCTCGTAAAGCTCCGGGTATTTTAACAATATAATTATCCGTTGATTCAAAAGAAAAAAAATACAAGCTTAATTAAAGAGAAAACGTCAACAAAAGGTACATGTAATGTAGCTAGTTAGCAGTGATTCACACTTTTGTTTCATGTCTTTCATGTTAGGTTGTATATCATTAGTTTCGACTTAGATGCGCTCTTTTATTATAGGTAAAATTAAAAAAACAGTATATGAAGTCTTAGTTTTTCTCCATTGAGAATCTTGGTTAATTAAATTCTAAAACTATCACATTAATAGATGAATTATTTATCTTGGTCCATTCTCAATACGTTATGTTAACTGTATCAAATTACGGGGCAATGACAAAAATACCATGATTATGGTAAATATCAGGAATTATGATGATTATACGGTCCAAATTTAAATTTGCATACTAAATAACTAGCATTTATATGGTAATTATGTTTCCAATGACAAAAATACCATGATTTTGAGATAACTAACACATAATTAAAATCTCAAAAAAAAAACACAGAATTAAAATAAGCATTCATCTTTTGGTAGGAAATGTGGGACTTAGACACTGAGTTATGAATAATTACTTTTTTTGCTGGGCTAATTAACAAATAGAGTTTTAAAATGTAAGGGTGGCTAAAAATCTTTCTGGGCTACAGGCCAGAGAAGGTTGCACTAAGCTCCGTTACTGCATGTAAAGGTCTTCACTGGCTTTTGTTTCTTCTTCTTCTTAAAAAAGAAAAACATTCTGACTCTCGGTCGGTGGCTTCCACTTCCAGATCTCTGCTCCAAACCCTAACCATCCTCCAACCCCATCCTACCTTGTCCATTTATTCCAATTCGTGTCTCTAGTCTCTACCATTGAAGATATCTCCAAAATTAAATCCTTCAACCTTACAGCCAAAGGCCTCCTTTGAGTTTCGAAGCCGCCCATTGTGGTGATGAGACTGCCGAGTTCCATTAACCCGAAACAAACACTTTGTTGACCTCAGAAGAGGGAAGCGTAGAGGGCAGGAATGTCTAAATTATCGGGTCGTAAGAATGTGGAGGATGAAGGCAATAAGGTGCAAAATATTCAGCGTGTGTGGGACGTTGCAAAGAAGCAATTGTTGGGCACTTTGCGTAAGGTAAAGAAGGCAAAACCGTCTATTTTTGTGGACGATCGCCTGTCTCTGTACCTCTGTTTTGGTGAGTACGGAGAGAACAGTGAGGTTTCTTACACGATTTCATCTGTTGGGTTTCGCAAACTGCTTGCTGCTCCTTCTCCAGTGAAATTAGAGATGGTCACTACATTTTCGGCTGAAGGTCTGCCCCGTTACATGGGTTGTGGCCTATGGGGTTCTAAAATTGTCCTGGGAGGTGGCGCTCAACAGGTTTCAGGGAGTCTCGAATATGACATGGTTCCAGAGATTTATTCTATTGAGACTGCCAATGACACCAGGGTGGAGCTGCCCAAGATGGTGAAAGGGAGCATGCTGCCCATGTTGGTGGAGGTGGACAGCAAACTGTATGCTCTTGGTAAAGCTTATAATCCCTGTTTTCAAGTTTTTGATGGCAATCATTGGTCTGAACTGCCATTACCTCCCTACACAAAGTTTTCGGTTTATCCATTTACACATAAACACCCAGCTTGCCGGGACGATGTGTACTTTGCTGCTGCAGAGAGACATATATTGCTTTGTGAAGGCGCTGGTAGTTTCTACTTTGACACGGCTGAACCAGAGCATGGCTGGAGAGAACTTCAGACAATTTTCTTCAAACCCTTTATTTTTTTTGGCACGAGTTTAATTGTGAATGATGGTAAGCAATTTGTGCATTTCACATTCGAACTCGCAGAGGGTCACCACATATCAGTTCATCTGATATCATATGATTTTACTACCATCAAGCAAGACCACAGTTGCGTGCAGCTGCCTCCGTACTTGTTGCATTACAAGGATGATTGTCTTGGTGATATTCCTTTGCCTAATTATCAGCTGCTACACCTTGGAGGTAACAATGTCTGCCTTTTTTTATCTAAACTCCAACGTAGTGGAGAGGATGGTGGGAAGAACAAGATGACCAGGTGTGTGGAATCTGTGGCATTCACATTCAAAGTAAAAGACAATGCTGATTCATCCTTCAAAGTCAAATTCCTGCCTCGTACCCCAATGCTAGTGTATGATGACGACGATATGGACGTGCCTTTTGGGGCTGGACAAATGCTTGGTGCCTTCATCATGTAATGTTCCTATGCTACTTCCTTTTTGCTGCTTCCATTTTTCTTGATCAATCTCTCTTTTGCTTGCATGTAATGGCTTGTGTCGCAGGTACTCAATCTTACAGCTGAAGAATGTTTTTCTGATTGGTCAGAACTATAGGTTAATAGAAACACGACTTCACATTGATTGCAGTAGTTAAATAAGTTAAATGAATGCAATTTGCATTTGGAATTGTTGGTTTTGCATCCAGCTACGACTCTGGACGAGTTAACTCAATAGTCATTTGTAGATTGTCCGATTGGATATCCTATTATAATCATGAACTTGTTTTATTTATACAGCAGTAGTAAGTCTGTAAGTGTTAATACGGGAATTTCTTGCCTGTTCCAAGCTTGGCACTTTGCTGAATGAATATACTTCGCAAATCGGAAACGAGCAAAGATGTTTTCTTTAATTTTCTCCTGTCCTTTTTTGTGTTCGTTTTCCTTTCTCTGCTGGATCAGAATCAGTAAGGATTTTATCAGATAAGGATATTTATATGATGTAAATGATCTCTTACGGTCAGTATATATAAGCACAAGATGAAGTGTCCTAGTGTTGCTTTTAGGGTCTAGAAACTATCTCTACAATAAATATAGATAAAATAAAAAAATATAGGCCAGTTATTGCATTCTATGTTTTTGTTTTGTTTTTTTTTTCCTTCATTCATGCTCCTTTTGTTTTATTGGTATCTATTATTCCTACTTTCCTACAGATCTAGGATGTTTGTCAGTACACTCGCATGATAGGACATAATATAAGCAGCACTACATCAAACTGAAAAGTTCCAATTTTCAATGGCCATGGTTCTTCAAATTCCAAATCATAGTGAAGGAACATGCATGATGTCCTGCATTTACAATGTGCTGGTTTGAATCCTAAATATTAACGTAAGAAGGATATTTTATTATAGATGCGGGCTATCAAATTTTTTCATCTCATTTCACTTGTATAATTATGTAAAGAGATGCTTTCCTTGGAACTCGTTTAACTATTTTCTTGTTTTGGTTGTCATTGGTCAAATGGACTGTATGATATTTACTTGCGAGCTATTTGCATTTTTATTGGTATACAGCCTGAATTGCTTGCTTAATGTCCTGAGCGGACCCTTTGATTAGAAGCTGGATGAACTTATAGGTAGCTAGCTTGACATGATTTTTTTGGTTCTATGCTTTTGTGCTTTAGAGGACATGTGGCTGATTATATAGAATGTTATTTCTCTTCTGGATTGATTTTGAAGGTGAATTCTAATGGCCCAGGAGTGTTATATATATTTAGAAATGGAAATGTCATAGCATATAAGTCATTGAGTGAATTATGGTTGTGTGTTATAGAACCTACTTTTTTTTTACTTGTTTTCCGTGAGTGCGTGAATTTTGAACTTTGGTGGTTTAGTTGCATATATGTTTTAAAATCTGAATTTCTTAACCTCTTTACCCTGAGAGAGTAAAGTTTAGAGTAAAGTTTCAGCTTTGATGACTTAGGAAGCTCCTGTGGACCTTACTGATTCTATTTAAAGACTTCCAAACATGATT